>NC_057397.1:29078272-29394516 GCF_019320065.1 Cervus canadensis | reverse complement strand
TAATGCCTGTTTCCCAGGACTGTCTTCAGGATAAGTGATAGTTCTCTCTGTTTGTCATTGGCCAATCACTCAGCAACTCTGTCCTTCCTCTACTGCGGTGGCTGTGGAATTTCACGGAGCAGTGACTGGGGTGATCATATGGCTGTGTTGTATAGACTTGGTAGGAGCTGGGGCTCTGAGGCTGCTTTCCAGGGCTGTATACAGGAGACAGAGAAAATATAAGTTACTCATTCCAAAGCTGGGGGTGGGGTGCTGATAGAGATTAAATGGGTGGGTTCTCTATCCTCTTCGCAGCCTGCCTTGGTGCATCCATTGTTCATCTACTTAAGCTCCGTAAAACTTGGGCAAGATACTTAACCTCTCTCTCAAATTATTTTACTTGTAAATAGAAGGTAATAACAGCCTCTCCTGCATATATTTGCTGCAAGGATGATTGAGAACTTCATATCACCATTTTTCCATTTAGGTATCTTTCACAATCTCACTGACTTTAGCTTCCTTGTTTGGTCATAAGTGTTCTCAAGTGTTCGCCTTCTCCAGTCTAAGCTCCAGAAAGCCAGAGATTTTGTCTGTTTTGTCGCTGCTCTGTTGCTTAGCACATAGCAGATGTGAAGTATGTATTTTGTTGAGTGAGTGAAAATGGAATGCGTAGAACAGTGCCCACAATATAGAAAGTGCCCCATAAGCATGAGGCACTGACAAATTATTAGCTACTCCCTGTGAATTGAGGAAAATAAAACATCTACCTCATACAATAGGATAAAAGACCATGTGAAGGGTGTGCCTGGCATAGGACACGGTAGGCCCTCGATAAATGATGACTGGATTATGCATGAGTGACTGTCAGTCATTGTAGCGAAAGTATTTTGTGAAAAGAGCACTTATAATAGTTATGTTCACTCCAACTCTGAGTTTATCACTTTGTAAAAAAGTATTGTTTCATAATTTATCTCTAGGAGGCTAGATAAGAAATGGCTAACATTTGTTTCCTCTAGGGAGGGGAGCTGGGTATCTGGGGAACAGGGGTATAAGCTTTCACTATATACTGTCTGGACTTTTGAATTTTAAAATGTATTAATATAATACCTATTTTAAACAATAATAGTGGTTCAATGGTAAAGAATCCGCCTGCCAATGCAGGAGACACAGGAGACACGGGTTCAATCCCTGGGTCAGGAAGATCCCCTGGAGAAGGAAATGGCAACCCACTCTAATATTCTTGCCTGGGAAATCCCATGGATAGAGGAGCCTGGTGGGCTACAGTCCACGGGGTCACAGAGAGTTGGACATGATTGAATGACAGGACATACACACACACACACACACACACAATAAAAATTTAAAAACTATGTATAGTGACTTGAGAAATGGTGGTGGGCGCTTTGACTAGACTCTCAGTGTGTGTAGAGGAGCTTTCTCAGAGGAATGGTGGCTTCTGCAGGTGGGAGATGGTGGCTGGGACCTGAGCAGCTGACTTGGGGGGATGTATATGCTCTGAGTAGACAAGGACATGAGACCAGGTGAATAGACGGAGCAAATGCCTTGAGTAACACTATGATGTTGACTGTGCTAGTCTCCTCCTTCCCCCTGAAAAATTGCCCAGAACTTGGATATGTTTGTGAGCCCAAGATATTTATCTAAAAAGTTTATTCATTTATTCATTTTCTTTTTAAATACAAAGATAGCATAAGTTCACTGTAAAAAATTTATAAAATGCAGAAATGAAAAAAGTATTTGTAATCAAGTTAGAAAAATGTTCTTTTTTTTTTTTTTTTTTTTTAATGTTGCTGCTGAAAGATATGAAGATTAGGGTAAAGAATTGTGGTCATTGAACAGACTCATTCATTCATTTGTTCATCCATTCATTCACGCAGGTGTAATCTAGTGTTCCTCCATCCTAACTAGTTGGGGTCCATTGTTGGAGGTCTTATTTACTTAGGGCCATTGAGCCCCACCCCCCACCCCCAACACCTATATTGTCACCAGACTTTGTGATCCTGAGGCCCATTCAGATTGATTTCTTCTTTGTCCTGTATCTTCAATCATTTTCTCTCCACTGGATTATTTCCATCAGCATTCAAACATGTTCAAGCCTCTCTTATCTACTCATCACCCTTCTAAACCTGCTGTCCCAACATTTTTCACTTCCAACTAAATGGAAATGTAGTTGCTCATGTCAGAGAGCTAGAAGTCACTCTTACTTCCTCTTTCTGTCTCCTTCTACATTCAATACAGCAACAAGTCCCATGGACTTTATCTCCAAAACTTAGCCCTCGTAACAAAACACTATCATTATTTGCCCTAGGTATGGGAATAGCTTCTGAAATTGGTCTTCCTACAATCTATTCTCCACACAGCAGGCAGTGAGACCTCTGCCAAATCCAAATCCAGCATCTCTTTCCTTTGCATAAAGCCCAGTGTCTTCTTCACGTTTAGATTACTCCATTCCTTATCGTGACCCAAAAGACCTCTTATAGGCTAACCCTGTCCACATCCCTGACCTTGCCCCATCTATGTTCCCTCGTTAGCCACTCTGGCTCTTTCCTGCTCCCTGAACACTTGTATTTCTTTTGCTGCAAAGGAAGCTTCACCAGGGCAGCGACTATGACTATCTTCGTTATATTAACTCCTAAGTGTCCATTCCACCCCCATGAGCACAGCAGGAACTCCATACGTATTTTTGAACAAGTAGATGAATTTACAAACTAGTGAGGATGATGAAAGCAAGAGCAGCAACTTCTAAAAAGGTAAAGTCAAATGTGGTAAAGGTTTCATAAAAGAGACTTGAATTAAGTGGTCTGGAAGGTTGTACAGGGGTTACTTATTCTGATGGAGGCAAATGAGGACTTATGGATGAAGAAATATTTGAGCTGGACATCAAGGATACATAGACTCTTTGGGATAGGGAAAAGGTGTAGGGTCTGAAGAAGTTGAGAAGTAGTAACCCTGTTGAATCGGGACATAAGGTGTATGTAATGGACTTGTACAAGGTAGGGCTGGAAAGGTAATTCTGGTTGTGATCATGGGGGATCCATAGTGCCAGGTTAAAGTGTTTAGAGAGTTCATCTGACTAAGAAAATGTCCTCTTACCCTCTAGGGAGCAAAATGATCCTAGCCACAGGAAGATAAACTGTTCCATGGTCTTAGGTGGTCCACAGGGAGATAAACGAAAAAAGAAAGAACAGAGACTTCCCTGGCAGTCCAGTGGTTAAGACTTTTCCTTCCAATACAGAGGGTGCAGGTTCAATTTCTGGTTGGGGAGCTAGGATGCCACATGGCTTGTGGCCAAAGGACCAAAACATAAAACAGAAGCAATAACAAAATCAATAAAGACTTTTCTTTTTAAAGTAGAAATAGATGTCAGAACTATCCTAAAAAACTCATCAATAGGAATTGCTAACTGTCAGGAAGGAGCTGAGTATAAGAGGAAACAATGCAGATTTGAGCTTATATGACTCAGAGAATGGTGGTACCATTAATAGAAATAGAAAATCATGAAAAGGAGATGTTTTTTGAGGAAGAAGATGATGAATTTGGTTTGTAAACTGTTGAGTTTAAGGTACCAATCTAATATGCTTTGTGTTGGAATTTGGGGCTGGAGTCAGGATTTGAGATGTAGTTTTCATTCATTCATTAATTTGCCCCAGGAATATTTATTGAGCATCTAGTATGTGCTGGGTGCTGCATCAGTCACTGGGAATACAAAGATGAAAAGTATAAGCCCCGTTCCTGTGAGGGTCCTTTAGCTGTACCCAGATTTTGGACCCAGTAACAATAGGAAGACATTCCTCTCTTGATGCATAATTTTAAATGATCAGGATCAACAATGTAACTGTTATAATGTGCATGAATGTTTATATATTTTTAGCTCTGCTATGATTATAGGCTTGTATTAGAAGGAGTTTCATTACACAAACATAACTGCTTATAATTTATAACCCAAGGTTCAAGGAAATCTGCCGTGATTATCAGAAGAAACAATTTGAGGATCTGTATGTATGTTTGACTTTCACCCTTGATTAGCTCATTTCATCTACATATCTAATGCAGTGAAATGGCACTGAAAGAGGAGCCAAAAATACCAACTCCAATGTCCTGGAATTTGGAAGGCTTCTATTTCTCAGTGGGACTCATCAAAGGGTGTAAATTCTGTGGAGAGTCTTAATAAGGGTTTCAGTCTGGAGCCATCTTCAGAAGGGAAACAATTCCACCTACACTTAGGCCTGGAAGAAGCAGGGATGACTATTTTATCAGACTTGTATTATTTTTTCTGATGGGAGAGGATGGGGTTATGAAGGCAAGGTGAGGAAAAATGTGAAGAGAACTCATGAGGTAGAAATTCAGGGCAAATGGGGAGAAGAGTCTTGAGAAGAGGGGACATGAGTTTATCTGAAATCCTGAACTTTCATTTCTTCATTATCCTCTTTGTTTTGCACAATATCATGCAAGTTTGAATGATAGTTGTCTTTCCCACTTTAGAGAAGGGAAAAAAAAAACTCAGAAAAGTTAAATGATGTAAGTAACAGAACTAAAAGCTAGAAAAACTGGGGCATTCCCCATGGTTTTGTCTAGGAGTCTTTGCACTGTACTGAACTGTCCGGAGATGCTGTATGCTCTGATGCTCTGTCCTACCACTATGCCTTTGCTCAGGCTTGCAGCTGAGCTTAAATGTCCTTCCTTCTCTTTCCAAGGTTTAAACCCTACTTATTTTCACATGCTACCTTCTTTATGAAACTTTCTAAGATCCTCACAGTTAGTATTCAATAGCTTTTCCTTTACCTTTCTTATGATGGCTCTCTTTCTCTGAGGATTGCATCATACTGTCTCCTGGCATTATAATATTTATTTACGTGAATGTTTTATCTCTACTGGTAGACAGTAAACTCCTTCAGGATAAGCCCTGGATCTGAACCATTTTTATTTTCTTACAATACTTAGCACAATGCTTTGTAGGCATTTAATAAATATATACTTCATGAGTGAGTGAGTGATTTAGTGAGTCTTCAGGTCCCCTGATCCCTACCAGTTAGATAACCCCCTTGCTTCTTCAATTCAGGGCAGGACTGAAGGCACCTGAGTGTTGTGGAGGGGGATAACCAGATACAAAAAAAGAAGACAAAGTTTGCTTTACTTTTTGCAGATAAATGATAGGAAGATGTAGAAGTAGTGAATGGATAGGCTTAGAACTGAAATGCAATCTGTATGATTGTCTGAAGTTCTTAGGAAAAAACTTCCAATTGCTTAGCTCATGTGAATGGAAGTAATTAGTACTCTATGTATTTATGTTATTTGGCACAAAGAGAACAAGAATATATTGTCAAGTGTGTTACAGGGAGTTCAAGAAAGACCAAGAATAAACTGAGATTGTGGACTTTCTTAGACATTTTCACTTTGGACAGACACCACAATGGCCTAATGTCTGAATTATCTATTTTGGAGTCATATGATTCTGTCCACTGCTAGACTTCACAGTGGGCTTGGAACAACACCAGTTAATTCAGTGGCTCCATGACTCACTTCTCAAAAACTACATTGAAAAAGTTTGGCATAGCTGTGAGCAAGAACTGGAGATTAGGATGAGGAAGCAAGTGGAACTGTTGTCATATCCCTGGATGAAATCATCCCTGTGCCAAAGAGGTACTAATTACTCTCTCAGAGGGAGGAGACCAGGAAAGCAACTCCACCTTAATCTCTTCCTTGACTGCCTCAAAGAGGAATAAAAGACTATTCAACTAGTTTAAAGGATGAGAATTGTGGTGACCATGCTTTAAAGAATCCATATGTATGTTGAGCAATACTTATTCTGGCATTCTCTTTCACTGACAGTTTCCTAAACAACTAATAATTTCCTGAAGAGCTGGCTAGTTTCCTTCTTTCAATGAAAGCAAAAAGTAGAAATCAGGAAATTCAGATGAAAGTGCTTTGACACTGTTTTGGTTTGCGAACCAAGCAAAGAAAAACATCTACAGGGAGAAAATATCAGACTGACCTCAGACTTGTTCACAGCAATATTAAATGCCAGAGGAAAAGTACAGAGGTTTCTACAAAGAGTTCCAAGTTAAGAATTTTATACCCAGCCAAATTATTTTCCCAAATAAGAATAACAGAAAGATTTTTCCATTATGCACAGTCTCAGGGTATTAATGAGCTCTTCTTGGAAAAAAAAATTTGATGATGAAATATGGACAACTGGATGAAACATCACAGTTATAAAGAATTAGGAACAGGAAAGCCATGATATGTATTGACTAGTGGTGAGCATTTAATGTATTTAAATAACCTACTAAGGCTTTAAAAAATAGTCCTTTTGAAGTGAAATGAAAGTAGTAATTGTAATTTGACTTTCAGAAGGGAATTAGGTAGTGCTTATAACTATTTAATCAAGGCATAGATAAGATCAATCACTTAGTGAATTAAGACAGCCTGAGGGACTCAGTGTACCTGTATGATAACAGATTCATAGCAGTTGTTAAATACATGGATAAGTAAGAAAAGGATGGTCACATATTGCATCTTGTTGTTTCAATTACTGACTTCCTGTTAAAATAATCCTAGTTCTATTTTAACTTTTTGTACTAGACTGTGAGGAGCTCCAACCAGTCCATCCTAGGGGAGATCAGTCCTGGGTGTTCATTGGAAGGACTGATGCTGAAGCTGAAACTCCAATACTTCGGCCACCTCATGCGAAGAGTTGACTCATTGGAAAAGACCCTGATGCTGGGAGGGATTGGGGGCAGGAGGAGAAGGGGACGACAGAGGATGAGATGGTTGGATGGCATCACCAACTCAATGGACATGAGTTTGAGTAAACTCCGGGAGTTGGTGATGGACAGGGAGGCCTGGCGTGCTGTGATTCATGGGGTCACAAAGAGTCGGACATGACTGAGAGACTTAACTGAACTAGTTTTTTAAATTTTGAGTAGTTTGAAAGAAAAAATACTGAGAGCCAAAAGAATGAGAAACAGAGGGTAATAAAAGTTTCTACTTGGCCAAATTTCCTAGAATGATTTTGAACTTATCTTTAGGGTTGAGGCTGATTCTTAGAAGTTATCACTGTGACCAGGTATGTTTTCACACAGCTACTTTTCTCAATCCCTTTTTCCCCCCTGTTGTGACACATGCCCCAATGAGGTTTACATGCAGGGCACACACCCATGTGCATGTTGTCCAAGGTTATGTACAATTTCTAGCTGGGAGCTATAAATCTAGAGTTGTAACTCTTTCTCCACTTCTCAAAAGGCCTCTTGAAAAGAAGTGCATCAGGGTGCTTTCAGCTGCAAGTAACACTCAACATTGCTTGCATAATAGGGGGATTTATTCTTTCACAAAACTAAATCCAGAGTTAGAGTGGATCCAGAATTGATTAGTTCAACAAGTCAAAAACATCAAGACCAGGCTTCCCATCTTTCCACTTCACCATCTTCAGTGTGTTTACTTTCATTTTCAGGTTTATCTCCTCATGGCCACAAGATGACTGTAGCAGCTCCAAGCTCTATATTTCCACATAGCTATGCCTACAGCATAAGAAAAGACAGGGCATCCCTTTCTTGTGTCTCTTTTTGAGAGTGAAGGAGAATCTGCTGGAAACTTCCTGACAAGACTTATTCTTATGTCTCCTTGTCCTAAATTCTGTCATGGGTCAATTTCTAAACAAAATGTTTGTTGCAAGGGAAATGACAGAGAGGCTCTGAAGCTAGAGTCCTGTTAGCAGGCAGGAAGGGACAGGCAACCAACAATGTCTATTAGAGTAAAAGTGACATTATAGGAGTAATTTTCAATTAGCTATAACTTTTTTTTTTTTTTGCTGTAACATTTATATAAACACTTGAGAAAAGTGTTCTTTGCACCACAATAGTAGTTGTTACAGGCAAGATCCACTGATGAATGCTGAAATTAGTGGGTGAAACTTTAAGGAAAAACAGGGTATTTGCATAGCTTGCAAGTATTTTCCCAAAGATATTTAATTGCATGTATTAATTGCATTAATGTTTTTGACATATATTCACAAATTCTGCCAGGAGGTGGAGCTTAATTCTTCTCCTTCTGATTGTGAGTTTGATTTAGCACCTTGCTTTTAAGAAACAGGGTATAGAAAGGAAAAGCAGTGATGTTACAGTGAAGAAACCTGACATATACTACCTTTCCCAAATAGTCAGGCTTAGGCAAGATGGAATCTTGGACTGGATCTTGGAGGAAAAAAAACAGAGAACATTAGTGGAAAAATCCATGAAACCAAATACAGTCTATAGTTTAGTTAATAGAATCGTACCAATGTTAATTTCTTCATTTTGTAAATATAACTTGATTATGCAGGATATTAATATTAGGGGAAACTGAGTGAGTGAGGGTATGCAGGAACTCTATGTACTATCTTTGTAACTTTTCTATAAATCTAAAAGTATGTCAAGATAAAAAGTATTAAAACAATTTGGTTTTTAGAAGAAGTGAGTCACTCAGTCGTGTCTGACTCTCTGAGATCCCATGGACTAATACAGTCTCCGGGCCAGAATACTGGAGTGGGTAGTCTTTCCCTTCTCCAGGGGATCTTCCTAACCCAAGGATCAAAGCTAGGTCTCCTGCATTGCAGGCAGATTCTTTACCAGCTAAGCCACAAGGGAAGTCCAAGAATACTGGAGTGGGTAGCCTATCCCTTTTCCAGCAGATCTTCCCAACCCAGGAATCAAACCGGGGTCTCCTGCATTGCAGGTGGATTCTTTACCAGCTGAGCTATCAGGGAAGCTGCTATCAGAAGAAAGATTTCTTTATTATCAGGACTAATTGCTTTGGACATATCTTGTAATAAATGATGGCGCCCCAACATTTCATGATACTTCATTTGGTTAAGAGCAGCTGTTCCTTTCATTCATTCAACACATATATTAATAGGCACC
Organism: Cervus canadensis; assembly: GCF_019320065.1. NCBI lineage: Eukaryota > Metazoa > Chordata > Mammalia > Artiodactyla > Cervidae > Cervus > Cervus canadensis. The sequence goes on along the minus strand of NC_057397.1, from coordinate 29,385,625 downwards.
TACTATGTGCTAGGCATGATGCCAAACAGGAGTACCAATGCTGAACTGAAAAGATACTGCCCTGTCCTCCTACAGTTCATATGCCTTTGACCCAAACTGGAAAGCAATGTTTTTTGTTTTGTTTTTTTAAATTTCCTCTCCAACAAAATAGAGATTTGCAGAAAATCTCCAACTTTTAGAAAGAGTTTTTTTTGAAGTATAGTTGATTTACAATATTATATTAGTTTGAAGTGTCCAACATAGTGATTCAAGATTTTTATAGATTATACTCCGTTTAAAGTTGTTATAAAATATTGGCTATATTCCCTGTGCTGTACAATATATCCTTGTAGCTCATTTATTTTATACACAATAGTTTGTATTTCTTAATCCCCAGCCCGATTTTGTCCCTCCCCCGACCAGTAACCGATAGTTTGTTTTTTATATCTGTTTTTTTTCTGTTTTGTTATATTCAGAGAATCTTTAACTTTGAGAATTTTTAATAAGTCATATTCTTTATGCAAACTTTTTCTGTTAAAAACTTGCCACTAGTTTTATGAAATGTGGGAAATGTATGTTATTCATTTTTTAAAATTAGTTTTGGCTGTGCTGGGTCTGCCTTGCTGTGCAGGCTTTTCTCTAGTCGCGGAGAGGAGGGGCTGCTCCCTGGTTACGGCGCAGGAGCTTCTTGTGGCGGCTTCTCTTGTGGCTTGCGGGCTCAGTAGCTGCAGCTCCTGGCTCTAGAGCACATGCTCAGCAGTTGTGGCGCACAGGTTTAGTAGCTCTGCAACATGTGGGATCTTCCTGGATCAGGGATCGAACCTGTGTCTCCTGCATTGGCAGGTGGATTCTTTACCACTGAGTCACCAGGAAGCCTTATGTTACTCATTTTTTAATACTAGTAAGTAAAAGAAGACCATTTTTTAAAAGGAGATATGGGATAGGAGTTTTTTGCATGCTGGAAAATAATGTTTTACTCCTTTGTCCAAGACTAAACATGAATCATTTCAGCTAAAATATTTGTTAGATTTACCAGTGACTGAACACAGGATTGGGAGAGATTTTGATGAAAAGCCTTATATTGTTTGTCTTAGTGCATTGGCAAATCTGAATGTAACATATGTGAGATGAGTTCTTGAAAGGTGAATGCAGGATTTAATAAAGAGGGAATAGAAAAAGACAAAATATCAGAATGCAAAAATAATTACAAAACAGGCCAATTTAAAAGGAACTGTGGAATTCAAAGCCTTACTATAGTACTTTGCCTAATGCTTGCTGAATTTTTCTTGCAATTACCTGAATAAAGGATGATCTTAAGATAAAACATAGAGGGCATTGTAGCTTTCTCAAGGCAATGTTGCAGTTATATCAGGATACTTGTAGGAGGTTTTAACAAGGCTGCCTGATGAATTTTAATTCAAAATTTATTTTAAAGTATTATGTTAATTCTTCATAAACAACAACCAGAATAACATAAAGCAATTTTCAGGTTTCATTTCTGGTTCTGGATATTTAAGAAAAATTTGAGTTACATGCACAAAAGAGAAAAATCACTGAAGACTTGTTTGTTTCCAAAAAAAGTTAATTGTGGTCAAGATTCATCTTATAGGCTTCAGAAAATGTTTTATGAAGCCAAATGAAATAGGAGAGTTTAATTTCTATTAATCTCCTAAGGAACATTGCTCTCATCAGTGAGATCTGTGATTTTTTTGTGTCTACTTTGATTCTTCTCATCATTGCACTCCCGGCACCCCCCCCCCCCCCCCCCCCCCCCCCCCCCCCCCCCCCGCAAGGTGAATGTTTACACCTTTTACTTGTTCATGTCTCTTCTTCCTTCTCTTGGTAATATCATTCCAATGTTTTTTATGGAGATGATTTCTGTTTTTTTTTTTTTTTTTACAGAAAGTGAAATGTACAGATCTTAAGTACATAATTCATTGTTTTGACAAATACTTATACTGTATAATTGTCATCTCAATCAGAATAAAAAATATTTCTGTCACCCCAGAAAGTTCCTTCATGCTCCCAGCACATCAGCTCTCAACCAACTAAGGGGTCTGGTTGCTTCCCTCACAGTGGAAAGATCAAATACTGAGGCAATAGCCTTCTGCAGGAAGAAAAGACTTTATTTCTGGGGGGCCAAGCAAAGAGACAGGAGGCAATGCTCAGATCTGTCTCCCTCATTGATTGGCTACCAAGCAGGGTATTAATCTTGGAAGAGGGAGCAAGGTGGGGAGGGGGATTTGAGAACAATTGGTGGAAAGTAAGCGTGAATTTCCATGTAAGTTTGAAAAGTGCTCTGCATAGGCAGACATGACTGCTCTTCATGCCTCTTCATAGGTCACATGTGCAAATTTGGGGTTGGGGGAAGGGATTCCTTCTGTAACACATGGTGGGTTTTCAGTTTATGAAGTCTCAAGTTCACTAGCAGACATCCTAGTCTCATTTGTGTTATGCTTAGTCAGGGTGCTGTTAGCAAGTTGCTTCTACAGCTGTGGGTTTCCCTGGTGTTCTGCAAAACAGGCCTGGTATTCTTGGTGTACCCTTTTCTTTCTACCTTATGGACCTTGTACAGTACAGGGTACAGTTTTACATGTACAGTGTTGTGTTTTCCATCACCATTGATTGCTTTGCCTGTGTTTGAACATCATACACATGGAATCATGCAGTACTTAGTTCACTGTATCCGGCTTCTTTTGTTCAACCTGTTTTTGGGACTCATTCAGTTGCTGTGTGTATCAGTTGTTTTATGCAACTAAACTAGAGTCTGTTCCCCGCCTTGCAGCAAAGCCAATCTGCTGACACCAGGTTGCAGTGATGGCTTTCAGGGAAGGGGTTTTAAAGGCAACATTTAAGGGGGAGGGCTGCAAGAGGTATGATTTTCTTCTGATTGGTTGGTGGAGAGGTAACAGGGTGATGTTTGGGAATCTTAATCGTCAACCTTCTGGTTCCAGCCAGTCTGGGGTCTGTGTGCTTGTGGTCAGCATGTGATCACCATCCTCTACCTGGGCAGGGGTCTTAGTTTCTGCATAAGACTCAAAAATGTGCATCAGAATGTCATGTATATTCCTTAAGGAGGAACTAGGATTCTCTCTTACGGCTGAACTATTGTTTCTTGACTGGTTTTCCTTTGCTTCTGCACTTCCTCACTTCCCTAATTAGTAACTGCTTGAGTCTGTTCTTTGGAACTCAGGGAAGGCCTGGGAGACCAAAGCCTTTTTCTACAAACAAGAAACAGGGGACACAGAGGGGCTTTTGTACCCAGGAGGTCCCTACAGTGTCCCTTAGTTTCAATCCCCTCTTTTCTCTGATACTTCTCAATCCTTAGGGAAATAGAGGAGGCACAAGTGTCTACTTTTCTGTTGATGGGCATTTGTATTGTTTTCAGTGTATTACCTGTTATGAATAACATTGCTGTAAACATTCTTGTACTAGTCTTTTTTGTAGATTTTTTGCATGAATACCTAGGAGTGAAATTACTAAGTTTACAACAGGTGTATGTTTAACTCTATAAGAAGCTGACAATTTTCTAAAATGTTTGTATCATTTTACAATTGTACAAGAAATATATGCTTTTCCAATGTTCACGTTCTTGTTAATATTTTCCATTGTCATTGAAATTTTAGCCATTCTAGTGGATATGAAATGGTAACCTATTTTGTTTTAATTTGTATTTCCCTAATAACTAAAGAGGTTGAGAATATTTTCATTGCTTATTGGCCATTTGTATATATTTCTTTGTGAAATGTTCATTTAAGTCCTTTCTTTTTTGTAACTGTTTTGTCATTAAAAGATTTTTAATATATTTATATATTAGTTCTTTGTTGGATAAATATATTTATATAATACTAATATTAATCAATATTGATATTAATATTTATTAATGTAAATATGTTTATGTATTTTGTATGAGGAGAAGGGGACAGCAGAGGATGAGGTGGTTGGATGACATCACCGATTCAACGGACATGAGTTTGCACAAACTCCAGGAGACAGTGAAGGACGGGGAAGCCTGGTGTGCTGCAGTCCATGGGGTCGCCAAAGAGTCGGACATGACTGAGCGAGTTGCTTAGTCATGTCTGACTCTTTGGCGACCCCATGGACTGTAAGCTACCAGACTCCTCTGTCCATGGCATTTCCCAGGCAAGAATACTGGAGTGGGTTGCCATTTCCTTCTCCATGGGATAGTCCTGATCCAGGGATTGAATCCGCGTCTCCTGCATGGCAGGTGGATTCTTTACCACTGAGTCACCAGGGAAGCCCTATATTTTATATATATAGTTAACTATTTCTCCCAGTATTTTTATTATTCTCTGAGAATTTCTGGATTCTAGGTATGTGTTTATTTTATTTGGCTAAGTGATTCCAGATTGCTCTCTAGAATAGCAATAGTCTGCACTCCTATTAGAAGTGCGTATTCCTACAAACAATTTGCATTATTCAGTTTTCGACTTGTTACCCTTGTTAATCTACAAGGGTAAGAATCCATTGTTGTATTTTTCATTTCTCTTATTTTCAGTGAATTGGAAATCTCTTCCATGCATGTTAGCCTTTTCAGTTTTTTTCTTTTATAAACTGCTTTTTCATATTTCTGGCCATTTGGCCTATTGAGCTGATTTCCTTTATCTTATTGATTTGCAGGAGTTATTATATATTCTGAATATTAAACCCTTGTCAGCTTAAGAAACTGAAAATATCTTATTTTTAATTTATCAACTTTATCCATGTTGTCCTCTGTTGAAAAATAATAATTAATTTTGAGGTAATAAAATATATCATTTATTTTGCTAGATCAGAAAGATATTTTCTTCTATTAACTTTATATTTTATCCTTCATATTTAGGTCTGTAATCCATCTGGAGTCTATCTTTGAATTAGGGCACTAGGTAGAAAATCTCCTAATTTCTCCACATAATCAGCTATTTTCTTAAATGAGGAACTAAGTAATATGTCCTTTCTCAATGATTTGTGATACTATTTTTATTGTATGTCAGATTCCTGACTCTGAGTTTCCTATTCCATTCCATTGATTTTATATGTTTTTCTTGTACCAGAACTAGCACATATTCATTACTGTCGCTTCGTAGTATGTCTTTCTGTTTGGTAACCTCCCCTATGTATCCCTCTGATTTTAGGCTGACTTAGCAATTTTGGACTTTTGAATATACATATAAACTTGGAATAAGTTTAAGTTCTTAAAAAAAATTCCAACTGGAATTTCCATTGAGATTTCATTGTTGCTGCTGCTGCTCAGTCACTAAGTCACGTCCAGCTCTCTGCGACCCCATGGACTACAGCACACCAGGCTTCCTTGTCCTACACTATCTCTCAGAGATTGCTCAGACTCAAATCCATTGAGTCAGTGATGCCATCCAGCCATCTCGTCCTCTGTTGCCCCCTTCTCCTCCTGCCTTCAGTCTTTCCTAGCATTAGGGTCTTTTCCAATGAGTTGGCTCTTCACATCAGGTGGCCAAAGTATTGGAGCTTCAGCATCAGTATCAGTCCTGTTTGTATATTCACTTTGCTATTAATGATATCTTTATAATATTAAGTTGTCATTTTCAAGTGTAGTGAAGTGACTTTCCATTTATGTGGTGAATCTTCTATTTTCTTTATTGGAGTTTTAAGGTATTCTCCACAGTGTTTTTTAATATCCCTATTAAATGAAATGCCAGATATTTTATAATTTTGTTGCTCTGCTTATTTTTTTAATTACATTTTCTACTTAACAATTGCTGGTGTGAGAAATACTGCTGATTTTTGTTGATAAGTTTGTATTTGTTAACTTTGCTCTATTCTCCAGTTCTCAAATACCCACTCTCTGTTTTTAAAATACTTGTATTTTCTAGTTTGATGATCATATCATCTGTAAATAATACTTTTATTTCTTCTCAGCCTATCCTTACACCTGCTATTTCTTTTTCTTTAGTTTTAGAGTTAACTATAACCTCTAAAACTATGCTAAACCATATTGGAACTCTGCTTTTATTCCTTACCTAAAGAGGAATATGCGTACTTTTGTCTCATTAAGTATATACTTGCCCTAGAGTTTTGGTATAACCTCTACCAAGTTAAGAAAACTCTATTTGATTTCTTAGTGTTACTAAGAATTTAAAATAATCAAAAGTGATAAACTTTTTCATCTTAGCTTTTAAAAAAATTGTGATAAAATACACATAATGTAAAATTTTGACCCTCCCAACAGAACTGGCCTCCCAAAGATGTGTCACTTTGGCATATGGATTATTTTGAACTAAAGGCAATGGAGATCCTGAGGGCTTGAGAAAAATTACTCCTTTAATATAATTAGCACAGAGTAAGAAAATGTGAAATTATCTTTTAGAGGTAGATACCCATGGATTTGGGGCTTCCTAGGAGAGGGCAATGGCACCCCACTCCAGTACTCTTGCTTGGAAAATCCCATGGACAGAGGAGCCTGGTAGGCTGCAGTCCATGAGGTCGTGAAGAGTCGGACACGACTGAGCAACTTCACTTTCACTTTTCACTTTCATGCACTGGAGAGGGAAATGGCAACCCACTCCAGTGTTCTTGCCTGGAGAATCCCAGGGACAGGGGAGCCTGGTGGGCTGACGTCTGTGGGGTCGCACAGAGTCAGACACGACTGAAGCGACTTAGCAGCAGCAGCAGCAGCAGGTGGCACTAGTGGTAAAGAACCTGCCTGCCAATGCAGGAGACATAAGAGACTCCAGTTCAAAATAGAACTGCCATATGACCCAGCAATCCCACTTCTGGGCATACACACTGAGGAAACCAGATCTGAAAGAGACACGTGCACCCCAATGTTCATTGCAGCACTGTTTATAATAGCCAGGACATAGAAGCAACCTAGATGCCCATCAGCAGATGAATGGATAAGGAAGCTGTGGTACATATACACCATGGAATATTACTCAGCCGTTAAAAAGAATTCATTTGAACCAGTTCTAATGAGATGGATGAAACTGGAGCCCATTATACAGAGTGAAGTAAGCCAGAAAGATAAAGAACATTACAGCATACTAACACATATATATGGAACTTAGAAAGATGGTAACGACAACCCTATATGCAAAACAGAAAAAGAGACACAGAAGTACAGAACAGACTTTTGGACTCTGTGGGAGAAGGTGAGGGTGGGATGTTGTGAAAGAACAGCATGTATATTATCTATGGTGAAACAGGTCACCAGCCCAGGTGGGATGCATGAGACAAGTGCTCGAGCCTGGTGCACTGGGAAGACCCAGAGGAATCGGGTGGAGAGGGAGGTGCGAGGGGGGATCGGGATGGGGAATACGTGTAAATCTATGGCTGATTCATATCAATGTATGACAAAACCCACTGAAAAAATAAATAAATTAAAAAAAAAAAAAAAGAGACTCCAGTTCAATCCCTGGGTCAGGAAGATCCCCTGGAGGAGGGCATGGCAACCTACTCAAGTATTCTTGCCTGGAGAATCCCATGGACAGAGGAGCCTGGCGGGCTACAGACCATGGCATTACAAAGAGTTGGACATGACTAAGCAACTTTAGTTGCTTAACTTTATGCATGCATAGCTTTACTGGTAAGATGATCTTGTGTAAAATGAAACTCTGTACACGGAATGAAATAAACAGAAGGATGAGTTTATTGCAAGATTTTTGACCTGAAAGCCAGGCAACTAAAGGCTGTGAGAGCAATGAGGTCTTGGCTGCTCATAGGCTGAGGGGTTTTTGTGTGAATAAATATGAAAGTTGGTGGACCCTTTCCACTGATTGGTTGCCTAGTGGTCTTTTTTTTCTTATTTGCTCAGGGTAGGTGAGTCAGGGGACAAGGAAGTCCAGAGACAGCATGAACAGAATTGGCATTTGGGGACTGGCTGACGTTCTCTGCTGTTTTCTGAGAAGAGATGTAAATTCCTGTAAGTTTTCTGAAAAGAGTTGTAAGTTCCTGTAAGATTAAGTTTTCTGCATTGATCATCTCCATTTTGCTCCTGGCATAAGTGACTTCATTTTAGTTTGGAAATTCAGTATGATATTTACGGTGGTTTAGTTGCTAAGTCATGTCCGACTCCTGAGACCCAGTGGACTGTAGTATGCAAACTCCTATGTCCATGGGATTTTTCAGGCAAGAATACTGAAATGGGTTACCATTTCCTTCTCCAATAGTGATACCTATAATTTATGTTTAATAATTCTGGTTAATTAGTAATTGTCATCCCTGCTAGATTATAAGCTTCACAAAGGAGGAGAATGTCTGTTTTATTTTCTACTGTATCCCTGACCCATAATAGATGCTCAGTAAATATTTTTTGACTGATTGAGTGAGTAAATGAATATGTAGGAATCACACAGAGAAAAGAGCAGCTAGAAGAGCAGTCAAATCACTCAGGGACAATAACCAGCAGTCCCCTACATGAGTGCTGGTGGGGGTAAAGGGTTGTAGATGCTGAAACAAACCCTGCCCATTTCAGAACTTTTGAATAGAACGAATCCCATGAAATGCTTAGAATTTCAATAGATATTTTAATGCATGTACAAAACTAATTCTGTAAAACATATTCCTGATTTTCTATGGATTTCAGTAAAGAAGTTCTAGTATAGATGTTTTAACAAAAGGTGATTAGATCTTTTCTCTTCTTCTTCATTAGAAGTGCAGATACATTTTCCAATTCATTTTTGCTGCAACTTTCTGAAAGAGACTCCAGGCTTGCCAAACTCAAATATTGTTAGAGCTCGGACAATTCCAAAATTCAAAGAAAGGCAAGTTTTTAATCACCTCTGGGATGTTCACCTTCAATAAAGATTTTCAAGGCTAAGAAAGAAGCAGCCCAAATATAGCTCTAAGATGTTGAGCTTTCTGCTTTTATAACTCCACTGGTTATAAAATTGTTGCTGCTTTTGTCAAGCCCTGCTGCAATTTGACCCTTCTCAGTGGGAACTTGGTGATTAATAATACCCTTAATTGCTTTTCCTCCTGACCTCACAGCTGGTAGGAGAAGTGATGGATATCACAAAGAAACGGTGAACCCAGTTTAAGAACAGAAAGGAAGCGGGGGATATAATATTTTGGGGCTATGCTTCCTTCCTGCACCCTGGGAGGTCTGGGAGCCTCCACCTTGTTAAGGACAGCGACTATGCCCAGGCGCACTGAGCCATTTCCGGTAACTCTGTGATTGCTGTTCTAGCTCAAGAAGGACAGGGAAGCTTCCTAGGGCTCCAGGCTTTGGTCTCACTCCACCACATGGGTCTGTGGGTGTGCTCAGTTGCTCAGTTGTGTCTGACTCTTTGGGACCCCACAAGGGTCTAGGGTGTCAAATTAATGAGCCAAGGAACAGGGTTTCCTTCCTCATATTCTTTGCTGCTAATTAGTTGATGCAAAAGCTCAGGGACTCAAAATGCCTCCTTTAAATCACAGAGAACCATGGCTTTTCTTGAGCAGTGAATCATTGGCAAGTGTTCAATGGGAGCTAGATGGTAACGATGGTGTCCTGACTCATCCCGTGATGAATCTAATCAAATGAGGAAGTCCCAGGAGGGAGAGGTGATAATAGGTGGTGGGTATGACTCTGATTTACAAACTGATTTGTATATCATTTGAGATAATTCAGTAACTTTCCAAAGGGACCCATAGTCTTCCTCATCTGGGTAGAAGCTTTAGCAGCAAGTTTCGCCATGTGACATTTTAAATTAAGGTCTTTTTAGTTTGTGTAGGGGAATTGCTTTGGCTGGGATGGTGGAATGGGGAGTGGAGAAGAAGGGAGACAACTTGGCATGAAGAACTTAATTTTATAGCCTCAACCTAAACACCCTAAAAGCAGATGAGCAGGAGGAAATACCAGGACAAGAAGGGAAACCTAAGCAGGACCAAACAAAACATTCACTGGAGCAGCAAGGACAGCTTCAGGCAGGGAAGAGAAGGCTCAGGTTTCCACATTCCCTTGATAATTTCTTTCATTTACACCCAAAATGACTCTTCTCTGGTCTCAGAGGGGGCCTTCTTCAGAGGAGAAGAAATTAGTGTTTAAATAGCCTCCTGAGAGGTACCTAGTGAAAGTGCACAAGTAGAATGTAACGGTTCAGAGGTGAGTGTGTGTGTGCTCATCTGACTCTTTGGGACTGCATGGACTGTAGTCCTCCAGGCTCCTCCGTCCATGGGATTCTCCAGGCAAGAATACTGGAGTGGGTTGCCACGCACTCCTCTAGGGGATCTTCCTGACCCAGGAATCGAACCCATATCTCCTGCAAGTCTCCTGCACTGCAGGTGAATTCTTTACCACTGAACCACCTGCGCAGCCCCTCAGAGGTGAGGTCAGTCAGCAACTTAACTGGGGTCACTGGGCAGCCATTGAAAAGCAGAATAACCCAGCAAGGAGAAGTGCTAGAGAAAACTTGAGGGGCAGAAGGATATATGGATGTTATCAGTCTTAGGTCTATGCCTGGATTAACATCTTTTCATGGTGTACCAGACTACTTCCTTCTTCGCACAATGCCCTGATTGTATAGGGCCAGGCAGAATAACTATTCTGAAAAGTACTTCTCATGTTCCTCCTAAAATAGTATTAAAAGCTATATTCAGTTTAGTTCAGTCGCTCAAGTCGTGTCCGACTCTTTGCGACCCTGTGGACTGCAGCACACCAGGCTTCCCTGTCTATCACCAACTCCCAGAGCCTACTTAAACTCATGTCATCCAACCAATTTCCAAAAAGGTGTTTTGAAAAATTTCAAAAACACCTCACAACACCCAACTGAAGTGTTTAAGTAAGATCAGTTAAGCCTGTTCCATATTGTGCTATGAAAAATTTACCAAGAAACCTTTGACCCTTTAAGAAGATTGGCTCCTTTAAATCATTAACAGCCAGTCAATACTTGCCTTTTTTTTGGCAAGGAAACCAGTACTTAACATGTGGGATTTATTATGGCTTCTGTTTCATATAGTGGCTTAATTTAAAGACAGTATGTTTTAGTGATGAAGAGCATGGACCTCAGAGAAGACTGGATGTAAATTCTGGCTCCACTATTTCCCAGCTGTGTGATCCTGGGAAAATTAGTTAACCTCTCTGTTCCTTGCTTTACTCATCTGTAAGATGGAGGTAGTTATAGTACTGTGGTACAAGAGATCAAACAAAGATTAGGTGGGGATTACGACAGTACCCAGCACATGGCTAGTCCCTAGTAAGGGTTAAATACTATTACTTGAGTTGTTTAGAATAATTTTACTGCTCTTGGGAACAGACATGATCCAACTTGAATTTGGCTGAACTTGGATTATTAAAAATTGTTGTCTCCCAGCTTGGTTGACATGGGTTGTATCTATTTTCCATATTAGAAGTTACAATAATTATACACTGTTGTGTTGTTCAGTCACTAAGTTTCGTCTGACTCTTTGCGACCCCATAGACTGCAGCATGCCAGGCTCCTCTGTCCTCCGCAATCTCCCAGAGTTTGCCCAAATTCAAATTCGTGTCCTTTGAGTCAGTGATACTATCTAACCATCTCATCCTCTGCCGTCTACTTCTCCTTTTGCCTTCACTGTCTCCTAGCATCAGGGACTTTTCCAGTGAGTCTGCTCTTTGCGTCAGGTTGCCAAAATACTGGAGCATCAGCTTCAGCATCAGTCCTGCCAGTGAATATTCAAAGTTGATTTCCTTTAGGATTGACTAGTTTGATCTCCTTGCAGTCCAAGGGACTCTCAATTATACATTAATTCATTGAAAAAAAAAAACTGTTACATTTTAATATAATTAGCAATTTTTTAATGACTATAGTTTACAAATCAACTATAGTTTACAAGTCAAAAATTATTTGTGAGAAGGTTGTCTTGTTTTACACTTTTGCTGATTGCTTTTATGTTTGGCTTAATAGAAGACAGCTGAATTTTTCATATCTGCTTCTGCCTTCAATCTGTTGTAATATCACACTTTGGAATGGCTGCCCTGGGGTAATTTCAAATCATGTATGCAAAAATGGTTTAGAAATGGTAAAGCACCATAAAAATGCTAGGTGTTTGCTCTCCCTGTCTATACAGAAATGCTAAAACAGGAAGTAACAGGAAATTCCTCCTTTGAGGCTCATCACACCTCTTTGACTTAAACATCCCAGAGCTCAGCCTGCCCAGAAATGAGGTACTTTGTTACAGAGTTTCAGAGAGAGCATTCTCACAGAAACTTACATGAAACGGTTCATTTTTTACCACATACCAAAGAAATCTCACTCTATGCAAGCCAAGCTATGGTTTTGAGATTTCTGTAAGATACAGTTTTGAAAACTGCATATGACTCTGTCACGCTTAGTCACTCAGTTGTGTCCTACTCTTTGTGACCCCATGGACTGTAGCCTGCCCAGCTCCTCTGTCCATGGGATTCTCCAGGCAAGAATACAGGACTGGGTTTCGATTTCCTTCTCCAGGGAATCTTCCCGACCCAGGGATCAAACCTGGGTCTCCTACACTGCAAGCAGGTTCTTTACCATCTGAGCCACCAAGGAAGTTCGCATATGACTCTATACTACATTTAAAAAGTTTTAACCTACATTTATTTAAATTTAATCTGTGTGCTTTTTAGGAATTCTGAGGCTCAGCAAAGATGAATGAAAAAAGTTGCTTGCCAAATATCACACAGTTCTGACAAGACTGGTAATCTAGACCAGGTTTTCTGATTCTAAATTCAATAGGTTTTTTCCTTACATTACAGTGTTTCTGGATGGTTTATCTCATGCCCATGGGGCTCTAAAGAAGAGGGAAGTAGGAAAGGTGTGTCTGATTTGGGAGTGGACATGTCTTTCCTACTTCCCTCTGTCTGCTTAAAAAAAATGCATAATGTGAGAGTTTCCAGTTAAGTTTTATTTGGGTCAAAATGAGGACTACAGCCCAGGAGACAGCACCTCAGAAAGCTCTGAGGAACTGCTCCAAAGAGGTAGGGGAGAAGGACATTATATATGTGATTTTGGTGAGGAGAGAGTACATGTAATCAAGCATATATTTTTTCAGAAGGTTTCTGCTGGTCTCTTGAAGCTTTCTGCTGGTCACAAAAAACAGTTGTCGCCATGAAGGATTTTAATGCTTCTCTAGATTTGAGGAGATAAAGGAGTTGGGCTCATAAAATTGGCTCCCGAAAGTATCTAACTATCTGAAGACTTGTCCTGCCAGTTTTTCCCTGAGCACAGAGTGCCTGTTTTCTGCTCCCCACCTTGAACTCCCTTCAGAGGTTGTTGAAAGTCAGCAGCTACAGCAGCACACAGTCTGATCCTCTTAGAGATAGATGGCAAGTGCCCATGACGAGTGCCAATTTGTAGTTGATACCTCTTAATATAGTATGGAGTCATATGCAGTTTTCCCACCTGAATCCTATAGTAACCCCTAAAGGAGTAAAGACATTATAAATATTTTCAAATAAAATAAAAAATATGGAGAGGAGTGAAAGCATGAAGACATCCAAAGCCATGTGATCATCAGTGACAGTTGATATGGAATGACATCTCCCCCAATTATGACTTGCAATCATACTCCAAAGCAAACCAACTCCAGCAGTTCATTCACTGATTGGCAATCCACACTAGCCACTGCCTAGTTTCCAAGGGACCCAGACTTCCTAGTGGAAAGCAGCTTGTGTTCTAAGGGAGGACGATGTCTGGGAAGAGGTGCATGAGCACTGATGACTCAGGGTCCAAAAAGCTGCATTGCTGCGATTTGCAATGCCATTTGACGTGAATAGGTGGCAGCAGATGCAGAGAACAGGATAGGTTTGAAGGGGCTGCCATGGGGCGGCCCTCTGCAGATGCGAGCTTTGTGTCTGACAGACTTTGGGATTGCTTCTGACAGTGAGAGGAAAAACTGCCCTTTGCCTAAACTCATGTCACGCTAAGTCTGAAAGCAAATGGTGACACATTTGTGATAGCTCAGTTCATTTACCTTGGAAAACACAAATGTCCATAATTAGCTCTAATTACTCAACATGTGGCTTCTCTTCTGTCCTCCTTCCTGCTGTGACTTTTGACAGCTTCTGTATCAAGTAGTTCCTGTATAAAGTGTGAACTATATCCATCTTGTGTGTGTGGGTGTGTATGCTAAATTGTTTCAGTTGTATCCAACTCTGTGCAACCCTATTTCCATCTTACTACTCACTAATAGCCCTGGAGAAAGGTTTGTAGGCCAGAGAACTACAACCATTGGCCTGAACAAAGGGATTGGACTAGCCTTGTGCTATTGGACTCCAAAAGACATTTTGGAGTCCTAACCCTCAGCACTTCAGAATGTGATCCTATGTGGAAATAGGATCTTTATAGAGGTAATCAAATTACATTGAGGTTATTAGTGTGGGCTATTATTCAATATGACTTGGTCCTTTAAAAAAGGGCACAGAAATAGACATACATAGAGGGAATACCGTGCAAGGATACCATATATAAGTCAGGTAGAAAGGCCTGGAACAGTTCCTTCCTCAGAGTCCTCAAAAGGAACCAAGCCTGCCAAAGCCTTGATCTTGAACCTTTAGCTTCCAGAACTTAGACAATGCATTTCTGTTGTGCCAGTTACTTGGTTTGTGGTACTTTATTATGACTGCCCTAGGAAACTAATAAGGCTTACGTGTTGGCTTAGCGGTAAAGAATCCATCTGCCAATGCAGGAGATGCAGGTTCAACCTCTGGGTCGGGAAGATCCCTTGCAGAAGGAAATGGCAACCCACTCTGGTATTCTTGCCTAGAAAATCCCATGGACAAGGGATCTGGGGGGCTACAGTTCATGGGGTCACAAAAGATTCAGACATGACTTAGCAACTGAACAACCAGAAACTCTTATTTCATATTGATCTATTTAGATGAATCCAAATCTGAGGAAATGGAACAGACTGCCCTGGGTCAGGTAATCTTTTCAGTGTTTCGTATAGCAACCCTTTGGCCTTTGCCAGTGTTGGATAATATACAAGAATACACAGATTGACGGGCTTCCCTGGTGGCTCAGCAGTAAAGAATTTGCCTGCCATGCAGGAGACAGTGCAAGAGATGAAGGTTCCATCCCTGGTCAGGAAGATGCCCTGGAGGAGAGTATGGCTACCCACTCCAGTGTTCTTACCTGGAGAATCCCATGGACAGAGGAGCCTGGAGGGCTACAGTCAATAGGGTCGCAAAGAGTCAGACATGACTGAAGCAACTTAGCACACACACATGCACACAGATCGACAGTTCTGTCTCCTCAACTAGACCACACCCCTCAGGGACAAAAGCTGTATTTTACTCACTTCGAATTCACAGACCATAAGAGTGTCTGGCTCAGGAGATGCAATAAAGACATAGGAAATAAAATAGTTAAATAAATCTTAGCCCTACTGCCTAAATAGACAACATATTTTAAGAATTCAGTCTGCTTTCATCTCTTCCTGGTAGCTGTCCCCATCTTTTCTATCCCTTGGGATTTCTTCTTTCCTTCAACAAATATTTATTAAGAACCTACTTTGCCTATGTCCCATAGTAAATACAGTAGTAAATTTTAAAATGTAAACAAAGCCCCCAACAATCTCTGCCTTCACAGTTATATTCTAGTGTGAGAGGTAATGAAAGAGCACGATAAGTAAATATAATTCCAGACAACAAGTGCTATGAAGGAAATAAGGTGTTGGGTTATCAAATAGGAGTTTCTAGTTCTTTCCAAATTTAAACAAGGATTCCTCTTATATGACTACTCTGAAAAGGGGTTCTAAAGACCTTAAGGCTCTTGAGTGAAAGAAATGATGACCAGTACATCCAGTGTTCATTAGAAGAAGGTGGGTAAATTTCTTCCTCCCTGTGGTATTTTCACAGATACTTTTGAGTAGCAATCATGTGGAGAAGGCAATGGCACCCCACTCCAGTACTCTTGCCTGGAAAATCCCATGGACGGAGGAGCCTGGTAGGCTGCAGTCCATGGGATCATGAAGAGTTGGACACGACTGAGCAACTTCACTTTCACTTTTCACTTTTATGTATTGGAGAACGAAATGGCAACCCACTCCAGTGTTCTTGCCTGGAGAATCTCAGGGATGGGGGAGCCTGGTGGGCTGCCGTCTATGGGGTCGCACAGAGTCAGACACGACTGAAGTGACTTAGCAGCAGCAGCAGCAATCATGTGTCCTAGGCTGAGATATGAAAAATAAGACAAGACAAGGTCCTTGCTCAGAGTATAGTGTGGAAGGAGATATGAAAATAGATATAAAATAGATAAAGAATGACACTTTTTCAGATGTCCAGCCTGGGGGAAAGTAATCCTATGTTGGGTCTGCTGTGTAGGCAAGGTGTTTGCCTGCTATGACATAGAGTGCTGATTTTCTAGTTACAATTAAAATCACCTGGGGCAACTTTTATATAAGGCCAATGCCCGGTCTCAGTCCCAAATATTCTGATTCTGTATGGGTGGGAAGAGGGCTGAACACCAATATTGTTTTCAAACTTTTTACTGGAATTAACATTTACCTGCATGTTCAACCTCTATTTTGGTCATATTTGGTTCCTGTCATTTTTCTGTTGTTGTGTTTTTGTTTATTTGCTATGTCTTTTTTTTTTTGCAAATTAATGCTCTGAGAGCATCTTTATTTTTTACCCTGTTTGTCTAACTTTTAATCGGCTATCATGACTCAAAGCTACCATCATTTTCTTCAAGAAGTTTTCCGTGTTCTTTCCTGGCAGAATTGTGAATCCTTCCCTGTATTTCCATAGCACCTTTTATAATTCTCAGTAATTAGTGTCCAGCTGACTTAGTTTGGGTCTTGGGAAGAATACCAAGACTGAGCTATTCCACCCAGACTGAATCCGATGAGGGAGGAGAAATTGGGTGCTGATATCAGAGGGGGACGGGACACTGAGCTTCAAAACAGCAAATATTCTTGTCAGTATCGTACAAATGTTATTGTTCCTGAAAGCGTTTAAAGTGGCTGTCTTTCTATTATACCTGAGTTCCTTAAGAGCAAATACTACCTGATATTAATCTTTTAATACTTAGCTCCAAGTTAAATTCCTGTCTCAGTGTTTAAGAGAACGGTTCCTCAGTTTTACAGATATGGACTTATTCTAAAGTCTGTTCTGAATGCATTTGTCCTTTCCTTTTTGGGGGGGAGGGGAAACAATCAGAGAACATTTATTACACTGAAGGGTGTACATCTACTATTGCATTCGGCCTTTCTAAAGTGCCTTTACTTTATTTTCTCAGCCCCTCCCCCCTCAAGCTTTTGCACAGTGGCTTTCCAAGCTATCATCCTCCAGAAAATATCTTTGAGAATCTCTGAATTAGCTGCTTTCCATTTGGCCTCCTGAGAAAGGGATGCTGGAATGTAAGGGTCAATGAGGGAGGGAGACAAGCCATGTGGCTGGGATCCAAACCCACCAGCCCCAATGGATGGGTGCCCTCTATCCCTGCCAGAATGCAGATGGGTAACAAGAAGGAAAGTAGAAACTCCCAGACCTCAGGTGAGAGGAGCCCAACTCTCATTTGAATTGATTGGGTTGACAGACTCCCATGCAGATAGAAACTGCTGCTTTACTTCTGACCTATCTGCTGAACTTTCTCTCAGGATCTCTTTTATCTTATATTTAAAAATTGAAGGGAGAAAAAGAGCTGACAGTCAAGTAAGTTTACATTTAAGTGCTAGTTTATAAGCAGTTTCCCTGAGTCTTAGGTCACTTCAAAGTTGCTATTTAATGGGTCTTACAGTGACTCCCCAGAGACAGGAAGCATTCCATCAGGCTCACGCCTCCTTTAGGGCCATACCTGGGTTTGGTTTTGTGAACAGTAATGATTTTTTCATAAGGTGCACTTTGCTTCCACACAGGATGGTATGATTCATAAAATAAAGTGCTTATGCCTTAATTCTTTCCAGGAATAAACCCT
Organism: Cervus canadensis; assembly: GCF_019320065.1. Taxonomy (NCBI): domain Eukaryota; kingdom Metazoa; phylum Chordata; class Mammalia; order Artiodactyla; family Cervidae; genus Cervus; species Cervus canadensis. Next base: position 29,367,818 of record NC_057397.1, on the reverse strand, counting down.
ATTTCCTGCAACTATGAGTCCTACCAGAAACAAGCTGGTCCTCCTACAATTGGTTGTGATCTTGTGTAGCCACATTACGTGCCACAGAATGCTTTAGAATGGGAGAATAAAGAAAAGAAGGAGAAGGAGAGCAGAGATGGCAGGGTAGCGCCTGTTGGGGTTTTCCAAAGAGAATGTCTCCAGCACCCAGATATCCACTAGGGCTCTGGGGAGGCAGACAGAGCTGCTAGCCAAACGTTTTATTGGATTATTCATCCCTATAGCAGTTTGCTCTGAGTGATCAAATCCTTCTTCTCAGCACTGAAGGATGAAGGGCCTACCTCAGAGCAACTCTTTTGTCCCCCACCCACCTCCCTCATCAGTTGTAATTTATTTGGATAACTGGACAACTTAATTAACTCACTAGAAATAATGCTTCCCTGATGGTTCAGATGGTAAAGAATCTGCCTATAATGCGGGAGACCTGGGTTCGATCCCTGGGTTGGGAAAATCCCCTGGAGGAGGGCATGGCTATCCCCAAGGACAGAGAAGCCTGGCAGGCTACTGTCCATGGGGTTGCAAAGAGTTGGACACAACTGAGCAACTAAGCACATGGTAGAAATAATGAGCGCTGCGGTGGCCTTCCTGACACCCAGCCTTTCCCTTCTCTCTTCTGTAGTAGCAGCATCTTTATTTCCTTTGGAGTAAGGGGTACCGGCAACAAGAACCTGCTTATCTACACCTCTCCCATCTGAAACCTCACAGCTGGCTTACAGGAAAGAGTCCAAACTCTTTGGCATGGGATACATCTAGGCAGTATAATCAGAGTGATATTTTGGGACTAATAATTTGGCAGCAGAAAGTAAAGGCAAGGAGTAAATTAGTTGCCAATTAGAACAGTTTGGCAGGATATGGGCCACACCCAGGAAGACATTGTGCCAGAACTATTATTTAGAGAGAATTTGGCCAAAGAATATAGTACACCGAGAGCCTTTTAGGAGCCAAGCCTTGTGCTAAGTGCTTTACATATGTTATCTCATTTGTGACAAAAGTAATTCCCGAAGAGCACCCATGCTTTTCTGCTGTGGCACTTTTCACAGCCAGTAACTATATAGTTGGGGTTCTGTGGCAGCTCAGACAATAAAGAATCTGCCTGCAATAGTTAGTTGTTTTGACATTTGAATCCACTCTCTAAGTTTCCAACCATGTGCCTGGCAGGTAGTAGATGCTTGAAAAGTTTGTTGAATGAACACATGACTGTGTCTTAGTTACAACTTGTGGAATGAATGTAGATTCGTGAGAAGAAACCTCACGGAAATTGTAGGAAACCCTGAATAACTAGTGTTCAGGAAGGGGCTATCCAGGGCAGTTCTGGGGTCAGCTCATCCTTCCCTTGAGAACTGGCTATTAATATTACAGCTGCTAATGCTTCTGCAGTATGGGTCTCAGTTTAAATTCTTGAGGGATAGATTCTGATTAGCCCAGTTTGGGTCAGGTGTCCATCAATGACCCAATCAGCTATGACCAAAAGGGCAGAGTTACATATGGGAACTGTCTTCAGGGTGTGCCTTACAGAGATTTATGTTGGATGTGTCCTTTAGGCTTGAGTTATAGTACTGTTGGCTATGAGTTCAATATCAATGAGTCAAAGTCTATATTAAATAAGGTGTCTTTGAACAGAAATACACATAAAATGAGGTTATGCACTGACTGATTGACAAAAACGCTGTGACTAGAGACTAGCAGGGAACAGTTATGTCCTCTAGGAACAATGGTTCAATATTTGCTAACTCAATGTTTGTGGCAAGTGTATAGAATATAACTACTGCAATAAATGAGAGTCAACTGTAGTTGGAAATGTATATTTCTACCAGCAATGTGTAAGAGTTTCCAATGAGCCACATTCTTGAAAATATTTATTAAATTTTAAATATTTTTTAAACAGATGAAAAAATTTTGCCCATCTGGTCGTGTGTAGTAATATATATTTGGTGATAATATTTTCCAGTCCATGATTTGCCTCTTCATTTAAAAAAAAAATTAAAGTATAGTTGATATACAATATTGTGTTAGTTTTAGGTATATGGCAAAATGACTCAGTTTTACTTAGTTTTATTCAGTTTTATATATATATATATATATTCTTTTTTGGATTCTTTTCCCTCATAAGCTATTACAAAATATTGAATATAGTTTCCTGTGCTATGCAGTAGTGGATACATTAATCCTCAATTCCCAATACCTGTTCATTTTTATCACCTACGCATGTGGTTTTCTTTCTCCTCCTCCCCTCCCCCTCCTTCTTCTTTTTCAAGAAGGTCTTGGTTCTCCTACATCCTTTGCGTTTTCATATATGTTTTAGAACACATTTGTCAATTTCCACTAAAAATTCTTATGGAATCATAATTGCCATTGTGTTGAATCTATAGTTCAATTTGGAGAAAATTGTCATCTTAACAATTTTGATACCTCATTTTTAAACAACAAAAGAACCCTGTGGAGTTTGGTGTGAGTGACAACAATAAAAAATAAACATTTCAGTCACCGTGATGTTTTTCCACTGAAAACTAACTCACATCTATTCTCTTCCTCAGGTAGGAAATGTTCCCATGGTAAATGTCCAAACAATATAGAGCCTCTCTTTACCCTCCTATTTGTTCAGAAAAGAACTTCCTTTTTCTTCACTGAGTACATTGTTTACCCAATCAGAAAAACAAAAGAGAAAAGACAAACAGGAAAATAATTAAAAGAACAATTACTGCATGTTTTAGTATGAATATTATGGGTTAAGATTGAGAAAGTAATTTTTCTCATATATAGGTATTTTAGATTTGTCTTACTCATTTAGTAATATCAATTTCCTGTAATATTCCCTGGCATTCTGAAGGAATTTTAAAATAAACATTATTCTCTTTCATAAACAAATGTCTTCTCTTATGGGGCTGCTGTAAAACAGAATATGGAGGGTATAACAGTTAGAGGCTATGCATGAATCACTTTCCATAGGTTTCTATACTTCAAAATAAAGATGCTTATAAGTCACAAGTTCATTTTAAAGATAGTAAGTTCAAAAATAAAAATAAAGATAGTAGTTCAGATTAGCTGTTAGAATTATGCTGATCTATGGTCTTAGAAGTTTTTTGCTTTGTTTTGTTTTAAATCTGAACTGGCTAGGAGCCAGTCACAGATCTCTGTTAAGTTGCTAATGAGCATCTTCCATTTTGAGGTTCATCTCTCTCCATGTGTTTGAACATTTTATAAAGAGATGATGCTTTGGACTCATTAGTGACACTTGTGCTTTAAGTTGTTTTTATAACTAATTAACCAGGGAGTAATGAAATCCTGCTATGCCAGGTGACATGGGGCAGGAAAAGGATGTACAGGATATGGTTTCTGCTGTTATAATCCTACAGCATACTTGGGCAGACAGAACCCAGATGCCCATAACATTCCATGGAGTATCACAGTGCATATGTATTACAGACCCTTAGGGGAGAATTTGCATTTTAAAGCATGACAATCTCAATACATTCCCACTAAGAGCACAATACACTAGAAAAGGGAGTCTCTCACTCTTTCTTTGGAGATTGCATTAGCCATTTTATTTTCAGCTCTTATCTGAAAGTATGTGTTTATATATTTATTTGTTCTCTTACTTACATTTTTGTCTGTCTACTCTCATGTAAGTTTCATGAGGAGCTCAGGTTCAATATCAGGAGAAAAGCTTGTAAATGATAGTTACAAATTATGGGATGCATGATTTATAAAAGGGATGTTCTCTGTGTTACTGGAGTCAGAGGGATCTTCCCAGAAGAGGTGACATTCACCCTGTGTGAGAATTCCCAAGAGTGCACTTGCAAAAGCGGGTTGATGCGTCAAAAGGAGTGCATATTTAGCATTTTGTTAGATATAGCTAAATTGCCACCTTTAGTTTTGATGAGTGAGCAGGCGTTTATCTGGCATATAAAGGTGTAACAAAGGGGTGATATTCCCGGCACAGGGAGCAGCGGGAACAAAGATACAGCATGTGCAAGTGATCATGCAGTTGGGTGGGGTATGTGGTAGGGAGTGGGCAGACTGTAAAGTAATTTAAGGCCAGGTTAAGAATTGGGAGAGCTGAGGCATCAGGGTAAATCTCTCAGAAGTAATCTGAGAGAAGTAATAGGATAAAATAGGACAAATCGCTCAGAAGTAATAGGATAGAAGGCAAAGATGAGTAGGGGCATGAATCTGTTTCTGTGGATGGTATCTTGCCTCCTGCCTCCCTCTCTGCCTCCCTGCTTTCTTGGTTCCCCCGAGTGCCTGCCTTGCCCTCTTGCCTTCACACATTTATTGAACACCAGTTGCATGCCAGGCACTGCTCCAGGCACTGAAGAGAACAAGACACAGTCCTGCTCTCATGGTACCTGCCTTCTAGTGGGGGAGACATACAATCAACAAGAGAATGAAGGAAGGAAGGGAGGGAGGGAGGAGGAGAGGAAGGAAGGGAGGGAGGAAGGAAGGGAGGAAGAAAGGAAGGGAGGGAGGAAGGAAGGGAGGGAGGAAGGAAGGGAGGGAGGAAGGAGGAGAGGAAGGGAGGGAGGAAGGAAGGGAGGGAGGAAGGAAGGAAAGGAATCTGGGAGGCATGAGTGCTGTGAGGGAAATCATGAAGAGAAGGATAGTGTGGGGTGACAAAGAGGTGGCCATGACGACCTGGAAGGTGGATGCTGCTCACTCACTTCCTGTCCAAGTCCCATCCCCACCCTGTCTGTCGCAGATGTCACTGCTCACCCAGGGCACTGGGATTTCCCTCCTCTCTCTGAACTTGACTTCTGATTTCATGGCATCTATTTCTTGTGCTTCTTGTTTTCATTTCCCATCTCCCCTCTTTGACTGTAAGCTCCTTGAGGGCAGTGCTGAGTTTTTTTTTTGTTTTTTTTTTTTACATGTTTGGATCCTATACTAGAGCCCAGTGCCTTAAAGCACAGAAACCTGATTTAAAAAACAAAAACCCAAAATCTCCATTGTTGAAAAACTTAGCAAGTTTACATTTTCTGTTTTTTTCTTTTTCTCTTGTTTCTTAGGTTGTTTGCATGATACATGGTCACCACTCCTGAAGAATACTTTCGCTCCTGCTGAGTCGTCCCGCGTGCGCCTTCCATCCTAGCGGTAACAGCCACGTTGTCCGGCTCGCGATAAATGAAGGGCCTCTCTGGTTGGGCTCCTTAGCTCATAATGAGGATTCCCAGCAGGCCTGGATGGATCCGAAGTAATGTGAGCCTGCTGTCCCACAGATGTCTTTAATAATACATGACAAAGAAGGCAGAGGGTGTGACATATTCATTTCTTTATTATGAAATTTCCCTGTAAATTTTCAGTGCCCACATTTAAAGTGAAAAAGAAAGCAAGTTAAGCTTTGGGGCCTCTGGTTGCATATCACGAAACAGTTTCCACTTGGAGGGAGAAAATGACTTTTGGGGGTCAGAAGTTTTTCTAGAGATTATGGAGGCACCTCATTTGGGGGTTTAATTGCAGACTTTCAATAAGGGTGATGTTAGATTATTCATGAACAGTTGATTTAAATGGGAATGGATTATGATGAGAAATATGAGTTATAACCCCCCTGAAGACCTTTGGCTTAAAACTCAACATTCAGAAAACTAAGATCATGGCATCTGGTACCATCACTTCATGGCAAATAGATGGGGAAACAGTGGAAACAGTGACAGACTTTATCTTTTTGGGCTCCAAAATCACTGCAGATGGTGATTGCAGCCATGAAATTAAAAGACGCTTGCTCCTTCGAAGAAAAGTTATAACCAACCTAGACAGCATATTAAGAAGCAGAGGCATTACTTTGCCAACAAAGGTCTGACTAGTCAAAGCTATGGTTTTTCCAGTAGTCATGTATGGATGGAGAGTTGGACTATAAAGAAAGCTGAGCACTGGAAGAATTGATGCTTTTGAACTGTGGTGTTGGAGAAGACTCTTGAGAGTCCCTTGGACTGCAAGGCGATCCAACCAGTCCATCCTAAAGGAAATCAGTCCTGAATATTCATTGGAAGGGCTGATGCTGAAGCTGAAACTCCAATACTTTGGCCACCTGGTGTGAAGAACTGACTCATTAGAACAGACCCTGATGCTGGAAAAGATTGAAAGAAGGAGGAAAAGGAGATGACAGAGGATGAGATGGTTGGATGGCATCACCGACTCAATGGACATGAGTTTGAGTAAGCTCTGGGAGTTGGTGATGGACAGGGAAGCCTGGTGTGCTGCAGTCAATGGGGTCTCAAAGAGTCGGATATGACTGAGCGAACTGAACTGAACTGAACTGACTGAAGACCTTCAGAAAATTGTGACTCTCCATCTTCGTAGGAGAAGTTAGCTTTTTTCAGCTTGTCAGTACAGGCTTTGTGGTAACGGATTCTAGAAACGTGGTGTCAGAACTGGAAAGAGCACCAGTGATCCAGCCTCTTCCTCTTGTAGATGTGAAAGTGAGATCAGAGCCATAAAAGGACTTACTGAAGATCCCTTGGCCAGGCCGTGGTTAATGCTTATGGATTAGGTCTTTTGACTTGTTCTCATTTTCCTCTGTTATGGAGATGTGATGACAAAGAGCTTGGTGGACTGTCAAGTCTTATGTGAACTACTAGCTCCCTATCACCTCCACATGCTGTCTCTAATCTTAACTTGACCTCCCTAGGCCTTAGCTTACTCAGTGGCATTAGTTGATGTCCAGCTTCTCTTCTGTTTCTAAAATTTCATTCCTTCATGGCTCTGTGCTGTGCTAATCACTCAGTCGGGTCCGACTCTGCGACCCCATGGACTGTAGCCCATCAGGTTCCTCTGTCCATGGGATTCTCCAGGCAAGAATACTGGAATGGGTAGCCATTCCCTCCTCCAGGGGATTGTCCCAACCCAGGGAGAGATAGAGGTTGAAAGAACCTTGCAATTCATCAAGAACCTCTTAAGTTTTGCCTCCACTGACTCCTCCTTCAGTTTCATCTCTCACCACCTTGTGCCCATCCCATTCCCTGACCTCCCAGTGCAGCTCCCCAAGTGCCCAGCATCCCACCTCTCAGAGCATCTGTGCGATATGCCCTTGGCTATCCTCGCGCTGTTAGATCCTACTTCTTTAAGGCTCTGTTTGAGCATTACCTTCTCAGGAAGACTTTCTTCTTCTTCTTTTTTTCCCAATAATTTTATTTATTTGTTTATTGGCTGTACTGGTCATTTATTGCTGTGTGGGCTTTTCTCCAGTTGTGGTGAGCGGGGGCTGCTTTCTACTTGTGGTGCCAGGCTTCTCTTTGAGGTGGCCTCTTCTGTTGCTGAGCGCTCTAGGGCAAGCTGGCTTCAGTAGTTGTGGTGCAAGGACTCAGTAGTTGTGGTTCCTGAGTTCTGGAGCCTGAGCTCAGTAGTTGTGGTACACAGGCTTAGTTGCTCTATGCCATGTGGGATCAAACCCTTGTCTCCTGCACTGGCAGGTGGATTCTTTACCCCTGAGCCCCCGGGAAGCCCCAGGAAGGCTTTCCTGATGTCCTCTTCTAGGCTTCCCCAGCACCCAGTGCCTCTTGTTGTCACAGTGCTTATCACAACACTGTATGGAAACGGTCTACTTAGATTTCTCTCTCTTTATACACTGTGAACTCCTCAGCTCTCAATACCAGTACCTGCACTGTGTCTGGAAATGTAGGAGAGGCTCAGTAACTGTTTGTTTAATAATATGTATCGATAGATTGCTGATGGGCTTTCTCTAAAATAACAACAGTTCCACACTTATGTCCACGCCTTGTCTTTGAAGACTTTGACTTCTGGGCATTGGCTGGTGGGGGTAGCCAATTGGTGGCTTGGGTGGAATGATGAGGGTGTTAAGATTCATCCCTTGGTGCCACTTTGCTGATGGAAGGAGCTCAAGGCGAATGACTTCTGAGCCTTCATCACAGGACAGTATGGAGCTTAGTCACTTAGCATCTGGCCAAACCGTGTTTCAAGGAGGGCGCTCCAGAAAGATACGTTGCAGATCCAGTGGAAAGCATAGCTTCTCCCGGGTTTACAAGGTCTAGTGTACACTGGCAGCCTCTTTAGAGTTCTGGGGAGATGGGTGTGAGGCTTCTCGCTGCAGCTGGAGGATGGAAAGAGGTCAGCCATTCTTTGAAATTCTCAGAAGTTTTTCTTTCTGAGTTTGCTGAGTGGTTTCTAATGTGTGTGAACGCAGGCTGTTGCTAATTGCTGCTGATTGCTGGGAAACTGCTGGCAATAGCAAATGACTGTCCTGGCAGCAGCCAAGGCCTATCCCAAGATAGCTGGTGTGGGGATAGAATTGTGTAGGCGGCGCTGGGGTGCCTGCACCCAGGAGCCCAGGACACCCAGGCAGCCCAACAATCCACTGAGCAAAGGGGAGCCAGAGGGAAAAGCTCTTTGGGAGCCCACGGCCACAAAAATGTGGGAACAGGGGGCATGATTCCAGCAGGAATTGGAACTCTGCTGTGTTAAATTTTACATTAAATGATGAGTGGAAGTTGGTCACTAAGCTTGAGGAAACTTGCTTCTCAATACCTCAGCATGTCAGGATTCTCAAAGGAGTCCAGGATAAAATAAGAGAAGTAATGCCAAAAGGAAACATGGAAATTTAAGATTTTGCTAGCATAATCAAGATTAATGGAGAGTGTGCCCATGACATGGAACAGAAAGGTAGTCCAGACTATTGAGATGGTCTAATCACTGATGGCCCTCTCCCCTCTCTCCAGCACAGTTATGAGGGGGCTTTTCCCGGTCACTCACTTTCCCTTCTCCTCCAGGGCTGGGGTGGGGATGGGGAGAGAGGCACATTCATTTCTGGAGCTCACCAAATGCGTTGTAGGAGGCTTTAGGGACATAACATGAAACTAGATGGAGTTTAAAGTATTTTAAACTTTAAATCCTAAACTTTAGTCCTTCCTGCTTTTTCTTTATTCCTCTGAAAATTTAATCTAGCTAGTGATCCTGCCTAGTTTGAGCAAACTCTGGGAGACAGCAAAGGATAGGGAAGCCTGGTATACTGCAGTGCATGGTGTTGCAAAGAGTTGTTCATGACTGAGAGACTGAACAACAAAAGTGACCCTGCCTGGATGCCATTTCCTTCTCTTTGGTTGGGATGGGATGTGTGTGTGTGTGTATTCCTGAGGCAGGTGCATGATGTTCCACTTGGAAGGTCAGGGTCCTTTCTGGGTAATTGACATGAAGGGACAGAAGGCTTGGCTCGGGGGGCCTTTAGATCAAGAGGGCCTGTGGGGCCTGGTTGAGCTGGTTACTCTTTGCTGGAGTGAAGTCCCACCCAAGACAAGCATACTTGATCAGTGATTGCATCAGTTGGGATTGTAGTAGGAAATAGGTGAAATGGTCAGTTGGAGAGTGTTTAATGAGTGGATTTTTTCCAGAGACATGGACAGGCCCAAGGAAATCAGTGAAGGATGAAGCACCAGAGAACAGCAACTGTGGAGAGTGCCTTCTGATGAAAATTGGCAATCGCACAGAGCTGCCACTTGAGGACAATGTACCAGCTGAAGACTGAACATCCGACCACCGTGGTACATCCGTCTCTTCTCACTGGAACATCTACAGGAATTATTAAACCCATTTTACAGATGAGTCATGTTAAGGCCGTTACCCATACCACACCTCCAGTAAGTGGGGAGACAGACTTGAATGCAGATCTGTCTGAATCTAAATGTCATGTCCTTACAACCATTATCTCTCTCATTCAAGGCTGGAGGAGGTGAAGGCAGGGGTGGCATCATCCTTACCTATCTCTTTTATGATGAAAGCAAAACCTACTCTGTCACCCCCAGCAGACTTCTGCTTGTCTCTCACCGGCCAGAACTGTGTTTCATGATCCACTGCACGGCCCCTGTACGGGCCTGCCACCCACCCCTCCAGCTGCAAAGCAGCTTCTGGCTTTTCCATCCTGTGTACTGGGAAGTGAAAAGGGAGTAGGAGTGAGAATGGTTCTTAGATCCACCAACGAGTCACTGAGTTCTTTTTCCACAAGTGTTTTTTTTTGTGACACAGTCTTTCTTTAGATAATCTGACACATTCCACCTGGTTTGGGTCCATCATTGCAAGACTCTTCACTTTCTGGGCATGTAAGGAGACGGCATCTTTCTGATCTATCGTGTATTGCTTTGTCCTCTCTCTGCAGAACTCTGTGAGGCAGGGTGGGGAAGAATGAGAACTAGAGCGCAGCCGCAGGAGTTGTGTGTGCCAGGAGGGAGGTGAGAAAGCTGGTCCTGGGTGATGAGTGCCACAGAGCAGGAGGTGAACAAAACCCAGATGTCCCAGAGTGGGCCACTGGTTTCCCTGGGGAATGTGAAGGGAGCTGCTAATAACCCCCAGCATCCCAGGAGCCAAGTCTCCCTAGTATCCACGGTTCCTCCCAGCTTGCATCTGCCCACGAGGATCTCATGTACCACTGTCAGGGATCTGGCTGAGGTCTCAACAGCCTATGTTTACCACTGTCCTGTGGGGAACAGGGTACTGTTCCTAATCAGTCCCTGTCTTGCTTCTTTCAAACTCAGAATCACTGTGACATGAGCCTTTGGGTGGGGACTTTGAAATCTCGTTTTCTTTAAAGAAGTAGTTTTCAAAAAAATTTGGCCTTGATCCACAGTAAGAAATACATTTCACATTAAAATGCAGTATATATGTGTTAATATGCACACATATATGGAACTGAGATAGGTTTCCATGAAATTTACCCTTACCACATTTGATGAGCTCTAGTGTGGTCCATTCCATTCCACTTAAAATATGTTAATCACAACACAGTAAACTGTTGTATATCCCGTTAATGGGTCCTTGCCCCATAGTAGGAAAAAGCAGTCTTGAGGGATTCAGGCTAGAGTTTTGTTCTTTTGCTGTCAGGGCCTTGTGCCACCTTGGGAGCAAACCTGCCCTACCTGAGCCGATGAAACCCATTTCCTGACAACAACTGAATGCTTTAATTTCCTCCTCACAGATGGACCAGAAATGAACTGGCATTTACTGGGGAATCCAGAGACTTATGACATAAATAACTTGCATGCATTTCTTCATGTAATTCTCATCCTATCCATTTGATATCTGAATTCTCCTTTCACAGATGAAATTAAATAAATTGAGTGATTCATCAGTGGTCACGAAGGTAATAACTGGGAAAACTGGCACTTGAACCTGAGACTGTTTGCAGCCTCAAGACCAAGTACCTTTCTTCTGTATCAATCAGATTCCTATCCCCAAGGCTCTCCTATATAGCAACTCTGGAGCTCGAATACCTTTTGCATTTTCCCTCCTGAATCCCAAACCCTCTCTTTGCTATATATATATATCACTGGAATAACTTGAAAGTAAAGATTTTATGTAGCAAACAATGTCCTCTGTGTGTGTGTTTGGCAATCATCCTTAGCCTCATGAGTATATATAACCTTGTCCTATCCTCATGAGTATTTCTCAGTAACATTTTGATGGATGCAAGAGCTGACATGGCAGAAGCAGTTGTCTGTTATGTTGTCTCCAATGACACATGACAGTCTTCCTTCTTAATTAGGAACAGGATATATGCATGATTTGTATCTGCAAGCTATGCCTCTCCAACAGGTGAAGTCTCAGTTGTTAGTATTTGAAATATCCTCTATAAAGCCTAAACTTAGTACAACAGAATGTGAATGGCATAATGGCAGCTTGCAATCATTTTGCTTATGAAGGCTCATTTTTTTTTAATACCCAGAGTTAACTGTTAAAATTTTAGATATATTTCATTTTAGTCTTTTTAATACCTCTCAAATAAACACAGGGGTTCATATGCTTATACAATTAGGATCAAGTTCATCATACTGAAATATAGTTCCATATCTCTGCTTTTCTTTAAAAAAAAGTATATTAATGAAGAACTTTCCCCAGTGCTGCGATATATTCTCTGGAAATATATATTTTAAAATCTATGTCCTTTCTTGGACATTCTGGGGTTTTTTAGGATATTAAAACTATATAGTCAAATATTGCTTTGTTTTTACCTGCAAAATTGTGAAATTTCTACATATAGGAAAAGCAGTGCAAGAAGTTGGAAAACATTGAGAATATAAACAGTTCTTATAAAAACAGTGTTAACATTACCATTGCCTGCTTGCAATCATTTGCTTATGAAGGCTCATTTTTTTTTTTTTTTTTTGTTTCTTGAGAGCACAGGTATTTGTTTATTCTGCATATATTTGGCTTTATACCACACGTTTCTTCCAAACTGCTCCTTTCTGTCCCTGATTGCAGTGCTACCCATGTCCCTTTGATGATTGATGTTAGCTTTTGGTGCTGATCAATTAAATAACTAGTGTCAACTTCAGAAAGAACGCCTTTTATTAATGACATTCTTTGACTAATAGATTTTTCTTTAAATGTCATGTTTCCATGTTAAGACATTTCATTAAGACCTAAAGTGTTTCGGTAAGTTACAATTGAAAAAAAAAAAGTTTATTTCAAAAAGAAAGGAATTTGAAAGGAAAAAGCCCCAAGTTTTTTCCTATATGGCCATTCGCCTTATGGCTCAACAAAGCAAACGTGACCAGAAGTTGGCCTGAGTTTGGTGTTGGGTGGGCAGTGATACACCTGGTCTGAACTCTAGGACTGCCTGTGGTGGCTGCCCTTTAATTGTTCACCATGACTGGAGCTTTTTTGATCATTCTGTTTATACTCAATATTCCCCAGAGAGCTCTAATTTCCTCTCTGTGTTATGTTGCTACTAAACTAATTGTTAAAGTGATTTTCCACAAGGCACAAAAGCAGATATCTCCCAAGTTACCTGGGAGGTTGTTACAAATGCTGGTTATGGGCCTTAATTCTGGAGATTCTGACTCAGCAAGTCTGGGATGGGGTCCACAACTGGAGAACCACCCTCCTGGGAGTGGGCTGGGGAGATTTATCAACTCTTCCCTCTATTCTACTAGAATAGAAGTTAAAACAACAAGAGTCTGAAAACAGCTTTTCAAAAAAAATGCTGTGCTTATTCCATGCTAATATAAGCTCCAGAAAAGCAATGACTTTCAGAAGCTTACAAGAGGTGACTGTGTAACACCCGGGTAGTTAACAGCTGCTTCACTTCTGGAAAAACTGTGAGATGTATTGTCCACTATTTCTCCCTTCCTTCTGTCCTTACTTTGTCTGCAATGTTTCAGCAATTGAATCAGCATTCTCTTATGATGGGCTGGGTGATGCCAGTGGATGTTTTCATGAAAAATGAGAAAGGGGGCATAAATACTTACTTAGTTTTTACAAGAGCATAAAAATAGTAATGTGCTTCACAATTTTTGGTGTGGAGAGATCATCCTACACTGACATATAAATATGCTATTCCTTCTAAGTGGGTTGTTAGGAATAAGGAGGGTAAGTTATTTAAAACAATGTGTGCATTATGTTTTTATGTTTCAGATAATTCAGTCTAGACATATAAGTGTATGTGTATGAGTTGTTTGGAATTCATTCCAATTTGGGCAGTTAACCTAGGCTGCATGCTTGTTTCTAGAATGGTTTGTTGATATTTAATGAAACAACACATTTTACAAACAGCCCCTCAACCCTTCCAGCCGTCTTGGATCAAAATGGGACTAGACATTTTGTTAATGTTACAAATGAGTTCTCCTTGGTGAAATTAACAGTTTGCTATTTTGTACAATGGTTTTAGAATTTTTTTGCAAAAATTTCTGGTCTTTAAGATACATGGATTGATCAAAATATTTTAGAGAAACTCTCCAATTCTGCATGAAAGGGTACAAGAAACTAGAAAGCCTACCTTCCTCACATGTGGAGTTGGTGCCTGAGACTTGAATACAATATGTTCTTGTGTTCCCACAGTTTAGAAAATTCTGGTCATTTGAGGTTGAATGAGAGAGGTTAACTGAATTTTGCCTCTAGTTTTTTTTTTTTTTGGTTTGGTTTAGTGTTAGTTGCTCAGTCATGTCTAAACCTTTGCGACCCCAGGGACTGTAGCTGACCAGGCTCCTCTGCCAATGGAATTCTCTAGGCAATAATACCAGACTGGGTTGCCATTGCCTTCTCCAGGGTATCTTCCCAACACAGGGATCAAACCTGGGTCTCCCCCACTGCAGACAGATTTATGTTTTTTTTGAAATTTTTTTTAATGCAAGGTGTGGTCAGAGCATTTAAGACAGAGTCTGGACTTCATCTAGCTAAGACAACAGATTGCTTTTGTGCCAACTGCCAATAAATGCCTGTATTACTTGTAAAATTCAATCTGGGAACTGCTTTATCTATAAGCTGACACAAAATTCAAGCATTTATTACTCAGTTCAGTTCAGTTCAGTAGCTCAGTCGTGTCCGACTCTTTGTGACCCCATGAATCACAGCACGCCAGGCCTCCCTGTCTATCACCAACTCCTGGAGTTTACTCAAACTTATGCCCATTGAGTCGGTGATGACATCCAGCCATCTCATCCTCTGTTGTCCCCTTCTCCTCCTGCCCCCAATCCCTCCCAGCATCAGATCTTTTCCAATGAGTCAACTCTTCGCATGAGGTGGCAAAAGTATTGGAGTTTCAGCTTCAGCATCAGTCCTTCCAATGAACACCCAGACCCGGGACTGATCTCCTTTAGGATGAACTGGTTGGATCTCCTTGCAATCCAAGTGACTCTCAAGAGTCTTCTCCAACACCATAGTTCAAAAGCATCAATTTATCGGTCCTCAGCTTTCCTCACAGTCCAACTCTCACATCCATACGTGACCACTGGAAAAACCATAGCCTTGACTAGACGGACCTTTGTTGGCAAAGTAATGTCTCTACTTTTTAATATGCTATCTAGGTTGGTCATAACTTTCCTTCCAAGGAGTAAGCGTCTTCTAATTTCATGGCTGCAATCACCATCTGCAGTGATTTTGGAGCCCCCAGAAATAAAGTCTGACACTGTTTCCACTGTCTCCCCATCTATTTGCCATGAAGTGATGGGACCAGATGCCATGATCTTAGTTTTCTGAATGTTGAGCTTTAAGCCAACTTTTCCACTCTCCTCTTTCACTTTCATCAAGAGGCTTTTTAGTTCCTCTTCACTCTCTGCCATAAGGGTGGTGTCATCTGCATATCTGAGGTTATTGATATTTCTCCCAGCAATCTTGATTCCAGCTTGTGCTTCATCCAGCCCAGTGTTTCTCATGATATACTCTGCATGTAAGTTAAACAAGCAGGGTGACAATATACAGCCTTGATGTACTCCTTTTCCTATTTGGAACCAGTCTGTTGTTCCATGCCCAGTTCTAACTGTTGCTTCCTGACCTGCATATAGGTTTCTCAAGAGGCAGGTCAGGTGGTCTGGTATTCCCAACTCTTTCAGAATTTTCCACAGTTTATTGTGATCCACACAGTTGAAGGCTTTGGCATAGTCAATAAAGCAGAAATAGAAATTTATTACTAATCTGATACAAATATACTTTCACATAACACTTATAATATCAAGATTGCAATGGAAAATCTTTTGAATTGTTAAAAGAACCATTTCACATTACAAAAAATTTTTTTTCTTTGCCTTAAATTGAAGCTCAATTTTCTGATGAGAGGACTTAGAATAAATACATGTTCAACTTAAATTTTATGATAGCTATTATATATTAAGAGAATTCCAAAAAGATGTCTACTTCTGCTTCATTGACTATGCTAAAGCCTTTGACTGTGTGGATCAAAACAAACTGGAAAATTCTTCAAGTGATGGGAATACCAGACCACCTTACCTGCCTCCTGAAAAATCTGTATGCAGGTCAAGAAGCAACAGTTAGAACCGGATATGGAACAACGGAGTAGATCTAAATTGGGAAAGGAGTACTGTCACCCTGCTTATTAACTTGTATGCAGAGTACATCATGTGAAATGCTGGGCTGGATGAAGCACAAGCTGAAATTAAGATTGCAGGGAGAAATATCAATAACCTCAGATATGCAGATGACACCACCCTTATGGCAGAAAGTGAAGAGGAACTAAAAAGCCTCTTGATGAAAGTGAAAGAGGAGAGTGAAGAAGCTGGCTTAAAACTCAACATTCAAAAAGCTAAGATCATGGCATCTGGTCCCTTCATTTCACGGCAAATAGATGGGGAACCAATGGAAACAGTGACAGATTTTATTTTCTTGGGCTCCAAAATCACTGCAGATGGTGACTGCAGACATGAAATTAAAAGATATTTGTTCCTTGGAAGAAAAGCTATGACCAACCTGTACAGCATATTGAAAAGCAGAGACATTACTTTGCCAACAAAGGTCAATCTAGTCAAAGCTCTGGTTTTTCTAGTAGTCATGTATGGATGTGAGAGTTGGACCATAAGGACAGCTGAGCACCAAAGAATTGATGCTTGTGAACTGTGGTGTTGGAGAAGACTCTTGAGAGTTGTTTGGACTGCAAGGAGAGCCAACCAGTCCATCCTAAAGGAAGTCAGTCCTGAATATTCATTGGAAGGACCGATGGTGAAGCTGAAACTCCAATACTTTGGCTACCTGATGCGAAGAACTGACTCATTAGAACAGACCCTGATGCTGGGAAAGATTGAAGGCAGAAGGAGAAGGGAACGACAGAGGATGAGATGGTTGGATAGCATCACTGACTCAATGGATATGAGTTTGAGCAAGCTCCGGGAGTTGGTATGGACAAAGAAGCCTAGGGTCATGGGGTCCATGGGGTCCATGGGGTCACAAAGAGTCGGACACAACTGAGCAACTGAACTGAAATGACTGATTATATATTTATCTGATAATAAATATATTCATCTGAGAATATAATGGCTAGCTGATGCTTTGTCTTCTCAAAATGCTTGTGCTGATAGTTCTCCTATTATTTTAAATTCTTCACTAAATAGCTAAGGAAAAAACACTTTCACTTCTGAGAAGAAAGAGTAAACATACTTTCCCCATTTCATCTGCTTAGTACAATCCCACATCCTGGACAACATATATAAAGCAAACACAAGGTTTTGAAAGATGAAAAAAAGAAGGCAGACCAGCTAGGAACCTCAGAGCCCAGTGAGCAACATAATGGTCCATTTTCTGGGTTTTCTTTTTGTCTCATAAATCCCAGACTTGGAGCTTAATGAACTGGTAACCCAGAACCACCACCAAGTTCAGACAAAAAAAAAGCCACAGGATAAGTCTGCTCTCTCTAGCCAAATGATCAGGAAAGGAGAAACTTAGGAAGACAGAAAACATGTAGACAATAACCGCTTCACCCCAGCTAAACACTGCAGAAAACCCACGAGTCACCTTCACCTACCCTAGAAAAAATTCCTACCCGCTCCTCACTACAACAAGGAAGTCCCTTGACCGGAGTGGGTCGGAGGCAACAGAGTGGAGAGTTAGGACTTCAGTCACTGCCCAGTGGTTATGAGACCACCTCCCTGCCCCTCCATAGTGTCAGTAGAAATACAGGTTTTCTATATATAATACGATACCCAGAGACGTCACCAAAAAAGCTGTACATAGAGCTACATTCAAAAATAACATAGATTTATTATAACCCATAGGAAGATAGGGAAAAGAAAACAGAAATGAAAAACTGAGAGAACAATCAGAAAACAAAATATAAAATGGCAGGCTTAAGTCATAACATTAATAATTATATTAAATGTAAAGGGTTTAAAAATATCAGTTATCAGATTGACATTGGCAGAGTTCATTTAGAAAAAACATGACTCAACCATATGCTATCTATAAGAAACTCACTTCAAATATAACACTACAGAAAGGTTGAAAGTAAAAAGATATATTATGTAAACATTACTCAAAATAAGTTAGGAGTGGCTATATTAATATCATATAAAGTAGGCTTTAGAGCAAATAAAATGTCATAAAAGGATATTATATAATGATGAGAGGTCAGTACACCAAGAAGAGATAGTAATCCTAAAGATGCATGCATCAAACGATAGAGCTGCAAAATATATGAAGCAAAAACTGATAGAACTAAAAGGAGAAATGGACAAGTCCACCATGATGGTTGGAAAGCTTCAATATTCCTCTATTAACACTGATAGAACAACTAAACAGAAAATTAACAAGGATATGGAAGAACTCAACAACACTATCAGCCAACAAAATTTAATTGACATTTATAGAAAGCTTCACCCAACCACATCAGTGTATATAGTCTTTTCAAGTGTTCATGGAACCTATACCAAAATAAAACACATCTTAGGCCATAAAACTTTAAGAGAATAGATGTCATATAGTATGTACTTTCTGGACACAGTGGAATTAATCTAGAAATCACTAACAGAGGATCACAGCAAAATCTCCATGTACCTGGAAACTAGACAATACATTTCTAGGTAATCCATGGGTATTGATTGTATGGAAGTAAAAAGAAACTGAACTGAATGAAAATGAATGTTCACTATATCAAAATTTGTGGGACTCAGCTAAAGCACTACTGAAAAAATTTATAGCATTAAAATGCTTTCATTAGAAAAGAGGAAAAGTCTCAAATCAATAATCTAAGTTCTTACTTTAAGAACCTAGAAAAAGAACAAAATAAGTGGGAAACAAGCATAAGGGAGGAAATAAAGACCAGATATCAATGAAATTAAAAAAAAAGTAGAGAAAATCAGTGGAACAAAAATTGGTTCTTTTTTTAAATTAAAAATAATTTATTTTATATTGGATTATCATTGATTAATAATATTCTGTTAGTTTCAGGTTATAGCAGAGTGATTCAGTTACACATATACAAGTATCTATTCTTTTTCAAATTCCCACAACCTAAATATTCCCGTTTAGGTTATTACAGAATATCAGTTCTTTCAAAAGACCAATAAAATTGACAAATATCCAGCAAGATAAACAAGAAAAAAAAGAAACAGAGAAGATGCAAAATAGCAGGAATGAAACGGGGAATATCACTAAGCACCTTGTGGCTATCAATAAGGGAACATCATGACATAGATATGACAATTTAAATGAAATGGACCAATTCCTTGAAAAACACAAGCTACCACAACTTGCCCAATATGAAATAGACAACTTGAATGTTCTTATAACTATTAAGGAATTTAAATTCGTAATTCAAACCCTCCCAAAATTAATCTCCAAGCCCAGAAGTTTTCACTGGAGAATACTAAAAAATGTTTAAAGAAGAACTAACACCAATCCTATACAATCTCTTCAAAACAGAAAAAAGGAAGCATTTCCAGTCCATTTTATGAAGCCAATATTATCTCAATTCTAAAAACCAGATAAAGACAGTACAAAAAAGAAAAAGAAAGTTGTAGACCAATATCCACAAAAATAGAGACACAAAAGTTTTTGCAAAATATTGGCAAATAGAATTTGACGTTCTCAGTGGTAAAGAATCTGTCTGTCAATGAAGGAGAGATGGGTTCAATTCCTAGGTCAGTAAGATCCCTTGGAGAAGGAAATGGCAACCCACTCCTGTATTCTTGCCTGGGAAATCCCATGGACAGAGGAACCTGGCAGACTACAGTCCATGGGGTTGCAAAGAGTCGACATGATTAGTGACTAAACAACAACAACAAAAATCATGTTCATGGTTTGGAAGACTGAGCATAGTGAAGATGTCAGTTCTCTCTGAATGAAATGTTTAATGCCATTCTTATTAAAATACTAGCAAAAATTTTATGGATAACAAAGATTACCCTAAAATTTGTAAGGAAAAGCAAGATGAACATCATTATAATTTTGAAATTTTGACAATTTAAAAAATTGCTGTTCAGTTCAGTCGCTCAGTTGTGTCCGACTTTTTGCAACCCCACGGACTGGAGCACACCAGGCTTCCCTGTCCATCACCAACTCCTGGAGCTTGCTCAAGCGCATGTCCATTGAGTTGATGATGCCATCCAACCATCTCATCCTCTGTCATCCCCTTCTCCTGCCTTCAATCTTTCCTAGCATCAATTGTTACTATTTTTTTTTTCCAGGACATTGATTCTGAACCCATTTGGGACCCCTACTGAAGTTTCCCATGGCTTTCCCTGAGTAATGTGGGAAAAAGGCAAAGTTGATTCTTACTTTCCCATCTGGGCATCCTGTGCTCTGGCTACGAAACCAGAGGGAGTGAACTGTCGAACACGAAAGCACCTGTAATGTGAAGTATTTCTGGAAACTCCATTGAGTTCTCAGCCCCAGATCCAGTGAAGAGAACTGGAGTGAACCTCATTGCTCCATGTGATTTAGACAAGTGGAGTGTGGTCCAAAGAGAACTACTGTTCCTTTGGGGTGTGTTAGAGAGTTTGGGACCAGAAGGTCTGTTAGGTTCTGCCTGGTTGCCTGACCTTCAAATCCAACAGTGATTCCAGGGCTTTCTTTGTCTATTGTAGTGACTACGGAGTGATTTCTCCTTCATGGAACCCACAGTGTCACCTTCATGGGGCAAATGTCCTTGGGATTTAACCAGATGTTGGTCCAAACCAAGCCCATAGCATCCAAAGTTCGACATGACACTGTCCTGCCCACTAACGGTACATTTCTAGCAGGAGTAGGGTAGTGACTTTGAGGCAAGGGAAAGTATTTAGTGTGTGCTTTCCACGTGATTGCTTTCCAACCCTGGGGGTTTGGGCTCTTGCTAATTTGTCTGAATGTCCTCGCATCTTAAGCTACAGGAGTAAGAAGTACTATGTGCTGGGCTGGAAAGGTCAGCCTTGCCAGAAAGAGATTCTATCCTTGTTAACATCTTGGTTTCATTAATCTCTGCTGTTTCTTTTTTTTTTCTGCAGTTTTTGTTCACTGGGTCTTTGGTTTAGTAATTCTTTTATTTACTGGCATTTGGGAGGTAGAGACAAAAGAGGAAAAGATTTTAAACTTTGAATTCCCACTGTTTTGAGGTCCATCACATGATTTCCCCCCTCCTTGGGTTGGAACTATTTGGATAAGACTAAATTTTAACTTTTTATTTGTAGATGATCCTTGATATTTTGTTTTATCATTATTCAAATCCACTGTAAGTTTGTATGTATCAGATTGTTTTGTATTACAGGATTCTTCAGGCACAAGTGGAGCTTATACAGCCAATTGTATTCAGTGTTCACAATGTACACATAGATAGTCTGTCATTTTTGATGATTAAACTCCTTAGGATATGGGGTGGCATAGCTGTTCAGAACAAAAAGTTCTAGTTAGTGGAAAATTAAACTTCATTTTTGAGGCAATAAAACATCAATGAGAAAAACCACTAGCAACAATTATTTATAAACTACAGTCCCTTGTAGGATTTCATACTTAAACAACAGTGAAAAGAAAAACAGAAATGAGAACCTGCCCCTCCTGAGAATTTACTTTTTTCTCTCTACATTCCCTGGCCGGAAGCCTCAATTTTTCAATCGTAAGTTTTCAGAAGAGCATCGTTTTGCATTTCCTGGACCATCTATCACACAGTGACTCACAGAGCTGGGGTGTGCGGGGCAGGCACATCAGCCTGCTCTAACTGAGAACAGGATGACATGGTGTCATAGAGTCAGCTCCATGGAATGCGTCATCCACACAGTATCACCAGGAAGCTCTTGCCTTGATTCTGAATTTCAGAAGATGCTGCAAAACGCTGGAGGGAAAAATCTGTCTTATTGTCTACCGCAGGCATAAAATAAAAATCAATTTGATCCTTTGGAGCTACCTCTACTCCCAAAGGATCCCAATGTTCTCAGCTCCTGCCCCTGGAGTATTAGTCACACGTCTCTGAAACATCGTCTCCTCTGTACTAGAAAAGGCAGGCCCCTTAGAGGCAGCCCTCTCTATAACACGTTTTATTTTGATTGGGATATTACATAGTGCTTCTAATTAAAATGACAGGGAAAATTGGGGAGAGGGAAAATGTAATTTCCCACATTGGAATTTAAAAATTTTTTATTTATTTTTGGCTGCACTGGGTCTTCGTTGCTGCTCAAAGGCTTTCTCTAGTTGTACAAGCAGGGGCTATTCTTTGTTGCAGCATGCAGGCTTCTCATTGTGGTGGCGTCCCTTGTTGTAGAGCACTGGCTCTAGAAGCACCGGCTCAGTAGTTGTGGTGCATGGGCTTAGTTACCCTGTAGCATGTGGGATCTTCCCTGACCAGGGATCAAACCTGTGTCCCCTGCATTGGCAGAATTCTTAAGCAGTGGACCACCAAGGAAGTCCTCATGTTGAATTTGACCAAGATATAGTGGTTAATAATCCTCCTTTTTTAAAGGACTATATGATCTAAGGGGAAGAGAACCCTCTTCATTGCATAAGACACAGTGTGCGTTCACAGGGACTTGGATTGAATGAAAGGATTCAAGGAAACAAAACAGTTGGAGGAAGGGTGGAAGGTACTTAATAACTAGAAGATAAAAATCAACCAGTATGTTTACATGGATGAGAAAGCTATCAGGTCATCATCTGTATGAAAATATGTGTCTGATGTTTTAGAAATGTTTGTTAGAATTGAATTGGCCATCAAATGATAAGGTACAATTTCCTCCTGAAACTCATGAGTTTCATGAGTGGCCAACCTCTTGAAGATGGAGAATGCTTAAAAGACTATCCACTCTGTCTTCTGCATTCAGGTTGAATTGTTTTAAAGCATCTTAAAAAGAGAAAGAAAGAAAGAGGAGAAAGAAAAAGAAAGAAAGAAAGAGGAGAAGCTACCCTACTGTATGGCTAAACTCAAGAATCCTATTTCCGTAAAGGTTTTTTTCTGTCTCCCCCACCCCCACCCCCCAATTCTGATTCTCTGACAGTTAGAGGGTCTGATACTAAATGAGAGAGCATGCGAAACCTGCCAGAACTTCACCTATTTAAAGCATTTGTAGTATCTTTATTTCATATTCATTCTGCAGAATCAACAGAGCCCTTCTTTGAGGAGATGGCAGAAAGCTGAAGAGCTGACAGCATAGAAAACGGTCACTTAAATCTTTGAGCTGTGTAGCCCGCAAACTATTGCTAGAAACCAATGATGTTGTAAACCAACTTTGAATTGGGCTTCCAGGTGGCACCTGTTAGAAGGGCCTAAGAGCAAGGCATCATGGGAGACTGGGCGCCATGATGGTCTCGCTGTCGGCTGGGAGGTTGCAAAGCGGCTGCCGCTGTTTTCCTTCCAGTCCCGGAACCAGATGTCTGGCCCACAGGTAGGCTTCTTGGGAGTGGTTAGGGTCTGTTGTCATCATTCCATTTTGGGTTTACAGGGGTGGTGTTCCACAGGTTGTTGCTTCCTTTGCAGTCTGTCTGTCGTCCACGGAAGTTGCCCTAGTTGGATGGTGGTGTCAGCTTCATTCTCTTTTGTGTGCAAACCATTGTGTTAAAGATGACAGAACACGTTAATTTGACCAATTCTTAAATAATTCAAATAGTGAATTGTTTTGTCTAAATAACTTATAGTCATAGAAAGTTAAAAACCAAATACCACAATATAATTAATTTTTGGTAACCTTGAACTGACTTCAATTTCTGCCTAGGCTAACCCCGTTTCTAAGAAAAGATAGTATTTTAAAAGCATTCTTTGAACAAATATGTTTCCTACCCTTTGGTAGGAAGTCCTGTGCTAGGCATTGAATTTGCAATAATAAATAAAATTAAGTTGCTTCCTTGCCACAGAGGTGGTAGTGTGCAGGAATGCAGTCTTCTAATGGATTAAACACCTCTCCTGGAATTGTAGTTCTTTTAGGATATTAAAGGTTCCCAAGGTCTGACTCTTAAGTTCCTGAGAGTTTCAAATCTGGAAATATCAAAGTAAAAAATGCACCGAGCGAAGGCAGCCTTTCAGTGTACAGCTTCTAGTTCTCAGTAGACAAGTGCTATTTGACCCTTTGTTTCCCTGTGGTAAAGCAGAAGGGAGAAAGGAGAAAGGCAGCCTAATTCCCATGGTGGTGTTTTTTTTTTTTTTCCCCCCAGAGGGCTTCCAGGAACGTATAAGTCACTGCAGGTTTTCTTCATCTTCCATCAGATGAACAGCTTCCAACTCACTTCAGCCTTCCCTCACCTTCCCTTAGATGCACAGGTTGGTTTCATATAGTAATTCTCTTAAATGCGTCTTTTGATTCCCTGGGATCTTTATAGTGTGGCGTTTGAGATGGTTTACTTATATCTTCAAACACATATTTATAACAAAATAAGGTCATTAAAAGTTGTAATGTTCATTAAATTTGGAAAACAGAGGTATGTAGAAAGAAAAAGAAACTGTAATCCGATCACCTAAATGTATCCACCGTTTACATTTTGATGATCTCCCAGCCTCTATTTTTCTTTGCATTAAGAGTTATTTTAAAATGTGAAATCATGACATATATTATGCACACCTTTATTCCCTTTGCCTTTTGATTTAGCATTGTATTCTAAGCATTTTCCTTAATATAACATTCCTTCAAGGATTCCTTCAGAATCCTTGTTTAATTATGTCCTAATAGTCCATTGAGTGGAGTTGTTTTATTTGCTATGTTGTCTCCTGCATAGACTTCTAGCTTTTCATGTTTATAAACAATGCTACTAATAAAATGAATATTACTATGTAGATTATTTTAATCTAAAACTGGGAGGATATTAGTTTAAATCAAAATTAACTCGTCAAAAGCTCTTGAATAGGACATAAAACCGAGCTTTCCAAGCACCCACTGTGAGGCCCTGTCTAGTCCCCCCACTCTCCTGTTTGAGGAGGGGAGTCTTGCTGCTCCTGTTGGTTTCCCCTTTCTCCCATCAACAGTGGCATTTTCCCTATCCAGCCTCGCCTGAATGGCCCCTCATCTGTCAGGTTTATGAATAACTAGAGCGTCTTGCTGGAAATGGTTCAGTCAGGCCACGTGTTGCTGCTTCTGAGCAAAGCACAGACTTTGGCAACCGTCTGATAAATCTGCCTCGAGCTTTCTAGAAACAGTTTAGGCCAGAAAGATGTCATTTGGTTGGAGTCAGACATGTTATATTTGCTGACAAGTTTGTATGTTTTTCGGGAAAAGGGACCAGGCCCTCTCCTTAGCAGACATGTTGAGGAGTGGAGTGGGAGAGTGGGCGTGGAATTTCCAAGAGATGTGGCTTGGAAGTGAGGGCACAGAGTCTGGGAGAAGATCAGTGAGGGCAGGCCTAGTAATGGCTCATCTGAAGTCAGCTTGCAATGTGGCCACCAGCATAGGTTTAGACACACTCATGTGCTTGGTCAGATGTCTGGGTGAGGATGCAAATTGAAAAGGGAAGTTCATGCAGAGTATTGTTTCTACTTTGGTTGGTATTTCCTAAGATGGACAGCTGGAACATAAATGATTTTATGGGTCAGTTACCTGCTTTTGAGCTATACAGCGGCACATAATTCATATGATATAATGACATGGAAAGTAAGATGTACACGATTTAGAGAATTTTGCCATTTGATTTTGATATGTAAGTTTTGAGCTGGAGAGTTTAGCAACTACCAAGACCAATGAGCAAGAGGAAACATCACTGCCATTCCATCCTCCTGTGAGCATCCAAGGCTTCTTTGTACCACAGGCTGGAGCTGCTCCAGGTGGGGAGGGCGGGGCAAGAACAGTGTGTGCGTGTGTGTATGTGGGTGTGACTCTGCAGACCTGTGTTCACCTGTCACTGGAGCTGCCCTGGAGGTACCCGAATTTGGTCAAGGGTGAGGGCATATTGCTTGGCCCTGTGTAAACTGTAATATTATCAGTCAGGGCCACCTGGGAGAAATGTCTTCTCTGAACCACCTGCGTGATTCCTCTCACCCAAGAAGCAGTGGGCAGCAACTGGGGACCAGAGTGGCTGATTCTCAAATGCCAACCCATTCCAACACACCACTTTTTCAGGAATGGTGCTAAGGCCCTGGGAAAGCACGTGCAATTACACCCTGCCTGCTAAGATGGGTGGGTGCCCCGCCCACCTCCGCTGACTCCCCGCCCCAACCTCCCTCCCTCCACCCCTGCCTGAACCTCTGCTGTAGGCAGGGGATCCATTCCCTGCTGACCTGCTTTCTGGTTCTGGAGGAAGAAGCTCTTCCTTTCCAAATCATTTTCCGCATGCACAACTGTCATGTTACATAGGGATCAAGAAATAAAAGGGGTTTGAAGAGAGGTGCAGGCAGCTACATGTGTGTATAATTGCAACTTTCTTTGCAGTACATCTCCCCAGAAGGGTTTACTTGTTTAAACTACACAGAGGTCATGAGAGCCTTACAGGAGGAGACTAGATCACTCCCACCAGCACCCCTGTCATCATTCCTGAGGCATCTTCTTATCCTGGCTCTGTAGCATGGGATAGATGGATGATCTTGTTCTGTCTTACCGCTGATCGAATAGAAAGTACTTGGGGTGTTATTCACAGTGCAAAGTAAGTTCTTGTTTAGGTACCAAAAGCTATAATGTCCACTCAATTCAATTTTAGTGGGGAACTGAGGCACTCCTCCTCTCAAAGCTGACTCTTCTATTTTAGCTGCTTACATGAGTCAAACTCAGCAGGGTTGACTCAAGTCCCCTCTTTGTTTAGCACGTCTAGTCTCAATCATACAGTTACCCTCAACTTGACAGTTTAGTTTTCACCAGGCCATGCCTGAATTTACCCTGAAATGCTTCCATGAAACCCTGAAATTATTGCTGGATGGAATCAGACCATGGGCTGAAGAGGGCCCATGTTAGGAGGGGGAAAAATTGATTTGAAGAAAGAGATTGAGATGGGTGGATGACTGTGATGTCAAAGAGGAGTTGTTGGTTTTTTGTTTGTGCTTTTTGGGTTTACAAGGGAGGAGGAGTGGTGTCCAAGAAGCAGCAGTAGGGAATACTCATGAAGAATGCCCATGGTGTGTGGGAAGCCAGTGAATGAACAGTCTCCCTGAGATGCCTTCAGAGAAGGTGACATCTGTTCACTCAGTGCATATGTGTTGCTTATGTCTAGTTGCTGGGAACACAAGGTAGAACGTGCCTCATGACCAAGGGCGAGAAGAGTGAAGCTGTGCTGAGATCAGCGCCGCTGAGATCAGCGCCGTCCCAGCCAGCATTCAGCCAAGTCCAGGAGGGCCGGTCAGGTGGAGGAGAGCTCCGTGCGGTCTGAGAGTGTCCAGTCATCCATTTCCAGTGGACAGGGGTCCAGGGCCGGAGGGGAGAGCATTGGAGAGAGGGAGCAGAGAGGGTCAGGTGAGGGGACCCAGGAAGCCCCTCTCTTGTCTCTATTTTCTCTTGTCTACAGACACTTCCTGCTCCCTTTCTCTGCACTGGCTTTCTGTACTTCTCAGGCCACTTAGCGGAAAATGACTGTATTCACAGCCCTTGGGTCTTTGTATCTCCTCTGTTCCAGGGGACAGCCCAGACTGAAACTGGACACACTTAGCCCTGACTCCAAATTTCCAGCTCTGGCCCAGACTAGGCCACCATAGACAGGAGGATGGGCCACAGATTACAAGTATGCCTGGTATGCCTAGTCTGGCAAGGGGACCTGCTGAGAATTAGGTAAACAGCCTGCCAGATGTCTTCCCCAGGCCACTTCCCAGGGGCCTAAGGGTTGGGGAGGATGTTGGGTGTGAGTCTTCCTGTCTGGTGTTTGTGTGGGAGCAAAAGCTGCCGTTAGGCTCCCTGGCACATCACTGCTACTGCCTGAAGCCTCCTTCAGGTGACTCTAGAGGCAGAAAAGCGCCAAAATATCCTCAGCCTGATCAGATTAACCTTAACAGTAAAGAGACAGGTTTACACCCCTGCTCTAGTACTGAAAGGAGTCTGTTGATTTTACTTCCCTGAGCAGCTCAGCATTAATTGGCAACATGTTTTTATGCATTAAGAATATGGAGTACATCTTTGATCCAGATGACAAATTTATATCTGAAATGATAAAGTAACACTACTGATCTGATCTCCCCCCTTCACCGCCCCCCACAGCAGCTAAGCCTTATAGCTGCAGAGTTCTCTTCTTGCAACATAGGAGTCCCCTTTGTTTTTAGACATGCTCTTTGGTCCTCCAGAGGCAATCCGTCAGAGCTGGTGCAGCTGCTGGTGCCCCTGTATTGCTAGGCCTGCATCACTCTCCTCATTCCCTGGTGTTGACAGCAAGACCAGCCCTGTTACTGATGATGGCAGCTGTGGCCTTTGATGTCTGATGAATGGAGCTTGGGCCCAGGTTTATGGATTATATTGTTAATGGGGTACAGTCAAAACTCAAAGAACCCTTGGGTCCTTGGCTTGACACATCCTGCTTGGACAGACCTTGTCAACAAGAGAAGAGGAATCTATTTTTAGAGAAGATGGAAGAGGAAATAAATCAAGCTTAATACCTTGTAGTCATTTACTCCATTCATTTGTAAGTTCAGGTTTTCAACATGATACCATCGACTTAATGCAAAGTAGTCATCCATCGAACCCCACCCTCAGGGAGCTTTCCATCTACTAGTGAGCCATTTTCATTGGCACGAGTGCTTCAGTGGGGAGTAGAGGCATTAAGAAAGAACTTAGCAAATGTACTGACTTGCACCTCTGAGGAGATGAGATATCTCCCGGAGGGGGTGGTGAGTAAGCAGAAATGCAAAGATGATCAGGAGACAGGAGAGCAAGGTGTCTGAGAGGCTCGCTGGAAGCACAGGAGTGAGGGTGGCCTGGGACTGGAACAGGATCCATGCTGTACCAAGCACGATGCCCAGACTTCCTCCCAAGGGGAATGGGAGCCGAGGGAACACTCTAAACAGTGGAGAGGGCTGAAGGCTCTTCTCCTCCCCACTGAGTACTTCCAGTTCCTCCTGCAGGGTCAACATTAAATAGCACAAGTCAAAAAAAAAAAAAAAAATAGCACAAGTCCACCTTTGTAAATGTTCCCAGAACAGTCTCATTTTATCCATGTGAAGGATTTAGAAGTGAATTAAAATGAAGAAAATACACGTGTTTGGTCTTGTCTCCAGGCACAGCCAAGGTTCTTTCTTAGCTTCCTCTCTTTATTTACTCAGTTCCTGCCAACCCCTGGGACTCAAGCCCTGGACTCCAGTCTAGCAGGGCCTCTGGCCTTGGCACAGGGAATGACTTCCGAAAGAAGTCTCTGCTCAGCTGGTGGAAGCTGGGTTCCTTGCCTGGGAGGCATGCAGGAACCTGTGTCATTCCTGCACAGTCTGTAGAAAGTGTGGGGACGGGAACCCAAGGCACATCTGTCACGGTGAGGCTGTACGCAGAGCCCCACGGGGCCCAATCTGCTGGAGGTTTACTGGGGTACAGAGAGGTTATTTTCATCTCTCTGGAGGTGCTTCATTCTGTGCTTCCAGTCAGGTGGCCTCCTTGCCTCATCCCACTGTTTGCATCAGCAGGGAGGCAGCAGGGGGTGGGGGGAATGATTGAGGAAGATTCCAGTTATGTCAGGAAGATAAGTGTATGTGCTGTATGCTAGAAGTGAAAGAGTACAAAGTTAAGGTTCGTTCAGTTCAAAGTTTTATTTCTAACTTTGATTATCTGAAGACTGGAGGATATTGAAGGTGATTGAGTCAAGAATATGGATGCCGGAAGTGAGATGAGCCAACCTGGGCTGGAATGCTGGATCTGCCATCATTCGAGCATTTGGCAGATAAAGCCTCAGTTTCTTCTCCAATAATGTGAACAAGGTGCCTATTCAGAAGATTGCTGTGAAAGCTTTGCTTTTCCAGCTTTATTGAGGTGTAATTGACATATCACACTGTGTAAGTTTAAGATGTACAATGTGATGATTTATACAGTTATATACTGTAAAATGATTACCACAATGAGACTGATTAACATATCCATCACCTCACATAGTTACAATATATTTGTGTGAGGTGAGAACACTTAAGATTTTCTCTTAGCAGCTTTCAAGTAGATAATACAGTATTATTAACTATAGTCACCATAGAGCTTATTCATCTTATAACAGGAAGTTTATATCCTTGGACTACCATATCCTCAATTCCCCCAACCACCAGCACCTGGCAATGACCATTCTAATCTCTGTTTCTGTGAGTTTGGCTTTTCTTTTTAAAAAAGATCCCACATATTAGTGATACTGTTTGGTATTTATCTTTCTCTGTTTGACTCATTTCACTTAACATAATGCCCTCAAAGTCCGTTCATGTTGTTACAAATGGCAGGATTTCCTTCTTTTTATGGCTGAGTAATATTCCATTGTATACTTGTGTGTGTGCAGAGATGTGTGTATGTGTGGGTGTATCTTTATCCATTCATCTGTTGATGGACACCTAGGTTATTTCCGTATCTTACCATTTTGAATAATGCTGCAATGAATATGGTGAGGGAGCAAATATCCCTTCAAGTTTGTGATTTTATTTCCTTATGGTCTACACCCAGAAATAGGATTGCTAGATAACATGATAGGTCTATTTTTAATTTTTTGAGGAAACTCCATACTGCTTTCCAAAGCGGCTGCACCAATTTATGTTCCCACTGACAGTGCACAAGGGTTTCCTTTCTTCCATATCCTTTTCACACTTGTTATCTCTTGTCATTTTGATAATAGCCATTTTAATACATGTGAGTTGGTATCTCACTGTGATTTTGACTTGTATTTCCCTGATGATTCATGATGTTAAACATCTTTTCATGTACTTGTTAGCCATTTGTATGTCATCTTTTGGAAAAATGGCTATTCAAGTCCATTGGTTGTTTCTTAATTTTTTATTTTTTTTTGCTATTGGGTTGTATTAGTTCCTTATATATTTTGAATATTGACTCCTATGTGATATATGATTTTCTCCCATTTTGTATGTTGTGTCTTCATTCTGTCAATTATTTCTTTTACTGTGCAGAAGCATTTTAGTTTGATCTAGTCTCATTTGTTTATTTTTGTGTTTGTTGCTTATGTTTTTGGTATCACATCCACAAAATTGTTGGCCACAACAGATGTCAAGGAACTTTTCCCATATATTTTCTTCTAGGAGTTTTATAATTTCAGACATTTAAGTCTTTAATTCATTTCAAGTGAATTTTTGAGAGTGGTGTAAAATAGGGGTCTAGTTTCATTCTTTTACATGTGACTGTACAATTTTCACAACACCATTTATTGAAAAGACTGTCCTTTCCCTATTGAGTGTTGTTGGTTCCCTTGTCAAACATTAGTTGATAGTATATGTGTGGGCTTATTTCTGGGCTCTTAATTCTGTTCCATTGGTCTATATATCTGCTTTTATGACAGTAATATGCTATTTTGATATCGTAGCTTTGTAATATAGTTTGCAATCAGGAAGTGAAATGCCTCAGCTTTGTTAGTCTTTCTCAAGATTGCTTTGGCTATTCTGGGTGTTTTGTGTTTCCATATGAATTTTAGGGTTATTTTTTCTATTCCTGTAAATAATGCCATTGGAATTTTCATAGGGATTGCATTGTATCTCTAGATGACTTTGGGTAGTATGGACATTTTAACAGTATTCTTGCGATCCACCAACATGGGATATTTTTCTGTTTGTTGTGTCTTCAGTTTCTTTCATCAATCTCATAGTCTTCAGTGCATACATATTTAATTTTCCAGGTTACATTTATTCCCAAGCATTTTATTGTTTTTGATGCTATTGTAAATGGAATTGTTTGTTTTTTATTCAGGTATTTAGTGTTAATATATAGAAATGCAACTAATTTTCATGTGTTAATTTTGTATCCTGGAGTGTTACTGAATTTGTTTATTAGTTTTAACAGTTTTTTTGTAGAGTCTTTGGGTTTTCTATATATACAATTATGTCATCTGAAGAGATAATTTTAGTTCTTTTCCCATGTGCATGCCTTTTCTTTTTCTTGCCTAAGTGCTCCAGCTAAGACTACTCTGAAGGCTTCATGGTACTTAGCAGGTGCTCAATAAATGACCACAATTATTATTAATAAAATGATACATAATGAAAAGCTGGCCTTTATTACCAAAATGACCAGTGGAAGAAAGCAAAGTCCATAAGGATGGAGAAGTTATGCCCTCATGAACATTAAAGAATCTGCAGAATGGGAGAAGGGGAGATTCTTCCTCAATGGGCACCTTTTCACCTGTGCTGCATTGTTCCTCTCAACCTGACTGTGCACTTTGCTTTCACCATGAAGGATCTGAGCACATCAGAAGGAAGTGTATGAAACAAATTGGCATAATGCTGCCCGAGCCCACCAGAGCACTTCAGGAACAAAAGAGTGAATCCACCACAGCATTCACTGACTGGGCTCCCTTGGGTGAGCAGCCCCATGGAGACGACAGTCCTGTTTCACAGTTCTTTCAGTTGGGGATAAAAGGTCAATACAGGAGTGCCAGCTACTGAAGGACGGTTGCGGCTTACTTCCAATGGAACCTACAGCATTATTATCATAGCTCAGGTGGAAGGTTGAAGTGAACTGTGAGTCACTCAGTCATGTCCGACTCTTTGCAACTCTGAAGCCCACCAGGTTCCTCTATCCATGGAATTCTTCAGGCAAGAATACTAGAATGGGTTACCGTTCCCTTCTCCAGGGGATCTTCCTGACCCAGAGATCAACCCCCGGTCTCCTGCATTGCAGGCAGATTAGTTAGTGGTCTTCTTTTAAAACTTGCTTTGAGAAGGCTAGTTGCTACAGACAGAAGCAAAGGGCCTGCCACCAAGCAATGCTCCTGACTGCTCCAGCCATGACAGGAGCGTTGGGTGGCAGCTCCAAGTGGCCTTTGACATGCAGGAAGTGTGGACGTGGAGAAGCAGTGACAGCGACAGCCTTGCGACTTCCCTTGCGACTGGAGAAGTGAGGCTGCTCTCCACCTCAGGGATCTTTGTCTACAAGAAGAGGTTTACAGGGCTCAGAGGAAGGTCAGTGAGGAAAACAACCAGAAAAAAATCTTCCTTCATTTTGGCAACTGTTCGTGCACTTAGCTTGAAAGATGACATTCAGGGCAAAGGTTTGGAGCCCTGAAGTTTCACCCTGTGGGTCTCTGTCTTTGCTGAAGTTTCCAGCTGTCGGGATCAGGCTGGTACGAGAGACAAATGGACTAAGTCTGCCAGCTCACTTAGTTGTCCTTGAGGCTAGAGTCTGGACAGAGGTCACTCAAGCCTGCTGACCGTGTGTTCCCTTGTAATCCTGTGGCGAAGGCAGGCAATGGGGCCAGCGGCACAGCTGGCAGAATCCATCACCATCTGCCTTCATTCATCAACAAACGTCTGATGCCTACGATGTGCCCAGCACTGGGCTGAGTAGGATCTGGAGCTCTGGAGATGAAAGTACTGATTCCCTGATCCACATGGACAAGTGGACTTGATGATACAGTGTGACGAGGACTCGACAGTACACCAGAGAAACAGAGGGGAAAGGGCACCCAGCCCAGCTGAACCAGGAGGTGGCAATAAATTTGACCCAAAGGATACACTGGAGTCCTAACCTCAGAATGTGGTCTTATTTGGACTAGAGTCTTTAAGGAGATAATCAGGTTAAAATGAGGTCATTAGGGTGAGGTGGGCCCTAACCCAATATGTGTCCTTATTAAAAGGGGAAGATTTAGACACAAAGGCACACACCCATACAAGGATAACACCATGAGAAGACTGGAATTGCATTGCCATGAGCTACATAAACCTGGAAAGAGTCCTGGAAGGGGTCTTCCTGTCTCACCTCCAGAGGGGACATGGCCCTGCAGACCCCTTACTTCAGACTTCCAGCCTCCACGATGTGAGACAGTAAATTCCCATTCTCAGCCAATCAGCTTGTAGCATGTTGTTGGGGCAGGAACTAGGAAACTAATACAAGGACTGAGGGGTTATACAGGTGGAGAAGAAGGGAAGGGAGCCCCCAGCCCAGGAGAGGAGGTAGGGACATGGGGCGATGTTTGTTGCTACAGTAGGAGGCGCACAAGAACAGGCAGGGTGGGGCTGTGGGGGCAGGACCGCCCTGACCAAGATGTATCTCAGTTTCAGTCCCACTGTTCTGCTGGCTAATGCTGTGTGATGTCAAGGAAGTCTCTTCACCTTTCTGAGCCTCCTTTCTGATCCTCAGTTTCTGCATCATAAAATGGGGCTAATAATACTTTCCTTATGAGGACTGAACGATCTATGGAAACTCATAGAATATACTCCATGAGTAAAGCTGTTAACATTACCACTGCCAAGTTGAACATGTTGATTGACAGTAGGCAAATGTTTACGGAAAGTACCCTATGTGAATATCTATGCTGCCTTACTTATCCCTACCACAGCCCTGGAAGGAAAGCATTATTACTCTTGTTTTAAGGTAAGGAACTATAGACTTAGAGAATTTAAGGAATTTGCCTAGGATACCCAGCCCCCATCTAGTTGCCTTTAAGAGTTATTTATTTATTTATTTTTAAAGTGTTTTAAGGAGAATAATAGTAATAGTATAGTAATAGTAATTGTAAAAGTAATAGATACCGTGTACTGGACAGCTTTTTGTGTTATGCATTGGCCCACTCTAGTATTCCTGCCTGGAAAATTCCATAGACAGATGAGCCTAGTGGGCTGCAGTCCATGGAGTTGCAAAGAGCTGGACATGACTGAGCATTTTATGTGAATGATCTGACATTCTTTAAAACAGTCAACAGGAGAGGTATTCTAATTATGTTTATTCTGTCAGTGAGAATGCTAAAGCTTAGAGAGTTCCTTTAGCAAGGTGAGAATCCAGAATTCCCCAGACAAGGACAGGAAACTGTTCAGTTGTTTGATGTACAAGTGGGCATCGAATGGCTGCCATCTCCTAGCGCCGTGTGAGGCCCCGAGAATTCCATGATGTACAGACAGGGTCGCTGCCCTCCTGAGCCCAGGAATCTTGCAGGAGAGGCAGTCACACATGGCAGGACACGACTTGGATCTTGGTTTCTTGTCTCTAACTTGGATTCTTTCTCCTACATGAGACTGAGGGGGAGCTACAGGTTACCTCCCATCCTGCTAGGCCAGTCTTAGGCCGTTCTTATTTTTGTAAAAGCCAGATGGAACTTCATCAGAGCAATGGCCTCGTTTTCTGGACTGGAGTTGTTTATTTTTGTTTTAGCTATAGAACTCTGTCTTGAAACAGAATCTTCCGTAGGAGCCCAACTTTGAAACAGAGCAAAGCTGGCACTTTCTGGTTGAAGGTGGGGGGTGGGTATTCCCTCTCATCTCTGATGCTGCTGGGGGGCACCTGTCCAGACTGAGGGGAGCCTGCTTTGAAGGTGCTACTGAAGGTCATACCTGAGGCTTAGGAGTGGAGAACAGGCATTCAGGCATTTTCATTCAAGGAAGTGATTCAATTTGGGGAAAATTTTGTTCTTTTGATTGATTCTCTCTCTCCCCTGGGTTTCACCATCTTTTACATTATTAATGAGGGAGTCTTTGGGCCTAGAAAAAGAAAACAACAGTCTCAAAGGCCCTTGCTGAATCACCTAACTTTGGAGAAAACAGAACAGAACTTTAGGTCCCGCCCTGATGCTCCAGGCCAGTTGTAACTATCTGGGACTTAACCACCGGCTGCCCAGAAGACTTATCACCCCCTGCCCAACTACAAATGCCATCACAACCAGAGAATTCCCAAAACATCCCGCCTGATTAATGTTTCTCTTATCGCTTCCACAAACCTCCCTATAAATATGGAGCCTCCCTGATCCCTCTCAGCCTGGTTGTTAGGTCGACTGTTGCCCCTCCTTGCCTGAATAAAGGTAACCTACTTCCGTTGAGGTCGTCTCTCCTTTTCTGCCTCGGCCGAACTATACGTTACAATTATTGCTTACTAGCATCTTTACATGAAGGTTGACAGGGAAGGTCAATGTTGTTAGTTAACAGCTGAAAAAAGGGCTTATTTGGGAGGAGGCTGGAAATAGGAATAAGACATAGGGATTTTCCACTGACTGGGTTTATCTGAACTCTACCAATGCATTGACCACAGAGAACCTGGGACTGTTGCAGAGTTGAGGGCATTTTTTCCCCATTCAGTCATTTGCTGTTGTTGTTTTATTTTTCCCTGTGTTTTTAGTTTAAAATCCCCTCACCCTAAGATGTGGGGCTTCCCAGGTGGCTCAGCAGTGAAGAATCCACCTGCCAATGCAGGAGATGTGGGTTTGATCCCTGGGTCGAGAAGATCCCCTGAGAAGATCCCCTGGAGAAGGAAATGGCAGCCCACTCCAATATTCTTGCCTGGGAAATCCCTTGGACACAGGAGCTGGCAAGCTGTAGCCCACTGAGTCGCAAAGAGTCGGACACGACTTAGTGACTAAACAACAACACCCTGAGGTGCCGCCACCTGAAAATCACAAAGGTCGTGGGAGAAAGAATCTATTCTTTCCCTTGCTCTGTAGACATGAGCAGTTGTCCATGTGGTTATGTGTATATAGGCACATAAGTATAGATACACACAAATACAGGCCTGTGTATGTGCATGCATAGGAGATAAAATACTTTTCCCTCTATGCTCTTAGGTTCAGTGTTTGGAGGCCTGTGAATTAAACTGACAAAAGATGAATTAGCAAGAGAAAAGACAGCTTTTTATTCATGTGAGTATATAGGTAGGAGTACACAGAAAATTTTGACTCAAGGGGCTAGTTAGAATTTGGGGCTTTATTTATCATCTTAATTAAGTAAGGTAAGAGGGAGAAGGGCACTTACAGAAACATAAATGACTTCTTAATAGGGAAGGGCAGGGAGCAGAGGGCATTTAAAAAAAAAATGTTTTAGGAAAGATAAATGGACCCTTAGGAGGATAGGAGATATGAGAGGGTTGTTCTGGTTTTTTTATTTTTTTATTTTTTTTATTTTTATTTTTTCCAGTGGGTTTTGTCATACATTGATATGAATCAGCCATGGATTTACATGTATTCCCAATCCCGATCCCCCCTCCCACCTCCCTCTCCACCCGATTCCTCTGGGTCTTCCCAGTGCACCAGGCCCGAGCACTTGTCTCATGCATCCCACCTGGGCTGGTGATCTGTTTCACCGTAGATAGTATACATGCTGTTCTTTTGAAACATCCCACCCTCACCTTCTCCCACAGAGTTCAAAAGTCTGTTCTGTATTTCTGTGTCTCTTTTTCTGTTTTGCATATAGGGTTATCGTTACCATCTTTCTAAATTCCATATATATGTGTTAGTATGCTGTAATGTTCTTTATCTTTCTGGCTTACTTCACTCTGTATAATGGGCTCCAGTTTCATCCATCTCATTAGGACTGATTCAAATGAATTCTTTTTAATGGCTGAGTAATATTCCATGGTGTATATGTACCACAGCTTCCTTATCCATTCATCTGCTGATGGGCATCTAGGTTGCTTCCATGTCCTGGCTATTATAAACAGTGCTGCGATGAACATTGGGGTGCACGTGTCTCTTTCAGATCTGGTTTCCTCAGTGTGTATGCCCAGAAGTGGGATTGCTGGGTCATATGGCAGTTCTATTTCCAGTTTTTTAAGAAATCTCCACACTGTTTCCATAGTGGCTGTACTAGTTTGCATTCCCACCAACAGTGTAAGAGGGTTCCCTTTTCTCCACACCCTCTCCAGCATTTATTGCTTGTAGACTTTTGGATAGCAGCCATCCTGACTGGCGTGTAATGGTACCTCATTGTGGTTTTGATTTGCATTTCTCTGATAATGAGTGATGTTGAGCATCTTTTCATGTGTTTGTTAGCCATCTGTATGTCTTCTTTGGAGAAATGTCTGTTTAGTTCTTTGGCCCATTTTTTGATTGGGTCATTTATTTTTCTGGAATTGAGCTGCAGGAGTTGCTTGTATATTTTTGAGATTAATCCTTTGTCTGTTGCTTCATTTGCTATTATTTTCTCCCAATCTGAGGGCTGTCTTTTCACCTTGCTTATAGTTTCCTTTGTTGTGCAAAAGCTTTTAAGTTTCATTAGGTCCCATTTGTTTATTTTTGCTTTTATTTCCAATATTCTGGGAGGTGGGTCATAGAGGATCTTGCTGTGATTTATGTCGGAGAGTGTTTTGCCTATGTTCTCCTCTAGGAGTTTTATAGTTTCTGGTCTTACATTTAGATCTTTAATCCATTTTGAGTTTATTTTTGTGTATGGTGTTAGAAAGTGTTCTAGTTTCATTCTTTTACAAGTGGTTGACCAGTTTTCCCAGCACCACTTGTTAAAGAGGTTGTCTTTTTTCCATTGTATATCCTTGCCTCCTTTGTCAAAGATAAGGTGTCCATAGGTTCGTGGATTTATCTCTGGGCTTTCTATTCTGTTCCATTGATCTATATTTCTGTCTTTGTGCCAGTACCATACTGTCTTGATGACTGTGGCTTTGTAGTAGAGTCTGAAGTCAGGCAGGTTGATTCCTCCCGTTCCATTCTTCTTTCTCAAGATTACTTTGGCTATTCGAGGTTTTTTGTATTTCCATACAAATTGTGAAATTCTTTGGTCTAGTTCTGTGAAAAATACCGTTGGTAGCTTGATAGGGATTGCATTGAATCTATAGACTGCTTTGGGTAGAATAGCCATTTTGACAATATTGATTCTTCCAATCCATGAACACGGTATGTTTCTCCATCTGTTTGTGTCCTCTTTGATTTCTTTCATCAGTGTTTTATAGTTTTCTATGTATAGGTCTTTTGTTTCTTTAGGTAGATATACTCCTAAGTATTTTATTCTTTTTGTTGCAATGGTGAATGGTATTGTTTCCTTAATTTCTCTTTCTGTTTTTCATTGTTAGTATATAGGAATGCAAGGGATTTCTGTGTGTTAATTTTATATCCTGCAACTTTACTATATTCATTGATTAGCTCTAGTAATTTTCTGGTAGAGTCTTTAGGGTTTTCTATGTAGAGGATCATGTCATCTGCAAACAGTGAGAGTTTCACTTCTTCTTTTCCTATCTGGATTCCTTTTACTTCTTTTTCTGCTCTGATTGCTGTGGCCAGAACTTCCAACACTATGTTGAATAGTAGTGGTGAGAGTGGGCACCCTTGTCTTGTTCCTGATTTCAGGGGAAATGCCTTCAATTTTTCACCATTGAGGGTGATGCTTGCTGTGGGTTTGTCATATATAGCTTTTATTATGTTGAGGTATGTTCCTTCTATTCCTGCTTTTTGGAGAGTTTTAATCATAAATGAGTGTTGAATTTTGTCAAAGGCTTTCTCTGCATCTATTGAGATAATCATATGGTTTTTATCTTTCAATTTGTTAATGTGGTGTATTACATTGATTGATTTGTGGATATTAAAGAATCCTTGCATTCCTGGGATAAAGCCCACTTGGTCGTGGTGTATGATTTTTTTAATATGTTGTTGGATTCTGTTTGCTAGAATTTTGTTAAGGATTTTTGCATCTATGTTCATCAGTGATATTGGCCTGTAGTTTTCTTTTTTTGTGGCATCTTTGTCTGGTTTTGGAATTAGGGTGATGGTGGCCTCATAGAATGAGTTTGGAAGCTTACCTTCATCTGCAATTTTCTGGAAGAGTTTGAGTAAGATAGGTGTTAGCTCCTCTCTAAATTTTTGGTAGAATTCAGCTGTGAAGCCATCTGGTCCTGGGCTTTTGTTTGCTGGAAGATTTTTGATTACAGTTTCGATTTCCTTGCTTGTGATGGGTCTGTTAAGATCTTCTATTTCTTCCTGGTTCAGTTTTGGAAAGTTATACTTTTCTAAGAATTTGTCCATTTCATCCAAGTTGTCCATTTTATTGGCATAGAGCTGCTGTAGTAGTCTCTTATGATCCTTTGTATTTCAGTGTTGTCTGTTGTGATCTCTCCATTTTCATTTCTAATTTTGTTAATTTGGTTTTTCTCTCTTTGTTTCTTAATGAGTCTTGCTAATGGTTTGTCAATTTTGTTTATTTTTTTCAAAAAACCAGCTTTTAGCTTTGTTGATTTTTGCTATGGTCTCTTTAGTTTCTTTTGCATTTATTTCTGCCCTGATTTTTAAGATTTCTTTCCTTCTGCTAACTCTGGGGTTCTTCATTTCTTCCTTCTCTAATTGCTTTAGGTGTAGAGTTAGGTTATTTATTTGGTTTTTTTCTTGTTTCTTGATGTAAGCCTGTAATGCTATGAACCTTCCCCTTAGCACTGCTTTTACAGTGTCCCATAGGTTTTGGGTTGTTGTGTTTTCATTTTCATTCATGTTCTGTTTTTGATGATGAATGTATTTGGTTGTGGTGGTAAGAGTCAGTCTTCCTTGGTTACCTCTGGAGAGAGTATTTATACATTCTTTTGCGTTCTTTCAGGAAGCTCTGCTTTTAGGCAGATTAAAGGGGTTCAGGAATTCAAGTGCCTTCAGATAAAAGTGATTTTTACGCCACAGTGGCCTGTTCTGGGCCCTTTTGTGGACTGTTTGCCCCCATGCTTCATGCTTATGTGCTGTTAGGCGTAGAGATGACTGAGGAGAGGGCAGCTGTGAACAACGGTGTCATTTCTAGGTTTCTTTTCTTGGCTGGGGATTTAGGCCCCCTCTGAGCAGTGGTCATCCATTTCTGCAGTGTGGGATTCACGGGCTTCCAGGGGGCTGGGAGAGCTGGAAAGTCCACACTTCTCACATTTGTGTGTATCACCTTCTGTTCATCCCATGAAGACTTTTTCATTACTTGCCAGATGTCAGGTTCTAGCAGCTGGGAATATAAGGATGAAAAAAAATCTTCGCTCTTAAGGAGCTCATAGCCTACTGGGGAGATAGTTATGAAGCTCATAATTAAATACTGTGGATAAATACTAGGATAAAGAAGGACCCGCGATGCTTTTAGGAGTAAGGGAGGGAAGTCTCAGCCCAGCCCAGGATGGGGAGGGCAGTAAGAGGTGGCTTCACAGGGGAGATAGCTTCTCAACAGAGTTTGGAAGGCTGGGAGGGCAATCCCCAGAGCTCCAGGGATACTGCAGGCAGAGGGAATGTGTTCACTGGCATAGGGGGCACACAGCCCCGTGGTGTGTTTGGGATTGTTGGTGATGCCATGATTGGAGCATAGACTGGGTACCGGGGTGGGATGTTAAGGGGAATGCAGATGATGAACCTGGAAGGCTGTCTAGGGCAGGCTAGGAAGGGCCCCGGAGCACCTAATGAGACAGTGGAGAGTAGGTGGGAGGCAGGGGTACTGTGGACAGGGAGCCCAGCAGCAGAAGTGGAATTAGAGTCAGGAGAACAGATTAAGGTGAATCCTGTGAACAGGCGTACCTCAGAGGCACTGTCACTATCCACCTGACTGGGCCAAGGGGAGGCTGAAAGCTCAAGGGCCAGCAATGGCAGGTTGGAGGAAGCTGATGTGCCCTGGAGTATCTTCTTCGATAATTGTGACAGTTCATGTGTAGCCAGGAAGGAATTATACATGCGTATTTCCCAATGGCTACTGCTAAGCCAAAGGGAAAAGGACATTTGCATTTTTTAAAGAATTGATTGAGATTCTAAAGCTACCCTGGAAGGTTAAGAGTAAAAATGCACAGCTTGAAAGACTTGGCTTTTTGGCATGAAGAGTGCCGACCAGATTGACTCTAACTGAGACACAGTTTTTAATGAAGTGTTTTTAATGAGACATTTATAGCCACTCAAGAGGCCGTTTTAGTCCTTTGGGGAGAAGAGTTGATGGAGGAGACGTCTGTGATTCTAGTAGAAATTAATATATAAACAGACCTCAATGTGCGTTTGGAAAGAAGCAAATAGGAGGGAAGCACTTTGTGAGGTGAAACTCGTCACACAAATTAAAACTGAATACAGTGGGGGAAACTTAGGAAAATGCATAGATGAGTGTTTTTCACTCCAAAGCATTTGCTACTGGAAAACCAGCATTAATACCAATGAGGAAATTAGACAACACTCTCAAGTTAATTAATTTATATCGATTTTGATTTAACAGGCATCATGTTAAGTCAATACCAGATGTTTCCTTAAAGCAATACAACTGGATGTGAACTGCACTGAAATAGATGAATTCCTATTTCATACGGAATCATTAACCTCAATCAGTGGCTTGATACTGAGTCCACATGATAGACCAGGCCAGCGAGACAGGGATTTGGCTAAAACTAGACTCGGTGATGGACTTCCCTGGTCGCTCAGCTGGTAAAGAATCTGCCTGCAATGCAGGAGACCCTGGTACTATTCCTGGGTCAGAAAGATCCCCTGGAGAAGGGACAGGCTACCCACTCCAGTATTCTTGCCTGGAGAATTCCATGGATAGAGGAGCCTGGCAGGCTATAGTCCATGGAGTCACAAAGAGTTGGACATGACTGAGTAGCTCAGCACAGCACAGACTCAATGGTTTTTTTAATAGCAGGGATGAACTAGTATATGGTAGCTGAATTTCTTCTTCCTTGCTCCCTGTCTCTATGAACACTGCATGACTATTGGGACTTTTAGTTGTGTCTCTCTGAGAGGAGGACGTGGTGTCTAATACTTGTGCCTTCTTTTGTATTGGGCATTTATATCTAACTGTTTAGGCATCCATGGAGTGATTTAGTGTTGATTCCATTCTTTCCAACTAAAGTTTGGGTGTCTTTATGGAGACTGGACTAGCATTCCTACAATAGGAATTCTACTTCATAATTTTAGAATTTCTACTAACACTATAAAACTGAACTCACATGTTTATGTTGCCCTCCATGATTTCCCTGGGCTTCCCTGGTGGCTAAGATGGTAAAGAATCTGCCTGCAATGCAAGAGACCTGGGTTCAATCCCTAGGTCAGGAAGATCCTCTGGAGAAGGGAGAGGCTAACCACTCCAGTATGCTTGCCTGGAGAATCCCATGGACAGAGGAGCCTGGTGGTCTACAATCCATGGGTTTGCAAAGAGTCACACATAAACACACACACACACATGCACGCAACATAACACATGCACGTAGAGTCTCCCTTTCTCTAAGTCCCCTCATAGTTCTTCACATATCCCTGATATACACCAGTAATTGTGTTGCCTTGTAATTATTTATCTGTCTCTCTCATTAGCCTGCGTTCTTGAGGGACTGTGCCTTCCTCATTTTTGCATTCCCAGAACTGTACTTAGTATCCCCATATGCCCTTTGATGAATATATGAAGAAATGAAAGTCAAAGTTTAACAGGCAAAAATATTTCCACCTTTCCATTTGTGTTGTTAAGTATGTTCCTTCGCTTTCTGATGATTCCTGTGTGAGTGTGTGCATGCCCACCTCTACCCTTGGAGTTATTTCCTGAATTTCTTGGAAGAAAGGGATCTCTGTAGAAAAGACTGGGGACAAGGAAATAGGCCCAAATTTGCTATCTCACTGAAATAGAAGAAGAGATATTTATTCAAAATTTAGTTTGCTTCTTTTTTCATTGTTATGGAGTGTCATGTGATATTTATGTTTACTTTAAAATGAACTGCACTGAAGAATATCCTTTAGAGTTAGGACACACATTGCATTTGGAGTCCAAGTGACCACATAGCTTATAAAGGTAGAACTCTCTTCCCTGATGAACCTATGTCTTCTTTTTTACTTGTGTTCACCTCCAAGATAGTAATGATCTGAGGAAGGTGCTGGGTGAATTATTCAGGCAGTTTCACATGAGAATACTTTTCCTGCTCAAATGGTGCCTTTTTACTTTCATCTCTATACCTTGAAGAATTGAGAATGTTATTTTCTTAAAGATTTCAGATGCAAAGACTTTGTTTTCTAGCTTAAACTCTCTCTACTTCCTCTGAAGGAGAGCTTGGTCTTTCCTTATGGAAATTTTATATTAAGTCGTTTCTTTTTGCAGATTTAAAGAACAGATGAGAGAAAGAGCTTAGGAAAGTCAAATTAGCCATATTTTTTCCCAGCTAGAACAATTGTGTAATTTGCATCCTGTGTTTCCTTATAGCATTCATTGACTATGTAGCAGTACTGGTAAGATAAAGAACTAAACTCTACATTATTTGAAATATCAAAGGAAGTAACCACACTCATGGCAGACAGATTTAGTTACTTATGCAAACTGTAATTATTTATTACATTGGTAGCATGCCTGTAAGATTGTTAAATGCACATTAAAAATAAAACACAAAAATAAAACAGATATAAATAGATCACAATAGTGTCATATTGTTTAATAACCCTGTATCTTGCCATTCCACCTTCTCATTATAATTTGTGATTTTTGTCTTTTCACCTCTACCTAGATGGCATATTCTTTGAGAGAGCAACTTACTTTTCTAATTGGAGGATAATTGCTTTACAGTGTTATCTTGATTTCTGCCATACCTCAACATGAATCAGCCATAGGTATACGTATGTCCCCTCTCTTGAACCTCCCTCCCATC
Source organism: Cervus canadensis (assembly GCF_019320065.1). Taxonomy (NCBI): domain Eukaryota; kingdom Metazoa; phylum Chordata; class Mammalia; order Artiodactyla; family Cervidae; genus Cervus; species Cervus canadensis. The sequence continues at coordinate 29,323,857 of NC_057397.1, read as the reverse complement.
CCCTATACCATCCCACCCTTGTAGATTGTGACAGAGTACCAGGTTGAGCTCCCTGTGTCATACAGAAAATTCCCACTGGCTGTTTACTTTCCATGTGGTAATGTATGTGTTTCAACGCTGTTCTCTCCACTCATGCCACCCTATCCTTCCCCTGTTGTGTCCGCAAGTCTTTTCTCTGTGTCTGCGTCTCTATTGCTGCCCTGCAAGTAGGGTCATTAGTACTATTTTTCTAGTTTCTATAAATGCATTAATAGATGATATTTTTTTATTTTTGACTTCACTGTGTATAACAGGCTCTAGGTTCATCCACCTCACTAGAATTGACTCAGGTTTATTCCTTTTGATGGTTGAGTGATATTTCATTGTACATATGTACCATAACTTCTTTATCTGTTCATCTGTTGATGGATATCTAGGTTGCTTCCATGTCCTAGCTGTTGTAAATAGTGCTGCAATGAACATTGGGGTACCTGTGTCTTTTAGAATTGTGGTTTTCTCAGGGTGTATGCCCAGTAGTAAGATTGCTGGGTCATATGGTAGTTTTATCTTTTTTTTTCCTCTTTAAAGAAATCTCCATACTGTTCTCTGCAGTGGCTGTGTCAATCTGCATTCCCACCAACAGTGCAACATGGTTCCCTTTCTCCACATCCTCTCCAGCATTTATTATTTGTGTATTTATTGATGATGACCATTCTGACCAGTGTGATGTGACACCTCATTGTAGGTTTGATTTGCATATCTCTAATAATAAGTGATGTTGAGCATTTTTTCATGTGTTTATTAGCCATCTGTATGTCGTCTTTGGAGAAATGTCTGTTTAGGTCTTTTGCCCATTTTTTTAATTGAGTTGTTTTTCTTATATTGAGCTGCATGATCTGCTTGTATACTTGGAGATTAATCCTTAGTCAATTGCTTCATTTGCAAATATCTTCTCCCATTCTGAGGATTGTCTTTTCATCTTGTTTATGGTTTCTTTGCTCTGCAAAACCTTATAAGTTTAACTAGGTTCCATTTGTTTACTTTTGTTTTTATCCATCACTCTAGGAGGCAGGTCATAGGGGATCTTGCTGTGATGTATGTCAAAGTGTTCTGCCCATGTTTTCCTCTAAGAGTTTTATAGTTTCTGGTCTTACATTTAGGTCTTTGACTCATTTTGAGTTTATTTTCATGTATGGTGTTAGGAAGTGTTCTAATTTCATTCTTTTACATGTAGCTGTCTAGTTTTCCCAGTACCACTTATTGAAGAGACTCTCTTTTCTCCATTGTATATTCTTGCCTCCTTTGTCAAAGATAAGGAGTCCATAGTTGTGTGAATTTATCTCTGGTCCTTCTGTCTTGTGCCACTGGTCTATATTTCTGTCTTTGTAACATACAGCCTTGGTGTCTGAAGTCAGGAAGGTTGATTCCTCCAGGTCCATTTTTCTTCCTCAAGATTGCTTTTGCTATTTGGGGTTTTGTGTGTTTCCATACAAATTATGAAATTTTTTTTCTAGTTCTGTGAAAAATGTCATTGGTAACTTAATAGTGATTGCATTGAATATTGCTTTGGATAGTATAGTCATTTTCATAATATTGATTCTTCCAATCCAAGAACATAGTATTTCCAACCCAAGAACCATCTGTTTATCTCATCTTTGTTTTCTTTCATCAGTGTCTTATAGTTTTCTGTATACAGGTCTTTTGTCTCCTTAGGTAGTTTTCATTTTGCTAATTTTTGTATTTTGTCTTTCTCTTAATTCATAATGCAATCATATTAGCTCAAATAAATATATGTTCTTTATTATTTATTAAAAATGAGAAGCTAGAATGTGGCATAGCATTTATTATAAAGTGAAAGTGTTTGTTGCTCAGTGGTGTCAGATTTTATGCGACCCCTTGAACTGTAGCCCGACAGGCTCCCCTGTCCATGGCATTGTCCAGGCAAGAATACTGGAGTGGGTTGCAGTTTCCTTCTCCAGGGAATCTTCGTGACTCGGGGATCAAACCTGGGTCTCCTGCATTGCAGACAGATTCTTTACCATCTGAACCACCAGGGGTTGCTTTTTTTTTTTTACTATAAGCTTTTCTCCAATTAATATTTAGTGACTTTTATTGAACTTATTGTTCAGTGACTGTCATGTCCAACTCTGAAGCCCCATGGAGCGTAGCACAACAGGCTCCTCTGTCCTCTGCTATCTCCCGGAGTTTGTTCAAATTTATATCTATTGAGTCAGTGATGCTATCTAACCATCTCATCCTCTGCAGCCCCTTTCTCCTCTTGCTTTTAATTTTTCTCAGCATCAGGGTCTTTTCCAGTGAGTTGGCTCTTCATATCAGGTGGCCAGGTGGCTTCAGCAGCAGTCCTGCCAATGAATATTCAGGGTTGATTTCCTTTAGGGTTGATCTCCTTGCAGTCCACAGGACTCTTGAGAGTCTTCTCCAGCACCACAATTCGAAAGCATCAGTTCTTCAGCACTCAGGCTTCTTTATAGTCCAACTTTAACATCTGTACACGGCTACTGGAAAAACAATAGCTTTGATTACACGGACGTTTGTTGGCAAAGTGATATCCCTGCTTTTTAATATGCCGTATAGATTTGTCATAGCTCTCCTTCCAAGGAGCAAGCATCTTTTAATTCCATGACTGCAGTCACTGTCTATAGTGATTTTGGACCTAACGAAACTAAAATCTGTCACTGCTTCTTTTTCCTCTTCTATTTGCCTTGAAGTGATGGGACCAGATGCCATGATCTTAGTTTTCGAATGTTGAATTTCAAGCCAACTTTTTCACTCTCCTCTTCTTTCACCTTCATCAAGAGACTCTAGTTCCTCTTCACTTTCTGCCATTAGAGTGGTATCATCTGCATTTCTGAGGTTGTTGATATTTCTCCCAGCAATTTTAATTCCAGCTTGAGATTCATCCAGCCTGGCATTTCACGTGATATACTCTGCATATAAGTTAAATAAGTAGGATGACAGTATACAGCCTTTACATACTCCTTTCCCAATTTGGAACCAGTTGTTGTTCCATGTCTGGTTCTAACTCTTGCTTCCTGCCCTGCATACAGGTTTCTTAGGAGATAGGTAAGGTGGTCTGGTATTCCCATCTTTTTAAGAATTCTGCACAGTTTGTTGTAATCCTCGCAGTCAAAGGCTTTAGCATAGTCAATGAAGCAGAAGTAGATATTTTTCTGGAGTTCCCTTGTTTTTTCTATGATCCAGCGAATGTCGGCAGTTTGATCTCTGTTTCCTCTGCCTCTTCTAAGTCTAGCTAGAACATCTGGAAGTTCTCAGTTCATGTACCGTTGAAGCTTATCTTGAAGGATTTTGAGCATTACCTTCCTAGCATGTGAAATGAGTGCAGTCGTGTGGTAGTTTGAACATTCTTTGGTATTGCCCTTCTTTGGGATTGGAATGAAAACTGACCTTTTCCAGTCCTGTGGCCACTGCTGAGTTTTCCAATTTGCTGGCATATTGAGTGCAGCACTTTCACAGCATCATCTTTTAGGGTTTGAAATAGTTCAACTGGAATTCCATCACCTCCACTAGTTTTGTTTGTAGTGATGCGGATTCCTAAGGCCCACCTGACTTCACACTCAAGGATGTCTGGCTCTAGATGGGTGACCACACCATCGTGGTTATCTGGGTCATTAAGACCTTTCTTGTATAGTTCTACTGTGTATTCTTGCCACCTCTTCTTAATCTCTTCACTTCTATTAGGTCCTTACTGTTTCTGTCCTTTATTGTTCCCATCCTTGCATAAAATATTACCTTGATATCTCCACTTTTCTTGAAGGGATGTCTGGTCTTATTCTATTGTTCTCCTCTGTTTCTTTGCATTGTTCATTTAAGAAGGCCTTCTTTTTTTTTTTTCATTTATTTTTATTAGTTGGAGGCTAATTACTTCACAACATTGCAGTGGGTTTTGTCATACATTGACATGAATCAGCCATGGAGTTACATGTATTCCCAATCCCGATTCCCCCTCCCACCTCCCTCTCCACCCGATTCCTCTGGGACTTCCCAGTGCACCAGGCCCGAGCACTTGTCTCATGCATCCCACCTGGGCTGGTGATCTGTTTCACCATAGATAGTATACATGCTGTTCTTTTGAAACATCCCACCCTCACCTTCTCCCACAGAGTCCAAAAGTCTGTTCTGTACATCTGTGTCTCTTTTTCTGTCTTGCATATAGGGTTATCGTTACCATCTTTCTATATTCCATATATATGTGTTAGTATGCTGTAATGATCTTTATCTTTCTGGCTTACTTCACTGTGTATAATGGGCTCCAGCTTCATCCATCTCATTAGAACTGATTCAAATGGATTCTTTTTAATGGCTGAGTAATATTCCATGGTGTATATGTACCACAGCTTCCTTATCCATTCGTCTGCTGATGGGCATCTAGGTTGCTTCCATGTCCTGGCTATTATAAACAGTGCTGCGATGAACATTGGGGTGCACGTGTCTCTTTCAGATCTGGTTTCCTCAGTGTGTATGCCAAGAAGTGGGATTGCTGGGTCATATGGCAGTTCTATTTCCAGTTTTTTAAGAAATCTCCACACTGTTTTCCATAGCGGCTGTACTAGTTTGCATTCCCACCAACAGTGTAAGAGGGTTCCCTTTTCTCCACACCCTCTCCAGCATTTATTGCTTGTAGACTTTTGGATAGCAGCCATCCTGACTGGCGTGTAATGGTACCTCATTGTGGTTTTGATTTGCATTTCTCTGATAATGAGTGATGTTGAGCATCTTTTCATGTGTTTGTTAGCCATCTGTATGTCTTAAGAAGGCCTTCTTATCTCTCCTTGCTAGTCTCTGGAACTCTGAATTCAGTTGGGAATATCTTTTCCTTTCTCCCTTGCCTTTCACTTCTCTCTTTTTCTCAGCTATTTGTAAAGCCTCCTCAGACAAACCTTTTGCCTTCTTGCATTTCTTTTTTTTGGTTATTGCCTCCAGTGTATGGTTTTGGTCACTGCCTCCATACAATGTTATGAACCTCCATATTGTGTGACACAAATACCCTTTTAAGACAGTTCTTGTATAAAGATTACTTTGTATGTCTCAAATTAAGGTAATTAATATAAAAGTAATTACTGTGAAATCAAAACTTGGATAGGATTTAAACATTAATTCCTTGTTTGCCCTCATAAATCACTACTTTCATCACATTCTTTCTGACTTGAGAATTTACAGTCAGGGTAAAACTCAGTTTTGAAGGGTGTAAAGTTACATAATTTTGATATTTCTCATTAAGGAAAAGAATACAAAATTAAAAAACACAAAATTAGGTACAGAATTAGTTATACCAAGAGATCACAGCAAAGTACAGATTTTATAAGAGCTGTTGAGAACAAATACCACAAAATCAAGTGCCTGACACATTGATATAGAAATTTCCCCCTTCATTCTTGGCTGTAAATTCTTCACCATCTCTTCTATGATTACAGTTTTGCAGTATCTTCTATAGGGAGAATTGAAAGACAATTAACTCTTCTCTTTATAGTGGTTGGTTATAACATGTCATTATTACTGATAATTTAGAAAAGTTTTTTAAGCTTCACAGTTGAGTGTCATATCATGTAGATTTTAAGAACTGTTGACAAACATGGGGAGCCTTTATCAATTTTCTTTCTGTGAGCTGTCAGATGTGCTTGCTCTTTGTAGTACATCTTTCTGCTCTGCACCATAAATGTAGGGGTTTCACATCCTGTTTTAAGGAAGCTGGACATGAGTGAGATAGGGGAACTATTTAGACCATGGACGTGGTATTGATGATTGTGAATATAGCACTACCATTTACTGGGTATTCTCAACTTTTGGTCATTAAACTGTTCAGGTTACTCAAGTGCTCCCAAGTCAGGTTTTAAAATTTTAAATAAAAATTTAATCTTAGACTAGCTTTATTTAGAGTTTCAAGCCCCTTTCCACTTGTGTTATCTCATTTAGTTCTCTTAATTTTGTGGGATGGGCATTTTGAGATTTAAAGGGATATGAGGATCTTACCTAAAGTGACAGAACACGACTGTTATGGGCTCCACATCTGTGCAGACAGCTTTTTTACATTACTAGGGGGCAGTAGCAATAGTTATAAGATCATTATATAATTATCTTTTTTTTTTAATTTTTTTTCTTTTTTTTATTAGTTGGAGGCTAATTACTTCACAACATTTCAGTGGGTTTTGTCATACATTGATATGAATCAGCCATAGAGTTACACGTATTCCCCATCCTGATCCCCCCTCCCACCTCCCTCTCCACCCGATTCCTCTGGGTCTTCCCAGTGCACCAGGCCCGAGCACTTGTCTCATGCATCCCACCTGGGCTGGTGAAGATCATTATATAATTACCTTAAAATCCCTTTTCTTTTTATCAGTCCGTTATATTTGGGTCAAATTCTCTTTATGAGTTGAGCGAGTTTTCTTGGTGATTCATTTCTCTATCAGGACTTTAAAATATTTACTAAAGTCATCGCAGGACAATTAACCCCAGTTTTCCTAGAAAGACTGTCTTTGGACACAGCATGGCACTGAGGGGCTATGTTGACCTCTTGAAGGCTGGTTCCAGTAAGTGACCTCTAAGGATAAGAAGGTACCTTTGCAACTGATCGTAAATTTGATCATCTATAACTTTCTCTTGATAGATCTATCATAACTAGTTGGTGAAGGCAAATCAGTTCAAAAAGAGGGAACTAGATTATTAGAGTGAATCATCACATATAGAGAATGGCAAATGTCTGTTCTGTTACCTAAACTGATGTTAAATGCCGATGTAATAAACAGTGAAAGTGAAGAAAAGTTAGCAGAACTATTTGTTCCAGCTTAAAAAAAAGTCATAAAAAAAATCACTGTATTAAGATATCTTTGCCATCAGCAATACAACATATTGGAATGAGCAAAGGCTTTGGATTAACACAGAACTTGATTCAGATGCTCACTTATTGCAGCTCACCATTGCAACTCAGTGCAGTCATTGCAACAGTGCAGGAGTGACAGATTTTATTTTCTTGGGCTCCAAAATCACTGCAGATGGTGACTGAAGCCATGAAATTAAAAGATCCTTGTTCCTTGGAAGAAAAGCTATGACCAACCTAGACAGATTAAAAAGCAGAGACATTACTTTGCTGACAAAGGTTTGTCTAGTCATAGCTATGGTTTTTCCAGTAGTCATGTATGGATGTGAGAGTTGGACCATAAAGAAAGCTGAGCACCAAAGAATTGATGCTTTTGAACTGTGGTGCTGGAGAAGACTCTTGAGAGTCCCTTGGACTGCAGGGAGATTCAGCCAGTCCATCCTAAAGGAAATCAGTCCTGAATATTCATTGGAAGGACTGACGCTGAAGCCCCAATAGTTGTGGCCACCTGATGTGAAGAACTGACTCACTGGAAAAAACCCAGATGCTGGGAAAGATTGAAGGCAGGAGCAGAAGGGAATGACAGAGGATGAGATGGCTGGATGACATCACTGACTCAATGGACATGAGTTTGAGCAAGTTCCGGGAGTTGGTGATGGACAGGGAAGCATGGCGTGCGTCCGTGGGGTCACAAAGAGTTGGACACGACTGAGCAACTGAACTGACCTGATTGCAGCTCACTTATGATATTGGGTGAAGTAGTACAGCTGTTAGAAACCTTTGTGTCTCATCAGTGAAGTAGCCAATAGTTGCAAATGTTCAGAATTGTGGGTTGTTATTGTGGAGAATGTGTGCAAATTGCCTGGTACATCACATTCATGTGACAGAATTTGCTGTTGTAATTCACATAAAGTTGGAAGTCTTCTTTCTTGTAGAAAATAAATAAAAAGAACCTATCAGTGCCTCGATGTAGTTTCAGTTGACAGGCAGAATAAAGCAATCTGTTGCTTTTTCTGATAAAATAAGAGGTCTATTGAGCAAGAAGGCAAGGATATAATAAAAGCTGTGTTGAGCAGGTGTTTGCCTAAAACATAGTGTGATGGTTAATTTCATGTATCAACTTGGCTAGACCACAGTACCTGGATACTTTGTCAAATACCAGTCAGGCTGTTGCTTTGACAGTATTTGTTTTAGATGAGCTTTTCATTCAGATCACATGGACCACATCCTTGTCTAACTCAATGAAACTATGAGCCACGCCATGTAGGGCCACTCAAGATGGACGGGTCATGGTGGAGAGTTCTGACAAAATGTGGTACACTGGAGAAGAGAATGGCAAACCACTTCCATATTCTTGCCTTGAGAATCCCATGAACAGTGTAAAAAAGGCAAAAAGATAGGACACTGAAAGAACTCCCCAGGTCGGTAGGTGTCCAATATGCTACTGGAGAACAGTGGCGAAATAACTCCAGAAAGAATGAAGAGATAGAACCAAAGCAAAAACAACACCCAGTTGTGGATGTGATTGGTGATGGAAGTAAATTCCGATGCTGCAAAGAACAATGTTGCATAGACCTGGAATGTTAGGTCCAAGAATCAAGGCAAATTGAAAGTGGTCAAATAGGAGATGGCAAGATTGAACATTGATGTTTTAGGAATCAATGAACTAAAATGGACTGGAATGGGTGAATTTAACTCAGATGACCATTATATCCAGTACTATGGGCAAGAATCACTTAGAAGAAATGAAGTAGCCCTCATAGTCAGCAAAACAGTCCAAGATTCCGTACTTGGATGCAGTCTCAAAAACGACAGGATGATCTCTGTTCATTTCCAAGGGAAACCATTCAATATCACAGTAATCCAAGTCTATGCCCCGACCAGTAATGCTGAAGAAGCTAAAGTTGAATGGTTCTATGAAGACCTACAAGACCTTCTAGAACTAACACCCAGAAAAGATGCCCTTCTCATCATAGGGGACTGGAGTGCAAAAGTGGGAAGTCAAGAGATAATGAGTAACAGGCAAATCTGGCCTTGGAGCACGGAATGAAGCAGGGCAAAGGCTGACAGAGCTTTGTCAAGAGAACACTCTGGTCATAGCAAATACCCTCTTTCAGCAACATAAGAGAAGACTCTACACATGGACATAACCAGATGGTCAATACCAAAATCAGATTGATTACATTCTTTGTAGCCAAAGATGGAGAAGCTCTATACAACAGCAAAAACAAGACTGGGAGCTGACTGTGGCTCAGATCATGAACTCTTATTGCCAAATTCAGACTTAAATTGAAGAAAGTAGGGAGAACCACTAGATCATTCAGGTATGACCTAAGTCAAATCCCTTGCGATTATAGAGTAGGAGTGACAAATAGATTCAAGGGATTAGATCTGATAGAGTGCCTGAAGAACTATGGACAGAGGTTTGTGACATTGTACAGGAGGCAGTAATCAAGACCATCCCCAAGAAAAAAAAATGCGAAAAGGCAAAATGGTTGTCTGAGGCGGCCTTACAAATACCTAAGAAAAGAGGAGAAGCAAATGGCAAAGGAGGAAAGGAAAGATCTACTTATTTGAATGCAGAGTTCCAAAGAATAGCTAGAAGAGATAGAAAGCCTTCCTCAGTGATCAATGCAAAGAAATAGAGGAAAACAATAGGATGGGAAAGACTAGAGATCTCTTCAAGAAAATTAGAGTTACCAAGGGAACATTTCATGCAAAGATAGGCACAATAAAGGACAGAAATGGTATAGACCTAACAGAAGCAGAAGATATTAAGAAGAGGTGGCAAGAATACACAGAAGGACTATACAAAAAAGGTCATCATGACCCAGATAATCATGATGATGTGATCACTCACCTAGAGCCAGACATCCTGGAATGTGAAGTCAAGTGGGCCTTAGAAAGCATCACTACGAACAAAGCTAGTGGAGGTGATGGAATTCCAGTTGAGCTATTTCAAATCCTAAAAGATGATGCTGTTAAAGTGGGGCACTCAATATGCCAGCAAATTTGGAAAACTCAACAGTGGCCACAGGACTGGAAAAGGTCAGTTTTCATTCCAATCCCAAAGAAAGACAATGCCAAAGAATGCTCAAACTACCATACAATTGCACTCATCTCACACACTAGCAAAGTAATGCTCAAAATTCTCCAAGTCAGGCTTCAACAGTACATGAACCGTGAACTTCATATGTTCAAGCTGATTTTAGAAAAGGCAGAGGAACCAGAGATCAAATTGCCAACATCCGTTGGATCCGAAAAAGCAAGAGAGTTCCAGAAAAACATCTACTTCTGTTTTTTTGACTATGCCAAAACCTTTGACTATATGGATCACAACAAACTGTGGAAAAGTCTTCAAGGAGATGGGAATGCCGACCACCTGATCTGCCTCCTGAGAAACTTGTATGCGGGTATAGAAGCAACAGTTAGAACTGTATATGAAACAACAGACTGGTTCCAAATCAGGAAAGGAGTATGTCAAGGCTGTATATTGTCACCCTGCTTATTTACTTATATGCAGAGTACATCATGTGAAATGCCAGGCTAGATGAACACAAGCTGGAATCAAGATTGCCAGGAATAATATCAATAACCTCAGATATGCAGATGATACCACCCTTATGGCAGAAAGCAAAGAACTATAGAGCCTCCTGATGAAAGTGAAAGAGGAGAGTGAAAAAGTTGACTTAAAACTCAACATTCAGAAAACTCAGATCATGGCATCTGGTCCTACCACTTCATGGCAAATAGATGGGGAAACAATGGAAACAATGAGAGACTTTATTTTTTTGGGCTCCAAAATCACTGCAGATGGTGACTGCAGCCATGAAATTAAAAGACGCCTGCTCCTTGGAGAAAATCTATGACCTACCTAGACAGCATATTAAAAATCAGAGACATTACTTTGCCAACAAAGGTAACATCGAGTCAAGGCTATGGTTTTTCCAGTGGTCATGTATGATTTGAGAGTTGGACTATAAAGAAAGCTGAGTGCTGAAGAATTGATGCTTTTGAACTGTGGTATTGGAGAAGACTCTTGAGAGTCCCTTGGACTGCAAGGAGACCCAACCAGTCCATCGTAAAGGAGATCAGTCCTGGGTGTTCATTGGAAGGACTGACGCTGAAGCTCCTGTACTTGTGTCTAGTACTTGATGAGAAGAACTGACTCATTGGAAAAGACCCTGATGCTGGGAAAGATTGAGGGCAGGAGGAGAAGGGGACGGCAGAGGATGAGATGGTTGGATGGCATCACCGACTCGATGGACATGAGTTTGAGCAAGTTACCTGAGTTGCTGATGGACAGGGAAACCAGGCATGCTGCAGACCATGGGGTCTCAAAGAGTCAGACACAACTGAGCAGCTGAACTGACTGACTTTCATTTGGATTGGTAGACTTTGAGTAAAGCAGATTACCCTATAATGTGGGTGAGCCTCATCAACTCAGTTGAAAGCCTTCAGAGAAAAGGACTGAGGTCCCCAGAGGATACAGAAATTCTGTGTTCAGAGTGAGACTGGATCAAGCTGCAATGTCAGCTCTTCCCTGGGTCTACAGTCCACCAACCTCCACTGTAGATTTGGGACTTAACTGGCTTCCAAAATTGCATTAAGCAATTCCTTAAAATAAATCTTTATTTCTCTCATTCTTTTTCATTTATTGTCTCCACCCCTACCCCTGGTCTGTCTCTCTTTATCTTTTATTGGTTCTGTTTGTCTCTAGAATCCTAACTAATCTGCTCAGATGAAATATTGATTTGATGTGTAGTAACGTTATGGGTGACAAGTTCACTTGGAGCCCTGCCTCTCTCTGACTTATTTCTCTTCTCCTTTTAGCTTCCTTTTGATTTTCAGGTGATAGATACCTATACAGCTTTGCTCAGTAATTGTTCTCAGTAATTGTTCATCTATGTTATAGATGATCAAAAAAGTCAGCAAATAACAAGTGTTGGGTAATTTATAACCATTTACAGTGTATGTTTGTACACATCATTTAGTACATACACCAACCCCATGGAATAATTAAAAGCATCCCTGTCTTAGAGATAAAAGAATAACAGTTAATACTGAGTGTTTATCAAGTTCTTCTGGGCTAAGCATGTCACAGAAATAATCTCATGTACACCTCACAGCAAGAAAAAACTACCCCTAATTTACAGATGAGTACCCTGGCTAGAACTTGAACTCTCATCAACTGATTCAGAAGGAGCCTTTTTACTCCATGGAAAGATGCGAGCATTCCTTATCCCCAGACAGATAAGACACCCTCAGAGCCCTTTTGTGGCATAGGTCTCTGTGCTACTGCCATATTTCTGGAACTTAGTTAAGTCTGGTATTCAATTAGGACAGAGATCAAATGACTCAAGGCAGCGGAACCAGCCCCTTGCTTCTCTAGAGCTAAAGATTCTCATTTACAGCTATTAATATTGAAAGGGATGAGACATATCTTTATATCAGTCATCAATTTTCCCTTGTCTTAATGGTGCAACGTCAGGATGATTCTGGGAACAAATTCATGGCACCTTAGGAAGTAAGAGGAAGCAGAGGATTACAGGACTTAGGTGCTATTGGGGTGCTTCGCTTCTTACCCTTCTCCCTCTTTTGATAGATGAGGAAGCTGAGTGAAGTCACTTGCTCAGGGTGCAAGTGAGCAGCTACAATTTGACGTGCATGCAAAATCACTTGGAATCTTGTTAAAGTGTAGGTTCTGATTCTGTTAGACTGGGATGGGTCTGATGCTTCTGATCCAGGGACTGTGCCATGAGTCAGAAAGGAGAGGGAAGCATTATGACAAAGAGGAGAAGTGGAAGGAGGGAACAGGGTCTTACCAGGTCCCATAAATAGATGGTGGTGAGACAGGCTGGTCTCTACAGAGTTCATTATTACTCAGATGCTCTTTCACAGCCACTGCTTTGTAGACGACATGATTTCACATGGTACCATAGGGGTTAAGAATTTTAACAGGCTAGAACAGTGGACTAGTTCTTAATATGCTTAAAGTTAAGGAGAATAAATACAATCCAAAAAACACATGCCAATACAGGATGGGAGAGATACAATTTAATAGCTACCTGTGTGGAAAAAACCTAGAGGCTTTAGTTGCTTATAAGTCTGTTGACTCAATAATGTGGTATGTGCTTCCATAAACAGAAGTATAGTCTGTTGAGAAAGGGAGGTGATGGTTCCTGCCACATTGCACACATGGTAACATGTCTAGAGGATTGCTCAGTTTAGTGGACATCACATCGAGAGGGGTATGAGAATCCTGAGTGCATCTGAGTGAGCATGTCTGGTGAAGCATCTGTGGACGATGCAGTTGAGGAATAATTGAAGAATCAGGGTTTGTAACCTGGATATTAAAATAATGTAAGGCCTGACTCAAGTAATATTTCAGTGGGCATCATGTGTGTGATAATATCTGGCTTGTTCTGTGTGAACCACAATCAGTAAAAGTTGAAACTAGAGACAGAGTCTTCATATTCTAAGGCACCTGTGGCTGAGTAAGGGAATCTGGCTTGAAGTTGAATTCCAAGTAAATCACTTACCACTCTGTCTCAGGCTCCCTAGAAATATGGAAACAAAAACTTCCTCCCTGATCACAATCAATCAGTGATAATGACTCATTGTAAGATAATGACATAATGAGATAATACGTGAAAAACCATGGCCACGTATGGCAAAGAGTGCTGACTCAGTCACTTTTTAAAAATGAACTACCTCAGGAAGTAGTGAGTTCTCTGTTGCTGGAGGTATGCAAACCAAGGGCAATGAGCCTCTTGGGAATTTGGGATGAGAACATTGCACAGAGGTTTGCTGCAGACAGGAGACTGATGTACAATGAACATGATTTATAGGACCCTTCCAATTTTAAAAGTCCATGCAGGTTGGCATCACTACTCTTTTCCTGGTTATTAAAAATGCAGGTGGAAAAATTGCTTTATTCAGTTGTAATATTGATATTAAATACTATTCACCTCTCATCCCAAGATAGGGAGGCAGAAATGGACTTTATTTTGAGCATTTCATTTCCTACTCCCAAACTGAATCATTTTCTTTTGAGTTCTAAAATGGTATATTTCATTTTATGAGGCTATCAAGGGCATACATACCATACAGAAGAGCTTCCTATGTAGTATGATTTGAGGAGAGCAAAAGGAGATTCAATTACATCAAATTATTTTTCCATTGGTCCTGCTATTATGCTGTGTGTTGTATATAGTAGCTAAGTTGTGTCTGACTCTCTGCAGCCCCATAGACTATAGCCCAGCAGTATCCTCTGTCCAAGGGATTTCCCAGGCAAGAATACTGGAGTGGGTTGCCATTTCCTTCTCCAGGGAATCTTCCCCACTGAGGGATCAATCCTGCATTGCAAGTGGATTCTTTACCACTGAGCCACCAGGGAAGCCCATGTTGGTCCTGCTGCGTATCTTAAAATTACTCTGTTATTGTCATTCATTTGTGCAGAGCTATCAAAAGGTGAATGTTATTTAAGGGTGACTGATGCCTTAAGCCATTATCAGTCATTAACACCTTGGTCAGACACAGTTTGTTCCGTAGTGTGTTACAGTGCACGTGTGAAAGTGCTCTGTTCAGTCGAGCTGGAGGGAGCCGTGTCGCCTGGCAGCCCCAGCTGCTTGCTCGCTCGAACCCCCACCATGTTCGCACCAGGCCAAGAAGCGTGGGCCACTCCCAGCCGCTGGCCGAAAACAGTGAGGGTAGTGATGCAGGTCTGTCGTTGAGAGATGGCAGGTCCTCTCCAACCAGGAATCCCCAGTCAGCCCAGCTGACCGTACCCAGTCCCAGGTTTTACCTGCCCAGTCCTGTCCCTTCCCCTCTCGTTCTCAAGTACAGACCTGCTCTGTGGTCTAAGGCCCTTCCTGCCTTCTGCTTCTCCCGTCTACCTTCACAGGCCTTTCCCTCTACAGATCTCCTGCATATCCATCCTTAGAGGACCCAAACTAGCGCAGGTGATAAACCAGAGCAGTCTGAGAAAATGGGGTGTCAGATGCGGTTGTGAAATAGGCTTATTCACAGCCTGGAAGTCAGAGGTCTGAGAAACATCCTGAAACTCACAAACATTCTGAGCGATGTTTAGGGCATGGGTGATCCTTGGCACAGGGTGGGCCCCAAGTGCTAGCCTTCAGCAGTTTAGGTGACTTGGGAAAACCCCCAGTGAGGGAAACCCCCTTGTGGGAGCAATTATTCAGCATTTGAAAATTAGGGGATGAAACGGAGTTGTCTGTAGAGGCAGTGGAGTCAACTGGCTACTATTTAGTTGTTCCAGTGCCCTGCTGAGAAGGCAGTGGGAATCCTTCTGTGAGAAACCAGGGCCTTTGACAAGCAGTTAAAGGCTAACCTGAGAGCCAGAGGCTGTCTTTGAAAGCTTACAAAGAGACCTGGCTGAGCAGCATCTTTAGAGAGAATTGCAGAGTTCAGAGATTTCAAATGCTCTGCTGAGCCAGGTCTGTTAGACCAAGGTCAGGGCCGTGGTTGAGAAAACCTGGACCCAGAAACATGGCAGGAAGATGTCTGGGTGGCTGTCTCTGAAGAGTTCCCTGAATCCACCAAGTCTCCCTAGTACAAGCCAGCACTTGCCCAGTGATGGGAGATGCCGTGGGTCTCATTTCTACAAAAAACAGAAGCTGTCCCTCTAACCCCCAGTTGCTGCCAGGTGTAATGTGCTGTCTTCTTCTCCCCACCTCGCTTCTTGCTTGAAGTCTTCCTGACTTGGTCCGGGTCACACTAACATGGTCTTTTGCTTCAATGCCGTTAGAACTTGCATGTCTACTCTCACTGGGCTCTGACATTTTGCCTTGTGTTCTGCTCTGGGCGCATAACTTACCTCACGATGAGAAATGTAAGGCAGTGGAGGTGGTGGATAGAGCATGAGATGGACCAGGATGACTGGGGTCCATTATTCACTAGCTATGTGAGCAAATGACTTCGTTATTCTAAGCCCTGTTTCCCTTATCTGTAAAATGGAAATCTACAGTTTACCTCATATATTATGAATATTTAGAGGTGAATATGAAAAGCACCTGATACATAGGAAAAAATATTTTGTCATGTATTATCTTTTTTTCTCTTTGTGTCTGTCAGAGAATCTAGCAGGAAGGACACAATATTTTCTTCATAAATATTTGACATAAAATTGAACTATGTTTTTGTGATCATCTTTTAGGATAAAGACTGTGGTGAAACTGGTGCTTCTTGTACTTTCCTGGGTATGCGCATCCCTTGGAAAATCTGATTTGATGGATCTAAAGAGCAAATTTTAACATGTCCTCAGGGCATACTGATATTCACACCACTTGGGAAAATTGCTGTAATCTCAGAGGATGCTTAAACCCTCAACTATTATGTCAGGGTATCTGTTTCATAAAAAGAAAGGACTTATTACACTCTCCTCTTAATAATTGATTCATATTGCTGCTCAACTGATTTGGGCCAAGTACCAGCATTAACGGGTATATGTGGAGAAGTAACACTGCCATTTAGCTACCATTGGGTCAGAGCCATTAGCTGCGTGAGTGGGTGCTTGGTTTCCAAGTGGGCTCCAGACATATTTTCTTAATTGAATGAAATCCAAGATTTCAATTCATTTCAAAGATGCATAATGTGGTAATTAGAAGCCTCGTTACTTCAGTGCCCTGAAGAGAGACTCAGGATTGTCTCAGAAGTCCTGGGGCCTGAGCAGATAATTATAAGCACTTCATGGTGATAATTGCGAACCCGAGAGCTCCACGGAGAGAATGCCCGTGAAACCTAGGGCTTCGAAAAGCTAGAGCCCTGCTCCAACTCAGGCATTGTTATCAATAAAGAGAGTTTTGCCTTTTATGAAGCTGAAATTGTCAGAAAAGAGGTTCTTTCACATGTCATTTGTTTCATTCATCAGTCCACAATGAAATGGTTTTAATGAGGCATGGACTGGGCTGAGACAGATGAAAATAGAGCAAAGGCCAACGGGGAAGAGAAAAGAACATTCTTCCATTGTGGAAGGAGAGTCTTGAAGGAGATTTCCTAATGGGAGGATTTGTAGTTTTAATAGCACACTTGAAATTTAAACTCAATCTATTTCCAGGCAGCAAAGAAGTATCTTTAGAGATAATCACTATATCTTTTTTAAAAAATTAATTTATTTATTTTAATTGAAGGCTAATTACTTTACAATATTGTAGTGGTTTTTGCCATACATTGACATGAATCAGCCATGGGTGTACATGTGCTCCCCATCCTGAACCCCCCTCCCACCTCAGGGTCATCCAAGTGCACTGGCCCTGAGCACCTAGTCTCATGGATCGAACCTGGACTGATGATCTATTTCACATGTGGTAATATACATGTTTCAATGCTATTCTCCCAAATCATCCCTCCCCCACCTTCTCCCACAGAGTCCAGAAGTCTCTTCTTTACATCTGTGTCTCTTTTGCTGTCTCGCATATAGGGTTATCATTACCATGTTTCTAAATTCCATATATATGCGTTAATATACTGTATCGGTGTTTTTCTTTCTGACTTCACTCTGTATAACAGGCTCCAGTTTCATCCACCCCATTAGAACTGATTCAAATGCATTCTTTTTAATAGCTGAATAATATTCCATTGTGTATATGTACCACAGCTTTCTTATCCATTCTTCTGCCGATAGACATCTAGGCTGCTTCCATGTTCTAGCTATTGTAAACGGTATTTGGATAGATTCAAAACTACTTGATGGTAACACCTAGAATATTTCCCAGGGTGTAACCCAAGCAAAGGAAGTCCAGAAAAGTAAGTAGTGCTCTATCTGCTCACATCTCAAAATCAAGTCCAGAAATCCAAGAGATTGGTTTTTGAACCTTCTTGGAATAAGAGCTGAAAGATAAGCCCACAGAAAAGGGATGTACATGTGTGAGCTGCACACACTACGTCATAGCAGACACTATTTGACATCACTCTTTACCAAAAATCTGCCTTCATTTCACAGTCTTAAAGTAAGTGATATTGTCTCCAATCGATATTATATTATACTACCTGAAGAAACATAGGGTCTCTCACAACCACTGAATAAATGTTGGAGTACAAAAACCCCTGAACTGCTTACTGTCTTTATAGGAAGTGCTTTGAAATATTGATGATATTGATGTCACACTCTTCAGATGCTTGAACGTGTGAGATTTGTTATTAATGTGGTGTCTTGTTTATGGTGAGAAAAATCACAGAAGTGTGAGTGGAGGTGGTCTGCAAGTTGAGCTATTACATCATGGAGCCTGAAGTTGGGAGCAAGTTCTATGATGTGTCACATTTCCAGAGTGGTATGTGTGGTTAAGACCCTCAGGTGCTGAGATCACGTAACCACCTACCCAGGCTGCCATATATCATGGTGTGTTCATGATATAAAATAATTAGATTTTTCTGTGTGTTTTTTTTTTTTTTAAAGATTTTAAAATAAGAGTAACCTAGTGTTGCTGATAGAAGGAAAGAGAAAGTTGAGGTTGAAGACAGTTCTAGTTCTTAACTAGAAAACAGAAGTTTGGGGTAAATCAAGCAGTGAAATGTGAAATTCAGCAGTGACCCGGTTCTATGAATATAAGCAATTCACCATATATTTTCCACAAAAAGAAGAAAAAAGTACTTTGTGAAACAGTTTCAGCTGGTGTCTCAGCTAGTACAAAAATTGCTCATCAAGTGAGAGATAAAATTTTAGTGGAAATTGAAAAGACAATTTGTGGTATAATGATATGCACAAGAAGTCTATGTCTGTAGAGAAAAGTGATTTGGGTGAAATCTAGAAGTTTCCATAATTAAGATCTTGGGGACTTGAGAAAAACTAAATAGTTATTTTTCAAATGGATTAGGTATCTGAAGAAATTTGACATCCTTCTATCTAGTATATCATGCATGTATCCATCCAGTCATTCTTTTCTAAGGAAAAAAAAAAGTGCTGTGTGTCAGGCATTGTGCTAGGAGGAGGGTTATAGATTTTAAGGGATGCATAATCCTAAAGGCAGAGGTCTAAGACATCACCATGGAAGAACACTTACTGTTGATTAAGGACCCATCTGCTACAGGATTAGAGAGCCATAACCCTTATGGTTCACCTCTTCTTACTCATTTTACACTCACCCTACTTTTCTACATCAAGCAGTTTGACAGGGGGGCAAATCCATTCAATCTTAGCCAGTCCCTTGACTTTTTTTTTATTCCCAAGTGGTTTTGAAATAATCCTTGATTAATTGGCCCTACAAAGTATACCTCATAGAGAGTCTTGCCAACACAATATACAATACCTATACAGGAATGAAAGCAGTTCTCCCCTTGGTTTTCTATGGCTTCCCATGGTTTATGGTGACTTGAGAACAAGTATTAAGAGCACTTCCTTGTTGCTGAGTGTGCTTCCACCTGGAGAGAACCACCCCAGGTGCTGATGGCCAAGGTGATTTCTGGAGGAGGACCCAGGAGCTGGCTCTGGCTTTCTGTCGTTCAGGGTTTCAGTGGTTTTACATTATCCTGCTCTTCTGTTTCCTTTTCTGCAGGAACACAATAATAGCAAACCCATTATGGCTTCGTTATTAAAGGGCCTTTCCTGTATTAACCCATTTTTTGGTAACAACTCCCCTAGGAGGAAGATGCTATTATTATCTCCATTTTACAAATGAGGAAAATGCGTCCAGGGAGATTGAGTAATTGTTCTAAATTGCCTGGATCGCAGATTCAAACCCACAAGGTCTGACTCTGAAGTCACTGACCACCCTACCTCTGACACCACATCCCTCATCTGTCATATTCTTGCTTGCTGTTGTCTGTGATAGGAGACTCAGGTCTTCCTCCTAGTGGACTTCTATTGACTGTCCTTCTCCATTTCGTTCAATTAACTCATACACAGAAAAGGCAAAAATCAGTAAGCACTTTAGAGAACATCTAGTGGGAACTGGGAAAATTCTAAAGCCATTTCCAAGTGTGATCCAGTTGTGGTACTGGATTTATGTTGGTTGGTCACAATAAAAGTAATTGAGGTAATAAAAGGTCCTCAAAAGCAGACACTAAGTGTTCTTCCAGAAATATGACTCCATCACTCTGCAGCCTGTAGGGAATGAGTTGAACTGCATCTCGTGAGCAGAAGCAAAGAATGCTTTGACTTTTAGGGGCTCCAGTCTCCCCATTCCTCACAGATAGCTAGTGGGAGGATGTGATGGAGGGTCTGTGGAAATCCTGGACTGGTGCCAGGCCCCTTCTCCCCTGACCAAATGTCCCCAAATGCCTTTCACTCTGTCCCTTTAAAACAGTAATAAAATATATCAGAAATAAAAATCAAAGTTCTCATCTTAGTTCACAAAATGGTTGAGCCAACACTGTGTAACCTTGGCCTTTTCTTTTCTCTGTGAAACATTTTTTAAAACTATTTTAAGTTGCTGAAGGAACATTCCACTCGACGGAAAGATTAAAACAGTCGTGACTGGACTGAGGGGACAAAATCCAGTGAATTGAGCTCAGGTTCCAGGGGCTTCGTTGTACTTGTTTCTGCCAGGTTCCTGAACCAGGGCAGCATCCTCACTCTTCGAGTGGCTGGATGACAGTCAGGGCCACCCATGACGGGCATCCTCCTGGGTCTGGACATTGTCTATCTGCCCATCTACCCAGGTGACCACTGTGAGGGAGTGTGGGGGCCAGACTGCCCTGAGCATTGGGAGAGTACATTCCCCTCTGAATGTATTATTTCTGTCTATCCCTCCTTTCCCCTTTCCTCTGGAACCTCAAAGGGCTCATTTGTTTGTGGGAGTTAGGAGGGAATGCAGTCCCAAAGGAGACTCATTTGGATGGGCTTGCAAGCGTTTCTGTTCCAGCTGCACTGGGTCTGATCTAATCACATGCCCTGGGCCACTGAGAGTATATGATGCACAGCTCAGATCTGTAGAACCAGGTCACAGCTGAATCTCACATTCCCAAGCTGGCTCTCCCCCAGACTTCTGTCTTCTAGTGAAGAACTTTAACTTCCTTTGACCTCAGGGTTCTTTCTATCAGCCAGGAAAATCCAGTTTCCCTTTTCTTATTTGCTTTCTTTTCTCTTATTTTCCTAATTACAACAATTTCTTTTGAAGTAATTCAACTTTGGGCTGATCTAAAAACAAAAAAAAAATCTATTTGCATGTCTGTATCTTCCATTAGACTGAGCTTTCCCTAACTAACATAGCGACACATTGCAGAACCCAAGAAATATCCATTAAGTAAGCAAATAAACATTGATGTCACTGTGCCCTGGAAGCCAGCTAGGTCACGCCCATTTCTCCAATGACTGTAGTAACCTGGATTCTAGGTGCTATCTCCCTAAGTGTCCATACTATCTACAGTATGGACTTAGGGCAGGTTGCCGGTGCCCTCAGTTGTTAAAATGGCTCTAATGACAGGACTACTTCGCTGGACTGTTGGAGGATTAAATGAGATAATCTGTGGAATTTTACAGCATTGCCCAGCTCACAGTACCTGTTGTTTCTGACAGGGGAAGAAAGGGA
Source organism: Cervus canadensis (assembly GCF_019320065.1). Lineage (NCBI taxonomy): Eukaryota > Metazoa > Chordata > Mammalia > Artiodactyla > Cervidae > Cervus > Cervus canadensis. The sequence continues at coordinate 29,302,536 of NC_057397.1, read as the reverse complement.
CGGGCACTCTGATGCTCAGCACACTTGCAGAGCAGAAATGATTGGTCTGTCCTTTGTGCAGAGTATGCTGAGGCCTCGGGCTGCCATCTCTGAAACCCTAATGGCCCCTGCTCCACTGACTATTAGCATGTGACAAAATACTCCAAACTTCAAAGCATAAAATAACAACCACTTAATTATGGCTGCATTTTCTATGGGGTAGGAATTCAGAGTGCAGTGGGATGGCTTGTCTGTTCTACAAGCCTGGGGCCCCAGCCGAAGACTTGATCGGCTGGTGGACGGCATCACCAAAGGCTTTGTCACTCACATGTTTGGTACCCAAGCTGTGTGTGTTTGTTTCTGAGGGCTGCTATAACAAGGTACTACAAATGGGATGGCTCAAAACAACAGAAATGTAATCTCTCGCAGCTCTGGAGTCTAGAAATCTGAAGTCAAGGTGTTGACAGGGCCATGTTCCCTCCAAAGCCTCCAGGGGTGGAGCCTTCTTTGTGTTTTCCAGCCTCCGGAAGCTGCTAGGCGTTCGCTGGCCTGTGGCAGCATAAGATCAGTCTCAGCCTCTGTCCTCATATGACCATCTTCCTTGTGTGTTTGTCTTCGCATGGTGTTCTCATCTCTGTGGTGTTCTCATCTCTGATGAGGACATGCTAAGGGCTCTCCTACTCTGATACGAAAGTGAGTCACTCAGTCATGTCCAACTCTTTGCAACCCCTGTAGCCCACCAGGCTCCTCTGTCCATGGGATTTCTCAGGCAAGAATACTGCAGTGGGTTGCCATTCTCTTCTCCAGGGGATCTTCCTGACCCAGGGATTAAACCTGGGTCTCCTGCATCACAGGCAGATTCTTTACTGTCTGAACCACTCTAATATGACCTCATCCTAACTCATTACATCTGCAATGACTTTTTTTTTTTTTTTCTAAATAAGGTCACATTCTGAGGTGTATTTGAGGTTAGATTTCAACATATCTTTTGGGGAGATGTAATTGAACCCCAGAGCAACTGGGATGACTCAAAGCCTGGGCTCACTGGCATTGTTGACTAAAGCACCTACTACGTGGCCTCTCCACTTGGCTCAGGCATCTCATGGCATGGTGGCTGGATTCTGAAAGTGGACATTCCAAGAGAACCAGGTGGGGACCACATGGCCACTTATGACCCAGCCCTGAGGTCACATAGCATCACTTCTATTGTGCTCAATTGTCAAACCAGTCACAATCCACCCAAATTCTACCTCTTGATGTTAAGTGTTAGTCGCTCAGTCGTGCCTGACTCTTTGTGACCCCATGAACTGCAGCTCACTAAGCTCCTGTATCCATGAGATTTTCGAGGCAAGGATACTGGAGTGGGTAGCCATTTCCTTCTCCAAAGAATTTGGGGGTGGGGGGCTGGGGGGGGGGTGTTTTGCCCCACCCCCTCCACCACTCACGTAGCCTGGGAGTAGTTTTTCTGAATTTGCTTATTTTGATTTCCATTTTAAAATACAGAGCGCAGGGTCTCCTTTGAGGAGAAAGAAACACTATTCTCCCCTACATCCGCATAAAACATTGTCACTGTTGTTTTGAAGATTGGCCATTAGGCTGAACTAGTGGATCTATATATGTATTAATTTAAAAATCACTGAAGAATTTTAAAGAAGAAAAAAACCAGACTGGGAAAAAGGATCTTTGAAAGAAATTTTTTTATATGAGCTGAAAATAGATGACATGACTGAGGTGATTACAAGCTGTTGTCAAGAGGAGGAAGAGGCTGTCAGGGGAGAATGCCAGGATCCCACAGAAAGCAAGACCGTGGCGTAAGTTGAGTTGTTGCTGCTTGATTTTTGAGAACAAACTGCCAAAATATTATGGAGAGATGATGTGAATGTCAAACCATCCTATTTTTTCCCCTAATGGATTCCTAAATACACACAGCAAATACTTTCTTACTGAGATTTCTAGAATGGAACCTGGAAAAATGTATAAATACATGACCACCTACTGTGCTGCCAGGCATTACTAAAAAATATGACTTGCTATGTATCATAAAAAAGGAACAAGATGTTTAGAGAAGTACTATTTGAAATAGCCTCCAACTTGTTGTTCACTGTTGAGTTACTCGGTCATGTCCAATTCTTTGCGACCCCATGGACTGCAACATACTAACCTTTCCTGTCCTTCACCATCTTCCCGAGTTGGTTCAAACTCATGTGCATTGAGTCAGTGATGCTATCCAACCATCATTTCCTCTGTCACCCCCTTCTCCTCCAACTGAAAACCACCAAAACGCCCAGCAGCAGCAGAATGGATCCAGGGTGGTATTTTCACAGTGGGTGCTCTATGGTACAGTGATGAGAATAGCTCCTGCTCTGCCCAGCAGTGTAGATGCAGCTCCCAAACAGAGGTGAGGGAACTGACACAGATATAAAAAAAGAACATACGGTGTGATTTCAGTTGTATAAAGTACACACCCAGCAAAACTAACCTATGCCAGGAATTTAAAGGAAGGATGAGGGGGAGAGCTTCTGGTGATGATTTTTATTTCTTGATCTGGGGGCTGGTTGCATGGTGGTTCAGTTATGAGGTTCTGTGCTTCTCTTATGTGCACTTTTCTGGATGTATTTTTTCCTGAAGTAAAAAAAAAAAATGAAGTACTTAACACAAATAATTACCAGGCTATGACAGAAGAATATTATTTTTTTAATTTAAAATTTATATTTTATTGTGAGAAGACATATAAGATCTACCCTTGATAAAATTTTAAGTATACAATACAGTATTTTTCATTGAGGTATAGTTGATTACAGTATTTTAGTTTCAGGAGTACATCGTAGTGGTTCAGTATTTTTACTGAATGTAATTCAGCAATATAATTTTTCAGATTATATTCCATTAAAAGTTATTACAAGATAATGGCTGTATTTCCCTGTGCTGTATAATATATCTTACTACTTATCTATTTTATGCATAGTAGTTTGTATCTCCCAGTCCCATAGCTCTGTCTTGTCCCTCCCCTCATCTCTCTCCCCACTGGTAACCACTAGTTTGTTTTCTGTATCCATCAGTCTGTTTCTCTTTTTTTGCTATATGCATTCATTTGTTTTGTTTTTTAGATCTGCATGTAAGTGATGTCATATAGTGTTTGTCTTTCTGTGTCTGACTGACTTCACTCAGCATAGTGTTTTGTAGGCCCACCCACATTGCTGCAAATGGCAATATTTTATTCTTTTTATGGCTGAGTAATATTCCATTTGTGTGTGTGTATTTGTATATATACCACATCTTCTTTATCTATTTGTCTGTTGATGGACACTTGGATTGCTTCCATACCTTGGCTATGGTAAATACTGCTGCTATGAGCATTGGGATTGGATGTATCTTTTAAAATTAGTCTTTTTGTTTTTTCTGGGTATATACCGAGGAGGGGAATTGCTAGATCATATGGTAGTAATAGTACTAGTTTTTTAAGGCTCCTCTCCTACTGTTTTCCGTAGTGGGAGCACCAATTTACATTCCCATCAATAGTGTACAAGTATTCCCTTTTCTCCACATCCCCATGAATATTTGTTATTTGTAGATTTTTTTTTTTGATGATGGCTCTTCTGACAGGTGTAAGGTAATACCTCACTGTTTTGTTTTACATTTTTCTAATAATTAGTGATGTTGAGCATCTTTTCATGTGCCAGTTAGCTGTATATATGTCTTCTTTGAGAAAATGTCTGTTCAGGTCTTCTGCCCATTTTTTGATAAGATTGTTTTTTTGATTTTGAATTGTATGAGCTGTTTAAGTATTTTAGATATTAAGCCCTCATTAGTTGCATCATTTTCAGACATTTTCTCCCATTCCATAGGTTGCCTTTTCATTTTTGATATGGTTTCCTTTTTCTACCCTCTGTCTTCTCCTGCTGTCCATACGTCTGTGCCTCTATTCCTGCCCTGCAAATAGGTTCATTTTTCTAGATTCCATATATATGCGATAATATATGACACTTGTTTTGCTCTTTCTGACTTACTTCAGTCTGTAAAACAGGCTCTAGGTTCATCTACCTCAGTTCAACTGACTCAAATGCATTCCTTTTTATGGCTGACTAGTATTTCATTGTATATATGTACCACAACTTCCTTATCCATTTGTTTGTTGATGGACATCTAGGTTGCTTCTGTGTCCTGGCTATTGTAAATAGCACTGCAGTGAATATTGGGGTACATAAGTCTGGTGACATATTTTAACTCATCAGTATATTTTTATTAACAGTAAAACAGGTATTGTCACTTAAATATCCAAAAATGTTGTTTGACTATGGTTCTCATGTAAAGGGACAGTCAAGGAATATAGGGTCCTTTGGTGGCAGAAAATCACTTACTTGGCCCTTTGAAGAGACCCAAGCCTGCAGAACCAGGGACCCATTGCTGGGGAGGAGAGGGAGTTAAGGGGGGTGACAAAAACGCCCAGATGAAATACAGGCTTTGCTGGAGGCCCCATCCCTTCCCTGCCCTTCAGATCCAGGCGCTCTCTGACCATGATCCCAGGTTTCATTCCCCCTTCTTTACTTCACTTCCGTTACCACGTCCTGTGTCTCCAGGACGTTCACATGGAATTCTGTGACGACTCTCTTTTGGGTGTCCTTCTTACTTTTCATCCTCTACAGGACTGACGGCCACCTGTCCAGGGTTCTTGGTCTTCTCATGACAAATGACCCTCAGCAGGTTTCTCTGAGGCCTGTTTACTTACAGGCTTCTGAGTCTTTGGGGGATGCAGACCAGACTCTCTCGCTCTGCAACACACCAGTCGTATTGATACACTGGAATGCTCTTGGTACCTGGTGTGTTTCCCATGTAGTGGCAGGGAAGAACAGGGTTCTTTGGTTATGTTGTGAAACTAGAGGCAGCGCCCTTAGAGAAGATTCTGTCACTTGCACTGATTCAAAAACAGAGTTGCCTAACGAAGGGGGAAAACAGTTATGGACCAAGGTTTGAGCTGGGCAGTTCCAAGACGCAGCCTTAGAAAATGTCCCCCAAAGGCACCGTGTGTACATCACCAGTCAGGAAAGCTTCCTCTTCCCCTGTCTTGGTGAGGTGAGCAGCACTTTTGATCTCAGCTGCTGGGGCCTCTGCTCTACTCCATTCCTCAGCTGTGTTTGCTCCTCTGCTCTCAGAGAGAGCGTTTTCACTTGGTATAAACTGTGAGGCACGGTCTGAGCAGACATACTGGTTACTAATAAGGAAACTGGCACTGACAGCTATTTAGTCTCTGATGAGAGAAAAGAGATGTCTTCACATCACAACAGTTTAACTCTCAGTGTAGCATATCCATTGGTTGAAATTTAAAGAGAAAGAGAGAAATTTAATTGTCAGGCTGCGGTACATAGTGTCAGAGTTACTTAGAGGATGAGAAATAGGTCTTTTCAACAGCTTAAAGGCCACAGCTCTCATCTTTCTTTTTTTTTATGGGAAGCCGAGATAGAATTCAGAAACCCCAGCCTATAACTCATAGTTCCATCAAACACTCAGCAGAGAAACAAGAAGTATTTGACTGTAATATTAGCATGGACTGTTCCCTACAAGTCATATGATTCTGTTAGCTCAGCTTATTCCTGTCAGGATAATAGATAATATCAGATACATTTAGAATTAGAAGGATCCAGAGAGAAAACCCAGGCCTATGTTCTCATTTAAAAAAAAATTAAAACAAAAAATTTTTAATTAAAAACAAGCCAACATAGGCCCAAAGAAATTAAGCAGCTTGTCTGAAGCATTCCATCAGTGACAGAGCTGAGACTGCAGTTCAGTCCTTCAGCCCTCAGCTTACAAGGACCCTGTTCACTGAACCATTCTGCAGCCCCACTTGCTATAGAAACCTTTCAAAGTCTGAATGGCTTCTTGCCAGAGAGGTATCTCTAGGATAAGCTCCATCTGGGAAACAATCAGGAAAGCAATGAATCAAATCCCTTTTGCCCCAGGCCTTCCTTTCTTCACAAACGTGTGACTGTGAAGTTATTTTCAGCCTCCACTGTGGGACTGAGATCAAATACCAAGGACCTCTAAGGAGTCTGCTCCAGTCTCTGAGACTCGTGTGGTGCGCTGAGCCTTTCCTGGTTTAAGGGCCCCTAGTATTAGGGCTTCCCTGGTAGCTCAGACGGTAAAGCATCTGCCTACAATGCAGACCTGGGTTCGATCCCTGGGTCAGGAAGATCCCCTGGAGAAGGAAATGGCAACCCACTACAGTATCTTTGCCTGGAAAATCCCATGGACTGAGGAGCCTGGTAGGTTACAGTCCATGGGGTCGCGACTGAGCGACTTCACTTCAGTGGGGTATTAGCGAGATCTGTTGATGGGAGCTGTTGTGATTTGAACCCAGGCATTCAGTTTCTTGTGGGACTCCCAATGCCATCCCAAATCTGGATCATGGTTCCCAAATACCCAGACAAGTAAAAATGTCTCCCTTAAGTCCTTCTGATGTTGGAAGATCTTGTATAGAGGCAGAGCTTCCCGAGGCTTTCTCCTAGGGTTTAAATGTCTAGCACACTTTGGGTGTCAGGAGACTGTAGTGTTCACGTAGATAAATTGCCTTCCCCATGGCAGGATTTATTCTCAGAACACATTCATAGTAAGTCCCAGAGAAAATTCTGCTATCTTATATTCTTGTCAGGCAAGGTTTGCAGCAATAGTGGTGGAGATGAAGGAAGTCACGGGCAACACTGTGCCACACTCAGCATTGCAGATCACAGCACAATTAAATGAACTGACAGTTCCGAGTTTCTGAGCCTGTCTCCTTGACTAGTGCAACTGTCAGAACTAGTGGGGCCATCCCCAGGCATCCTAGGGATGCTTTAGAAAGATGTGAGTTTTCAGACATTGGGCTCTTCCCTTTGCTTAGACATATTCCCATTGTCTGCCTCCTGTTGATATTCAACAAGTATTTCTTACAGACTTGTTGGAAACTCTTCAAACAGTCTGATGAGTAAGCGTTTATTAAAATAGAAACAGTGAGAGACTTTGTTTTCTTGGGCTCCAAAAATCACTGCAGATGGTGATTGCAGCCATGAAATTAAAAGACACTTGCTCCTTGGAAGAAAAGTTATGACCAACCTCGACAGCATATTAAAAGCAGAGACATTACTTTGCCAACAAAGGTCCGTCCAGTCAAAGCTATGGTTTTTCCAGTATTCATGTATGGATGTGAGAGTTGGACCATAAAGAAAGCTGAGTGCCGAAGAATTGATGCATTTAAACTGTGGTGCTGTAGAAAACTCTTGAGAGTCCATTGGACTGCAAGAAGATTCAGCCGGTCCATCCTAAAGGAAATCAGTGCTGAATATTCTTTGGAAGGACTGATGCTGAAGCTGAAGCTCCAGTACTTGTGGCCACCTGATGCGAAGAACTGACTCATTTGAAAAGACCCAGATGCTGGGAAGGATTGAAGGCAGGAGGAAAAGGGGATGACAGAGGATGAGATGGTTGGATGGCATCACCAACTCAATGGACATGAGTTTGAATGAGTTCCGAGAGTTGGTGATGGACAGGGAAACCTGGCTTGCTGTAGTCCATGGGATCGTAAAGAGTCAGACATGACTGAGCAACTGAACTGAACTGAAACCCCTCCTCTGTGTCAAGCACTTGTGCGTATAGTCTCAGCTGCACTCAAAATACTGTTTTGTGTTAGGTTCTCTTATAGATCCTGAAATTGTAGTCCAGAGAACTTAGGTGAAATAGAGATACATACTCTGGAGTTGGAATGATAGAGCTCAATTCCTGACTCTCCTGTTCAATACCTGCCTGATTCACCAAGATTATTAACATTCCAGGGCTTCAGTTTTCTCATCAGAATAGTGGTAATTATAAGACTCATCTAAAGCTTTCTACAAAAACAAAATTGGTATTTATATAAAGTGCTTAATATAGTTAATAATAATAGACACAGAGCTGCATTTCAGCTCTTGGGCTTCTGATTTGGGTTCTGGGTAGTTTCTACTATATCTACCCATTCCAGTAATGTGCCCTCAGCCACTGAAATTATTGACAGGAAAAATGTGTGGTTATTTTCCCCAAAAGAACTCATCCAAGTCAAAATCTTTGGTTCAGTCAGGATTCTAATTTAACCGTACTGAGCATATAAATGATAGTGACTTGATATAATGGGTGATTAGTGCCATGGATAGTTTACCTAGAAGTGTATCTATCACACTTCTTTTTAATAACAGATTTACTTTCATTGTTTGGTCCAAGTTGATTTTGAAATTACCTTTTTGTTTCCTGGGCTCATTTCAATTTAAAGGAAGTCATCTATATAGATCAGAGTCAGCCTGGGACCAATGAAGGTCATAACCCTAAGGACCCAAATGCAGGCAACAGTAAGCAAGGACAATGACATCAGTGACAGAAACTGCCAGTGGAAAAAAGTAGAAAGCGCACACCAGTCACCCTGCAGAAACAGTTAAGTTCCTTAAGGGTTATACAGTCCTAAGTCTGGGAACCGTCACAGCTGAGAGGGTAAGCTTTGGAATCTGAGAAAGCTGGTTCAGAACTAGGCTCTGCCTGTCATGTGCAAGCTACAAGCTCTTGGAAAATGAGTGGAACCTGAGCTACATCTCAGTTTCCTTCTCTGAAAAGTGGTGTGTGTGTGGTGGTGGGGGGATACAATGGAGTGTAATACCTCCCTCATAGGATCATTGGGAGGCATAAATGCACAAAGTGGGGCATGTGGAAAGTGTACCGTGAGTGCCAGCTATTGTTACTAAATATGGTGCATGATGATAAGCAAATAACTTAGCTTTATGCTGTTTCACTCAGTAAATTAAACTTTTATCAGGCAGTGAAGGACTTCCCTGGATTAAATATCTGACAAGAGCTTAGATAGGTTGACCTTTATAATAGTTCATTCCATGCCTGAGGGTCTCGATTTTATAAGTCCTTTTTGGGGAGTTGAGTGGAGTACTAATTCTAAGCAAGATGCAAGATCGTATTATTTTCAATTAGGTGGAATATTAATGAATAGATAAATAAAGTATAACCGAGAAAGAAACCCATAGATTGAACACTTGCACTCATCTTCGCTCCTGTGCAAATCCTCATAGCAAAGCCTTTAAAATGCATGAACCTATATATAAGAACAAGAGAAAGGGAAAGGTGATGAAAGAGGGAGAAAAAAAGGCAATTGAAAAGCAAATAGAAGGGCAGTAACATGCTTAGTGGATTAGGGACAGTTGAAAACCTCATGTCTACGGAGGGGAGAAGCCAACAAGAAGGAAGAGAAAAAGAAGCCAATTTTGAAATGGAACTTTGGGAAGGCTTAGAACAGGAAACTCCTGGAACCACTGAAAGCAGGGACATTGAACAGGGCTGAAAGCAGCAGGCTTGCTTGAGATTTTTCAAAAGGAAAACTGGGACCTCAGGTCTCCCCCTTGCCACTTGACCAGGCAGCTGCCAGAGTTCCACCTCTCTCCCAGCTTCTCCATGATCACATCTGGCCATCTGCTAAAAATTTTTTTGATCTTGCTACAGCCTTAAGTTCACTTTACCCCAGAGAATGGATATAGAACCTTCTCTTCACTCTCCAGTGCTTATTAACACAAAACGAGGTAATGGTGTTCAACAAATGTTCCTACAAAGAAAGAAAAATCTAAAACAAGATAGTATCAGTCTTACTAGATTCCATTGTCATGTCCCTGTGAACACGGAAGACAGTCCCTGCTGTTTCTCCAGCTCCTCTGGCCCTAGCCTCCTGCCACGGGGACAAGACCTGTTCTTCCCCATGCTTGGATCTCCTTTATATCTTGTCTTCCTGTAGTCAAAGTAAGGGAAGACCTGTTGACAACGGAATAGATGCTGTCATAGTCAACAACATCATTGATGCATCCCTGCCTAATCTGAAGATAGCTTTTGTCATTTTTAGAATAATAAACATCCTCCACATGAAGTATCTGCTATTGAAATGCTCCTGCTGTTCAGGGCTTCTGCAAGACCAATGAGTAGATGCTTCTCTCTAAGCATGACTAAAGACTCACCAAAAATGAACCAAGAACAAATGGAAGAGGATCTACCTCCAAGAATATATTCTAAATTCTACCCCAAAAGCAGGTGGGGCTAATAACTCTTAAGAGACGATGTTTTTCCAGCTCCAGATATATCAAGATTGAGACACATTTCCAAGCACCAAGAGACTGCTGGGATCTCTCTGTGAAATATCCTTTGGTTTTGCATTACATTTCCTTTCTGATTTCCCTCAGTACTATTTACTGCTCCCTTACAGGTGTTCTCATATGTTTATACAGACAGCAGTGTGATTTATTGCCCTGTCACAGCTTGTTGTTACTTGTTACTGGGATTGTCTATCCTGGTAAGCTGTGAGCTACTTGAGGGCAAAGAGTATTTTATTCATCTTTACATTCTTGGTGCATAGTAGGCGCTTGATAAATGCTGCTGCTGAATTGAATTGGCTGCAGTGAAAAAACAAGTTCCCTCCTCCTCAGTCAGCATTTGTTTTCCAGGATCCTTTGCAATACACTTCCAACTCAAACACATGATTTAAGAGATAGGCAGAAAGCAAACTGAACTGACTGTTTTGCAGAAACACCTTGTCTTTAATGGTGGGGGGCAGGGGGTGGAAATCAGCCACCTTCCCAAGATAGCTATTCTGTCCCACATCTTGAAGCAGTGAAATGACGAGTGCTGTGATCAGAGAGGGCTCTCAGAAAATACATAAAAACCCAATGCTAGTAATGAAGGCACAAGCTAGGATGGAACTGACGAAGGATATCATTATCATCCTGATATTTTTAGAAGTTCTCTGGTGACAGGTCAGATTTGTGAGATTCAGAAAATGGTAAAAATAATCTTGTTATTCCACAAAGGAGGCTCTATATATATCAGGCTGGTTTTTGAACACTGTTGGACAATGCTGAGAAAATATTTTCAAATGTTAGTGAAATGATAGTCTTAGGGTTCTTTATAAAAGATTTATCTTGGAGGGGGAGGTTGAGAGATTTTAATGATGTGATGTTGGCATAATTAAAAAGACAATTGGATAAAGGTTTTTATTTTCAAAATTTTAAAGAGAAAGGTTCACATGGTAGAATTTCATGAGATACACATAAAACTGTGAAAGTTGCTTTTTTTTTTTTTTTGAAAGTTGCTTTTGAAGTTATTAAGTGGAGAGTCCTCCTGGCCCCTGCCCCAAGATGACCATACAACCCACATTTTAAGGCACCTCCTTTTCCCCTTACATTGAGACTGCAGCATTCTGGAGATTCCTTTTGCAGTTTCCATTTGCAGCTCTTCCTGAGTTGTCCCATATCCATATACCTACAGGGGCTCAGGTCTCCAGCTTTCAGTAGAAATGACCCTTTGTTTGGAATGTTTGCTGCTTTAAATATTCTGCCATCTGACTCTCTAATTATTTAGGATTAGTCATAACTTAAGTAGGACAGAGAAAATGTTATAAATAGATTTATTGCATATCCATTCAAGAAATTTAGGCTAAGTTTACATATCCCAGCCACTGAAAAACAGAGCCTATGTGTTTATTTAAAACGTGTTGTTATCATTTGGAGTATATGAGTCTAATGTGACCATTCTTTAAGACTTATAATGTAAGTGGTTCTTTTCCTCAAACTTATCTCCCTGCCTCCTTGTTTCTTGTTTTAAATCTTGAATTTGAGCCTTTGAATGTATTCCCTTTATGAATTTTTTAAATGTTTCTAAAAATTAAAAATGTAAGTCCACATGTCAAAGTAACTTTGTACACTTGTTTCTTTGGACTGAAGAGGTGATCACTATCAACACTAAGTTTGTTTTGCTAAATAATGTAATTTTGGTAAATTTTTGGTAAATCAGGTCTCACTATAGCCCAAGAAAACCTGAGTACAAAACTGAAATAATATTAAAATACAGTATTAAGAAATATGTAGAGGCCAAAAGAAAAATACTCTAATATTACTGCAGTAAGCACAGTTGACAGTTGGACTTTTAAGGGGCTGATGTCTTTCCTAGTGAGCCCCAGGACAGCTCTGGCACCGTGCGAGGACAGCCATCAGGTGTTGCTGCTTTGGGGGGATTTGAGGAGTTCTGAGTTACTTGCTTCAAAGTGACATCAGTATACCTGCCATGGAGCCCACATGTTCTCCATCTGTCAAGCACTTAGACAGGCACTGATGGCCTCCTGGAGAATGCAGACATGCTATTGGGAGGCAAAGTACAGGAATACATAGCATCTGGTATTATATAGGTCACTGGCCCATCTCCTAAGTGAAGCTCAGAGACAAAGGGGAAGGGAAGGGGCAACGTGTTTTGGCCCAAGGGGTGGACCCTGTGAAGCCCATCTCTGGGAAGCCAGGATTGGGAGAGGAGAAAGGAGCAAAGGGAAGAGGAGGGGTCAGAGGGATCATAATGAGTTTACAAAGTTGCTGTGAGGTTGCAGTTTTCAATTTGGCAGAGCCACTTAGATTGTCAAATTCTCAGTGGAAATTTACACCAGCTCTCTCCAGTTTCCCCTGGTGTTTCTGTAGGTCAAGGACTCTGTCGCTATATTAACATGAAATGTACCCTCTTTAGAAGTTCGGCCGCCTTGTGGCACTGAGCAGGAGTCAGAGGCAGGTAACGTGAGTGGCCCAGCACTCCCTGGGAAGACAGCTACTGGGAAGTTCTCTCTGGCAAGCATGAGAAGCATCCCAGGCAGCATCTTCCTGGAGTCCTCCCCTCCCGACAGCCACTTGTCCTGGAAGTAGTCTCCTCACTGCAACATCAGAAGGAAGTGCAGGAGTACCTCACCATGACTGGGACTTGCAAAAGATGTCAGGAAAGAGCTTGGTCCAAAGAGCAGGGAAAATGCTGCAGTTGGGGGTCCAAAGGATCATAGCCTGTGCCCTGTGAATGCAGTATACTATGTTGGTGCCAGTCACTCAAGAAAGTGTTAGTCGCTCAGTTGTCCAACTGTTTGTGACCCCATAGACTGTAGGCCTTTAGGCTCCTCTGTCTGGGGAATTCTCCAGGCAAGAATACTGGTGTGGGTTGCCATTCCCTTCTCCAGGGGATGTTCTCGACCCAGGGATTGAACCCACGTCTCCTGCATTGCGGTAAGATTCTTTACTCTCTGAGCCAGTCACTTAGGATGGATGTTTCCAGGTCCTTTAATGAGCCCTTGAAACCTTAGTGAAGTGTGCTCATGGATCTCCTATGTTCATGAGCCCAAATAGAGAAGGAGCTTCCTCCATCAGATTCCCGAAGGACATAACCTATATTCACAGGGCAGTGCATTTATATAAACATCTCACTGGGGGATTGACTCTTGGACAGAGAATTTTTCTTAGTCTTCTCTTTCTGCACAAGAAGTTTAATACAGTGGGAAAGACAAGAATTTGGAGTAACGAGGCCATGCATTCAGTAGCAGTCTACCAATTTAAAGCTCATGTCATTCAGGACAATTAATTTTGTCTCATTGCATCTCATTTCTAAAATGCAGATGGTTTTAATAATTGCTTTCTAGAGCTGTTGAGAAGATAAAGTCAGGAGTAGAAAATTTGACCTTTATCAAAACAGCATTTATGAGATTCCTAGTGGCGTGGACTGGCTCCTGATCAGATAGTCAGCCTTTCTGAAGGGAAAAATCCCAGGGTTCTTCCTGAGTGGACTAAGATTTGAGAGCTTGTTCCCTTGAATTTTAGATATGAAAAGAACGTTAGAAATCATCTTGTTCAGTCATCAAAACATTTAAAATTTACTTTTTATCAATGAAATGCCTGCCTGTAGTTTTAAAATAAAATATTTATAATGAAAAACAAATTTCCTATTCCTACAGCACCTCTGATCCATTCTCTAAAAAGTATTATCTTGATGAATTCAATTCTAGACATTATCTTGCATCCGCTGCTCTGATACATGAGTATTTAGTTCATTACACCTACCTTGTCCTTCTCCATCCTCCCAGTATAGTCTTATTACTTCTTTGTTTTAGTTTCTTCATGAGATAACTTTGTAGCTTCAAAAATATACTCCTTTATTTCCACATTTACCATAAGGCCATAATCCTTGACGTCACACTTGGAAAGATGAGGCCACTGGCACCCGCCCCTCCCCCTTCACTGCTTTGAGCTTCCCAGTTTCTATCATTTGAATTTTTATGTTTGTGTTACTAAAGTCGATGACATTTCCATTCTGTTTTATGATCATAATTGTCTCATGCCTTACTTATAGGTTGTTTATAAAAGCTTAAAATCAATCAACCCTTCACGTAAGTGTGGTTAAGTAACAGTGATTGACTATAGAGCCAGGAGGAAAACTGTGATCATGTCACCTCTCTTATATGGCATTTTGTTTTTCCAGGAGTTTCTCCCTTTTCTCCAGGAACCCTCTATTCTCTCCTGAGCTACACTGGTTGATTTCTAGATTTGTGCTCACGTTTGTTATTCTGAGACTTGTGTTTACTTTTCTGGATTAAATCTCCTGTTTCCTGGATCCCAGGACTTCTGTTTTTGTTTGTTTTAATTTACTTAATAGGCTAAAATCAACCCTCAAATAATTTCCTCAAAACTGCTCCTAGATATGGGAGGTCTCAGACAAATCATTTTGGTGGGACCTCTTTCTACATAAATAATCAGATTTTTAAAGCATTACAAAGACCATGTGGAGTACAGTGTTTTGTTGGATGTAATTTAGAATGTTAGATAGAGGTGAGATATTTACATATTTAATGTTCAGTCAGTGTATGCTAAGGTTCTTCTTTGTCTCTGTATTCTTTATTGCCAAATGCACTATTCCTAGCTATCTTCCACTTTAAGAAAAAACTAGCAAGACTTTTTATTCACAGTGCCAAGCTCTTGAGAACCTATTTGCATTGAAACAATATAGATCTGTATTTGTGCATTAATGTAACACCATTTGTTGAATGCTGGTTATATCATTACTTATAATGCTGTAATCATTACTTGTGAGTGGCATCCATCATGCCACTCATGAATATTGCTGTATTTTATTGATGACCACAAGTTTCAAGTCTTATCCAGAGTATGCAGGAAAATGTGAATAATAATTTGTTTCCTAGTTATGCTGAATTTACCACTTGGAATTTTATAACATAAATATAGAATAATATGTCTTCCAACTCTTCTCTTGAATTCCTTCTGCAATAATCACTGCATTCCTAGAAAGTGATTATTTTAATGTTAACTGCACCCTGCCTTCTATTCTCTGCCATCAAAGGACAGGACTGTAGGAGAAATGAGAAGAGTGGCCTCACTGGGTGCAGGAATGTTTGTCCCTCATCAGGAAGGCTTCAGCTGACTGGAAAAACATGACATCCTCACATCAGTAGAGGCAGGAGAGAACATCATTGGGGTCACAGAGAATAAAGAATGCCTGTTGTCACCCTTGGTTGCCTTTGGGTGCTAAATTCAGAGGCAGAACCACAAAACAAAGCCAGGCAAGCATGGAGACATGGGACCCCCCCATGCAGCTCAGGCCGAAGGTCCTTGGTACTGACCCTCTAGCTTGTCCCGTGTTTTATGTTGGAGAGTCACTTAAAACCATCGTCAGTGCCATTGCCACATGGCCCAATCTCATATGGTTCTGTGAAAGAAACAGAACATTGGGTAGCAGGCTCAATCCACTTGCCAGGATGCCCGCCTGGAACCAAGGTCCGCCCAGAGCCTCAAGAAACCCCACGGCGTGAGTCGTAAGGGCATCCTGGTGAACTTATGTGCAGGGTAGATGGTCGGAGAGCACAGAGGATGGGGATCAAAAGGAACTGGGGCCCACGTGGACCCTGGTCTAAGCTAGGATGCCCCAGCAAGGGGTTCTGCTGGCTCTTGGTGACCCCAGGCTCTAGAGGAGGCCATAGGAAATTTCAGAGAAGATACCCTGGAGGCCAGAACCCATGCAGAACCAGGTCTGAACTTGGTTTGTCCTGTCCAGCACTGTTACATCCCAGACCCTGGAGGGGACTTAGAGCTTCACAGAGGGCACTCTGAAGGACCAGGGCTCTCCAGGCAGTACTGCTTACAGCTGTGAAATGTAGTGTTTTCAGTTTTTGCATTTCTAGAAATGGCTTTTTGCTCCCTCATCCTTATTTGTTGGATTGACTATGACATTCAAGGTTGACATCCATTTCCACACAGAAATCTGAAGGCCTTTGCTCTACTGTCTTCAGATCCATTGTAGCCAACAATGAGAGGTCTCCTGCTGGTCAGACCTCTTGTCTTTTAGAGGTACCTTTAAAATTTCTCTTAAAATTTCTTTAAAATTTCTCTTTCCTTCTGAATCATATTATTATCTTCTCTTTATTACTGATGTCCCAGGCTTTTGTAACACTGAGTCTAGAGGCATATGTGTGTGCATGTACATGACTTAGGTACCTCCTTGCCTCGGGTTCTTGATTGGCATCTTAATTTGTATACTGATGTCCTTTGACTCTTGGAAAATCCTGTTTGATATTTCTTTGATTTCTTCCTCTTGATTTTCTCTTTGTGTCAGTCTATAGATTAGATGTGAGGCCTCTTGGATTCATCCTCTATATATCTTTCCTTTTCTCATTTTTTTTTTTTTACATCTCTTTGTTCTGCTATCTGGCCATTTATTAGACTTCATAATCTATTTGAATTTCAGAGTCATATTTTTATTTTTATAATAGTTCATCTTTGATAGCTATTTGTATTTTGTTGACACAATGACATTTTTACTCTTTCTAGTAATATTAATTAAGAGAATTTTTAGAAGTTAAATTGTGTTTCCAAACCCTGTTCCTTTCAGAGTTATGTGTTCTGCTTGTTTATCTTGGTCTCTCTCTCGTGTTGTAGAGTTTCCTCAAAAGCTCAGCGCTCTTTGGCGGCTCTGTCATGTATAAGAACCATCGATAAGCTGATCCTGAGCTGTGTATGGGGCAGGGAGGAGCAGGTGAACGGGAAGGAGGCAGTGCTTGCAGGCTGGCAGTTCCTTTTCATGTCATCTGAGGAAGTAGGCAGTAATCCTAGGGACCCAGAGTTGGCAGAGTGAAGGTCTGTTCCCTATGGGCATTCCATTTCTTTGGAAAAGAATCTTCTCATTATTGTATATTGGGTATATTAGTTTATTAGGGCTGCCATAACAAAATACCACAAACCGTGAGGTTTAAACAACAGAAATCTATTTTCTTACAGTTTAGGAGGCTAGAAATCCCAGATCAAAGTGTGGGCAGGTTTGGTTTCTCCCAGTTCTCTCTCCTTGGCTAGCACATGACCATCTTCTCCCAGTATCCTCTCATGGTTTTTCCTCTATGCGTGTGTATCCCTGGTGTTCCTTGTTCTTCTTAAAAGGGCAACAGTCCTATTGGATTAGGGCCCACCCTAATAGTCTCACCTTAAGTTAATTGCCTCTTTTAGGGTCCTATCTCCAAATACAGTCACATGCTAAGGTACTGGGGATTAGGACTTCAGCACATGAACTTCCGGAGGACACAGTGCAGTCTGCCAGTAAGGAGGGCATTTGGAAGTGTGACGTTAACTCTTGAGTCTAGAGTGGAGTCTCTTAACTTTGGCAGTTTTGACACTGGGGCTTCACCATTTTTTGTGTGATACCCGTACTGGACATCAAAGGGTGTTCATCATCATCTACCCACTAGATGCCAGTCATGACAATCAAAAATGTCTTTAACATTGACAAATGTCCCCTGAGTGTAAAGCAAGAGTCCCCCCATAGTTGAGAATCAGTCTGTGGATTTCTCCAACCCTTTATTAACAACTGATGTTCCAGAATCCCAGGTTTAACAGACAGATGACTGTATGCTTTTCTTTCTTTGCTCTTGTCTGTGGCTTCCTCTACTTGTTTGATTAGTCACCACTCCAACCTCTTTTCTCCATCTCCTGGAAGTTTGTTGATGTCCTGTCTCCACAGTGGGTTTTTATGCTTAAAGTGTCTAGCCTTTTTCCTTCTTTAATATTTTAGGAAGTGTTAGGACAGAATGTAGATGCACATGGAGGGTCAGTGTATTATATTTAAGTAAAGACTCCACCACACCTCCCGGATTATAAATGAGAAAATCAAGACTCTGAGGGAAGAGGTAGTTTGCCGACAGCTGTATCTAATAATAGTAAAAAGACAGGATTGGAATCCTGTTCACTCCCAGTCCAGTGTAATTTCCATTAACTCAACTCTGTTGTTTCAGCATACCTTATTAGTAAACACACTACCATTCTTCTCAGAGAGCTCTAGTAAGTCCTCAACAAATTGTTGGATTTTTAAAAGAAATAATAAATGGTAGTAACAGCAAAAGTGTTTGGGAGGAACCCTTTACTCTCCAGACTTTTGAATTTCTCTTAAAAGAAATTAAACTCCAGTATCAGTAAATAAGTGTTTAAAACTGGAAGGGTTGATAGTAGGTGGCTACTGTGCTCCATCCTGTTAAATGATTACAGATAAAACATTAGTGTCATTCATTCATTCATTCATCCTGTTAATTATTTCCCAAAACTCTCTGGCTGAGAATAAGCCTTGCAATTGTGTGTGTGTGATTCAAGTGCCTTGCTTGTGTCTGTGGGTTGTGAGGGTGTGTGATGTCTATGCATTTCTGTGTGGTGCATGTATGTATGCATTTGCATTGGGCACACTAAATTTGGGTTTGTTCAGAAAGGAAGCAGCAGAATTGTATGGGACTAGTCTAGGGAGAGCACACGCTCATTCAGTGATGTGGGTTTTCATCCCCTGCATCCATAAAACTGTCTGAGGTCTCTTCTAACACCTTGACAGGTGGTGATTTGACCCCCGTCCCCCATCACCCCAGTAGGGCTGACAGTCCTGGCAGCCTGCTGCCTGCAGGGCTTCTGCTGCCCATCAAAGTCAGCTCTGATGAGGCTTTCAAAACACGCACGGGCGTCAGGTGTGTGAGAGCTGCATGGCTGGGCCCAGACCCTCTAATCCTGCTCCCAGGAGGGGCTGAGAACTCAGCCCTGTGGAACCATGACCTTGATCAGCTAAAGGCAGTGAACCCTGGACTGCGGAGCAGAAAGACTGCTGAGGACTGTGAGTCTCCAGGGGTCCAAGAAAGAGACAGATGACTGGAGACTAGCCTGCAGGGGAGAGTGCAGCCTGGGAGGACGGCGGCCAGAGTTCAGTCATTCTTCTGTCACCATGTGGGCTAAGTTGCTTCATTTTTTCAAACATTATAACTTCTGTGATAGAAGGGACTCCTCCATATCCTTTCTCAGTATCCCCACTAGGGCCCAACAGATAGTGGCTGAACCCTGGTTGATTGATTGGAGCAATCTATTTTGTTTCAGTAGTGCTTGCATGGGGATTTCATCCATTCATGTATTCAACACATATTTATCAAGTGGCTATTTTGTGTCAAGCGTTGTTTTCGCTTTAGGTTATTATGACAGTGAACAAAACTGTGTTTGCCACAGTGTCTCTTGTGAAGAGACAACAATAAACCCAATAATTAAGGTAGATGGAATATGAGTGCTCAGGAGGACAGGCAGAAAGGGGATTTCAAGTGTGTGAGGAGAGCAGGTGAAGAGTTTAGACAGATAGGGTGGTTAGAGAAGGCCTGCGTGAGGATCCATGCAGAGACCAGAAAGATTCTGTGCACCAGGAGATGAGGGCACCTTCTGTTGGGATCACTTAGTAGTAGACCCAGCACATCACTTACAAAGGGGGTGTTTTGGTTTGTCTGGTTTTGGCACAGTATCTTTCTTCACCTCTCAGAGAAGTTCATGTTCTTTGGCTTCTCTCTCGGCCAGTCCCCTCACTCCCCCTTTCCACCCCACTCCAGTTCTATGCCGAGATCCACCTCTTGTCTCCTCAGATGCTTTGAGTCACCAGCATGGGCTCTCACCTTTCTGCAAGCCTGCTCTAGGGTTCAAGTCCTTCTTAACAAATAGTTAAACAGCCATCCTGAACATTGCATCTACTTCTCCCTACCACTTTATTCTCTTTTCCCTTTTACCGCAAAATGTTTTGGAAAAATGGTCCTGATTTACTGTCTTGATTTCTGCTTCTCAACTCATTGCTAGATGGCTTTCCTGTAAACACTAGCTTACCCTTGGGAGGATTTCTGTGCAAATAATAACTCTGGTTGCTTTGCCTCAAACCACCTTTGTAGATGCTGCTTTGGGAACCTGGGGCCAGGAGTCGGCCAATTCTTTCTTCTCTGTATTCTGGGTCCTGGTGAGGGGGAGTACTAGAGGGAGACCAGCAGATAGGGTCACAGGAAGGGTGTGCTCTTTCCTGTTTGCTTGCTGTTTGGGTTAGCACCTCCACAGCAGCAGCCCTACATGCCAGATGCGGCAGTGGGGTCCAGGGTCCTGCTTCTACCAGCACCCCAGAGCCCCGTCTTGACTTCGTCCTCAGAGGTCCCAGCTCCTGCCCTTCTGGGTCCACCCTCCAGGTTCTAAGGCATCAGCCAAGTGGGACCCTTCCCTGAGTCCAGCTCCCTGAGATCCCTCTGAGCTGCAGAGGGGGCAGCACCCAGCTCTGGAGGGGCCTCTTCTCCAAGGCTCTGGATCCCAGTGACTCCCATCTCTGCCCTTGGTTCCCTAGTGCTCAGGGAGGTCATTGCTTCTGTAGTTAAAAGTCTCTGTGTTTTCTCCATGTTCCCTTTCGCCTTTTTAGCTCTCTCTAACTCCTGTTAACCCAATTCATTATATTAAATTTTCTCTGTTGAAATAACTAGTGTGGTTTCTCTTCTGCTAACTAAACCCTGACTGATACAGCCACCAAAAGGCTGTCAAACTGATTGGATTTCTCTCAGTCCTTACATTGTGGCACTTCTGTGCAGCATTTTGCTTTTCTAGCTTCCTCTGTTCAAGAGTTCAGTTCCACCCCTTGCCTGGCCTCACGGTACCATTTTTTGCTGGGTGCTCCTTCTTGCTCTTGAACTAGCCCTTGTCAGTCTCCCCCATGATCTCCAGCTGCCCCTTATCCTGGTCTTCTCGGGTCCCTTGTCTCGTCCTACTCCCCCTGGGCCATTCCAAGCCACAGTTTCTACATCTTACTGAGGATTCCAGCTCTCCAGCCTTGCCCATTCTCCCCTGCAGGCTCATATCCCACGTGCATATTCCTACCTGAACATCCCCTGGCTCTTCAGTATCAATATTTCCCAAGTTAATCTTGCCATCCTCTCATCCCAGACTATCCTGCTGTGTTTACCATCTGCCTCATCGCCCAGGACAAAATGATGAGATTCATTTGGACTTCCCCCTCTGTCCCACACCCCGCCTTTTCTCACATTTAATGTCTCTCCAGGCCATGGCTTCCACCTCGAGCCCCGGTCGTAGTTGAGACAGTGAGAACAAATCCTATGCACTTCCTGTTTCAGAGCCATGCTGAGGACTTTGCATACAACTCAAATAATCCTCACAGTATAACTCTGTGAGGTGAGTTCTACTAGTAGCCCCATTTCACAGATGAAGAAACTGAGGCATGAAAGGTTACATGACCTACCCAGTGACACAACTAGGAAGTTATAGGGCTGGGATTTGCATTGGAGAAGACTCTCTGACAGGCTGTCTGACAGCTTCTGAGGCACTGTGGACAGATCCAAGCTTGCCTGCATTGATGGTAGGGTTTCTCACTGGTGTCTTCTCCAGTGCTGGGCCCAGCACACAGCAGGCACCCTAAGCATTCACTATCATAATCATTTTACATGATATCCATCAGGTCCAGGTAGCCTGAGTATATTCTCTGAAGTACACATCTTTCCTTGTCATCTGCCTGTTAAAGTCTCACTGACTCTCCATTAGCCCAGGGTCACATGTCCGGTTCAGAGTCTTTTGGAGCTCACCCTTATCGACTGACCTCTCTCATGGTGCCTTGGGACTCTTTCCTCTCTGCACTCACCGTTCATGTCACTGTTGCTAACATGTCTTCCTTGGTGGGCAGTGAATATGTCAAGGGCAGCAGGGGTTTTCGTTGTTCATTTTTATCTCTGGCACCAACCACAGGGGTGGGACATAGTAGATGCTCAGGAGATACTCTCAGGACTAGTGAGAACTGTTCTCAGTCCTCTCTGGCCAGTTGAGTTCAGTGGTTAGAAACCTGAATGGGGGCCTCACTTGGAGCACATGTGTATCAGCTGCAGGACACAACCCAGGGTAGTCACAGAGTAAGAAGTCTGCGTTAGGCTGAAGTTGGCAGGGTGGTCTTGACTGCCCAGCAGGCCCCAGGATAATATCAGAAAACTCTGACCAAGCAGTGTGACCTGCTCTTGGCTCTGAGAATCCTACCAAATGGTGGGGAAAGAAGAAGCAAGACTTGCAGCAAAGGCAGCGTGCTAATCAGCTACCGTGTCTTGTCTCATGT
This sequence comes from Cervus canadensis, assembly GCF_019320065.1. NCBI lineage: Eukaryota > Metazoa > Chordata > Mammalia > Artiodactyla > Cervidae > Cervus > Cervus canadensis. Next base: position 29,280,303 of record NC_057397.1, on the reverse strand, counting down.
TGTGAGAAAAAAGAATCATGCAAATGTTGTATAATTGTTTGTCTTCATTATGGGAGCTTGTTCCTTACTTCATTATGCACAGAATTTGCAAGTTGCTTTCTGCCTTCCTCCCACTTCAAAACACTGATTTGAAATTTCAGTAAAGGTACCTATCAATTAGCAGGATGATATAGCAAATATTAATTTAGAAATTGATGTGAAGCATAAACATCAACCTCTAACTTCCACTATAGAATGAGAAACTACACAAACGTTTTCAAGGCCCAGAGATATGGAGAGGTTGGGACCTATCTTGAGGACCCGGGTAAGCACATTTTTTAGTGTGTGCATGGGTGCTCAGTCATATCCGACTCTTTTTAACCCCATGGACTGTAGCCTTCCAGGCTTCTGTATCCCTGGTATTTCCCAGGCGAGAATACCGGAGTGGGTTGCCATTTAGTAGTAGATTGTCTGAATTGCTCTGGGGATGACAGCAAAGGATGGACAGAATGGACTATTTGGCATAGTTTATAAAGAAGAGGTGTGAGGATTAAAATTAAGGAGGAAAAACCAAAAGCAAACAGCAGAATGCCTGTGTGTAATGCCTGGGTAAGTTTCTAAGACTGTTCGCGCTGAGCTTAGGCATTTTGGGTCGTGTTCTTGTTTGTGTGATGTGTGCCTTAACAGTGTGATATTCCTCAGTCACACCTGGCACCTAGTGCGGAGGAAGGAGACAGCTAAGGAACAGGGCATAAATGTGGTGCTGGTACCTTCAGAAGCATGTGTCGACACCCCACTCCTTCCCAGAGCTCCTGGGTGTCCTGAGCAAGAGGAATGGGGTAGAGAGGAGGAGCTCTTGGGGATCCCAGGATCCCTCCACGTACCAGCTGGAGGACATCAGCCAAGTTACCTGCCCGTTCTGAGCTTCCACTTCTGCATCTATGGAATGTGGTAATAACATCTGCTTCCCTGTAGGGTTCCAGTGAGGATTAGAGATGAAGAGGGCAATGCTTCTAGAAGTGTAAACAAGAGAAACCATGATTAGAGATGGAGGTCCCTGTGGCACTGTGCTGTCTGGTCAGGAGCCACCCCCTGGGATTAGACAGGGAAGTGGGACAGAAGGGAAACAGCAACCCTAGAGAGAAACCCAGACGACCCAGCTTCAGGGGTTTGCTGAAGAGCCTCCTCATTCCTTGTCTCCACAGAAAAAGCCCTATGAGAAGTTCAAGTGCCCAGGGAGATGGCTTTTAAGAAAGCACTGAAAGATCTAAATAGATTTGTGCATTTTCTAAATTTAGACCAGTGGAGAGACATACTGTTTGTGCTTGAAAGGTGTAAACATTAAGAAAAGGTAAAAGGAAATTGAAAGGCTTCTCGAGTATCTGGTGGAACAGGCTGGTCTGAAGCTGGCCATGCCTGTGCTGGTGCTACCCCCACCCACCCTCTCTCCCGTCTGGGAAAAGGGGGAATCCTCCAGGGCTTGATCAGGGAGGGAGGTAAGATGAATAAAAGAGATTTTTAAATGTATTATGAGTGATTATTTGCTATTGCCTGATCTTAGAGCAGAGACTACAAATGAAATGATAGTAAGGTTCCCCAGAAGCAATTAGGGTGTAAAGAGAAAAAAAAATGAATCCTCCGTCATTTTGCCTTGTTATCCAGGTCTCATCTGGAGATCCTGACAGGTCCATAGCCACTTGTGGGGCTAATGGAGACTCCCACCAGGAAGAGAGGGACTTACTGATCTTGGAATGGAAAAGAGAAGTATATACCCTTGTATTTTTATATTAATTATCAATGTTAATGGTTGTTTTTAACCCCTCTTTAAGATGCAGAGTCCCCCTGTGAGTGCACCTACTTTCAGTTAAATCAGTAAATGATTAGGTTAAGAATAGTAGTTTCAACACGGAAATAATCCTTAAGCCAGCAGACATTTATTTATTAAGTAGAGAGTCCTCAGCCAAGGAATATTGCTATTCCTAAATAAAAAATGTACCTTTGTTTGAAAGTCTGAGAGGAACCTGAAATGCATATTGCAAAGTGAAAGAAGCCAGTTTGAAAAGGGTACATGTTGTATGATTCCAGCCTTATGTCATTCTGGAATAGGCAAAACTATAGGCACAGGGAATTTTTAGGACAGTGAAATGATTCTGTGTGATGTAGTCACCATGGATATGTGCCATTGTGCATTGGTCAAAACTCACAGAATGTACAATACAAAGTGAACCCAAATTAGACTGTAGACTTCAGTTAAAAATAGTGTATCAGTATTGGTTCATCAGTTGTAACAAATGTTCCACATCAGTACAAGATGTTAATAATAGGACTTGTGGACACAGAGGAGGAGGAGAGGGTGGGAGAATTGAGAAAGTAGCATTGACATGTATAGACTACTGCATGTAAAATAGCTGGTGGGGAACCCCTGCATAGCATAGGGGGCTCAACTCAGTGCTCTGGATGACCTAGAGGGGTGGGATGGGTGAGTGGAGACTCAAGAGGGAGGGAATATATGTATACTTAGAGCTGAGTCATGTTGTTGTACAGCAGAAACTAACAAAACATTGTAAAGCAATTAAACTACAATTAAAAATAAAAATATATATTAAATAATAGAATCTAACAGGAGGAGATTAATTTTCCACAATAAACTGTGGAAAATTCTGAAAGAGATGGGAATACCAGACCACCTGACCTGCCTCTTGAGAAATCTGTATGCAGGTCAGGAAGCAATAGTTAGAACTGGACATGAAACAACAGACTGTTTCCACATAGGGAAAGGAGTACGTCAAGGCTCTATGTTGTCACTCTGCTTACTTAACTTATGTGCAGAGTACATCATGAGAAACACTGGGCTGGATGAAGCACAAGCTGGAATCAAGATTGCCAGGAGAAATATTAATAACCTCAGATATGCAGATGACACCACCCTTACGGCAGAAAGCGAAGAAGAACTAAAGAGCCTCTTGATGAAAGTGAAAGAGGAGAGTGAAAAACTTGGGTTAAAACTCAACATTCATAAAACTAAGATCATGGCATCTGGTCCCATCACTTCATGGCAAATAGATGGGGGAATAGTGGAAACAGTGTCAGACTTTATTTTTTTGGGCTCCAAAATCACTGCAGATGGTGATTGCAGCCATGAAATTAAAAGATGCTTACTCCTTGGAAGAAAAGTTATGACCAATCCAGACAGCATATTAAAAAGCAGAGACATTACTTTGCCAACAAAGGTCCGTCTAGTCAAAGCTATGGTTTTTCCAGTAGTCGTGTATGGATGTGAGAGTTGGACTATGAAGAAAGCTGAGCACCGAAGAGTTGATGCTTTTGAACTGTGGTGTTGGAGAAGACTCTTGAGAGTCCCTCAGACTGCAAGGAGATCCAACCAGTCCATCCTAAAGGAGATCAATCCTGAGTGTTCATTGGAAGAACTGATGCTGAAGCTTCAGCTTCAGGCCAGCCACCCCTCTGGCCACCTGATGCAAAGAACTGACTCATTTGAAAAGACCCTGATGCTGGGAAAGATTGAAGGCAGGAGGAGAAGGGGACGACAGGGGATGAAATGGTTGGATGGCATCACTGACTCAATAGACATGTGTTTGGGTAAACTCCAGGAGTTGGTGATGGACAGGGAGGCCTGGTGTGCTGCAGTCCATGGGGTCACAAAGAGTTGTACATGACTGAGCAACTGAACTGAACAGGAGGAGGGTTGAGGGGAGTGTATGGGAATTCCTTGTATGTTCTGCTCAATTTTTTCTATAAACCTGAAACTGCTCTTAGGAGATGAAGTCTATTAATTAAAAAAAATTTTTTTATATCAGCTGAATAGCAAAAATCCTCCAGTATTGTCTATTAATTAAAAAAAATTTTTTTAGATCACCTGGATATCAAAAAATCTCCAGTATTAGAAGAAGAAATTAGTGATTATACTTATTTTGTTAATAGACCTGTATCAAACCTAATAAATATTGGACATAGTTCTAGGCTCTGAGGAGCTGAGACTGGATGGAAACACTGTCTTCAACTGAAATAGCAGCCAGGTCATTAGGCTAGCAACAAACGCGCAGTGTTCATTGAATGCTTCTTATATTCTGTCTCAGTTCACTCCACAACCCTAAAAGGAGAAAATAGAGAAACTGGCATTTTAGAATGATTTGACAAATAAGTTTGGAAGTTTTAAATAAAGGTCCAAGATCACCCAGCTTAGAAGTAATAGAGTAAAAACTGTATTGAGGTAATGTGACAGCTACCATGCTCAGAAATCTAGTGTATTTCCTTAGGAAGGGAGAGTCAGGTAAATGCTTTATTCTTTTTGCAAGGCTTATTTCTTAGTGAAATCTTCATATAAAGATACTCAAATGAATAACTTTATAAAAAGGAATCAGATATGGTATTATGCCTCAAAAGTCTGCATAACTCTTTTTATAAAAGAAATCTATCAGATTATATAATTTTACTTCTCTTTGAAAATTAAAAAAAAAAATTCCTTCGTTGCAATTATTGTTGTTGCAGGGAAGATAAAAGTACATTAGCACAAGGCAGAACTTCACAGCTATTAAGAATTAAAGTACAAAGAAAACAAGTTGGAAAATGAAATGGAGCTCAAATATGTATCTATATTTAACTTTATATGAATAGGAACATTAAACTTCACTGCAGCTTGAGGCTGTTAACTCTTTTCCATTATCCTGAGAATGCTGTTGTTCAGATCATTTCCACATTTTATGCAAAAGAGAACAGTGAGCATAGCAAATCAGACAGATCCTTTCTTTCCCACACATAGGTTTCATACAACCCTCCTTTCAAGGGCTTGTTGACTTAGAGTTATGAGACCACCTTGAACTGAGGTAGCCTTTCTCTCTTTTTTAAAATGTTTATTTTAAACATTGTGACAGGTCTGTGATGGGTCTCAGTTGTAGCACGTGGGATTTTCATTGCAGCATTTGGGGTCTTAAGTTGCAGTGTTTGGGATCTAGTTCCCTGATCAGGGTTTGAACCCAGGCCCCCTGCATTGGGATCGTGGAGTCTTAGCCACTGGACCACCAGGAAAGTCTCAGCCTTTCTCTTAGGTGGGATATACATAGTCAGTCTCTGAGAACCAACACACACCCTGTGTAAGCAGTGTACTAGAAGTTACAAAGAAGTGGAAAGTGAGCTCACAACAAACTGCAAGACAGATTAACAAGCACACACATGAAAAATTAACTGTAGATTTCATATTGGAAGCTAACATCACGTTTTCCACAGATGGTTGACAGAAGCCTTGGGAGATGAATAGAGCCTGTAGCAAGGTTCACAAAAGGTCTGAAACCAGAGCCAGTAACATCTTTGATATCCACAGCTCCTGAATACTAGCTGCCTGTCTCTGTCTACCCCTGCAGCTCTTGTTGCCTACTGCCTCTTGAGTAATCAGATTTCCTTTTGGAAAAAACTTGAAATCACCAACTGCAATTTGTCTAGGAAACTTCTGTCTTTTCACACCCGAAAAAGGTCCTCCTTTGCAAGGTGGGCTCACAGATTTCCCTGGGATAAATTACTGCAGAGACCAACTCCTTCCCCTGACCAGCAAGTGTGCAACAGTTTGTTGCATGAGTAGCAAGGGAGGGCTCAGCAACTCCTTTCTGTAAAGTGACCCCTCCTCTGGCAGGTGATCCTTAGAAATACTGGAAATAGACTTGTGTCCATACCCTGAAATGCTCTCTTCAAGGGTGAAATGTGTCATTTGAAATTATCCCCCTAGAAGTACAATATTAGCAGCTTTAATCATGGACTTAAATATGGATGGTAAAGAAAGAAAGTGTAGCTGAACTCATAAAATGTCTTCATTTATTGCATCTCCCAACTTGTCTCACAATGAATGAACATGCTCTGTGGTCAAATACACCTGGCAGAGGCTGAAGACTTGGGGATTTACACTTCAGAATAAAATTTTTTAAATACTAGAAAATTTTGCAGTAAAAAATGTGTTTAACTTGCCTGTAAATCGGGACTTCCTGGTGGTCCAATGGCTAAAGACTCCAAACTCCCAATGCAGGGGGCCCGGGTTCCATCCCTGGTCAGTTCCCACATGACAGAACTAAGATTTCACATGCCACAGCTAAAAATCCCAGGTCAAACAAAGACTGGGCACAGCCAAATAAATGAAAACAACTGTTAAAAAACAAACAAACAAAACTTTAAACATCCCCTCATTTTTCTCCCATTGTAACACTGTTAACATTCCTAGGAGGGATCTTTGGCAAAAATTTCCTTAGAGTCAAGAAATGTTCATGAATATAAATACCTAATTAGGATGCTGAGTTGATGGATTTCTTTCTTATGACCAACTATTGTAAGATGATTAGTTCCTGCAAATTGCCCTTCATGACAGAAAGTTCACACACATCCTCTCACTGCCCTCCATCCATTATCTGGAGCCTAAAACAGAGAATCTGATGTATTACGATGTAAATAGAAAGGTCAGTCATGTCTATCAAGACAAGGGCTTGTTAGAGAAGCAGAAACCTGTCCCCTTTCCAGTGCTCTGAGTCATCTACCCAACTTCTGGAAAAATAAAGGGTCAGGTAACAAACATTGGGAATGGTAACATTCCATTTTCTGAGGGAAGGAGGTAAGGCACCCAGTGACGGTTTCTGGCTGCTTAGAGATCTGTTGACTGCTGGGGAAATGAAAGGCAGCCTTAGCTTCACCAGCCTTGGGACAGGAGCGTGGTTGCCCACAGTTAGTGCCCTGGGCTCCTGGAAGGACCCATAGGAGGCCCTGCCAGTGTCTCGTACAGCTCCCGCCACACTGGCGTGTGATGCTCATTCTGTAGGGGCCCAGCAGTAATGACCCAAAGACCACAACTCATTTGCCCACTTCCTTGCCCCTCCAATATACTCTCCACACTGCATTTCGAGAGGTCTTCCCAAATGCATTCATATTTACCAACACACACCCCCAGACACCACCCTGAGACTTCATTTAGATGGTAGCATAAACCCCAAATGAAGAGAACAGGGTAAAGACCGTAAGCAGGTGGGAGGGATTAATAATCCTCTGAAATGAGGAGAGCAGGAAAGATGAAGTGGTGTCTGAAGAAGCATGGGAGAGGAAGTGGCTGTAAAGGGTTTGCAAAAGGTGGGCTGAGGAAGGGGAGCCGAGGACAGGGAGTGCTTACTGAGGAAACTGGCCAGTTAACTTTTAAGTTTCTAAGAGGAGGAGGAGGAATTGTTGTTGTTGTTAGGCAGAAATTTACAATTAGGAACACAGTTTTAACCCAATTACATAAAATGTATGCGCTCAGAGAAAAGTCTCAAAGGAAACAACAAAATGTAAATGGAGACTATATATTCTGGAATGTGAGGGATTTGTATTCTACGTTATACTTTTCCAATTTTTCTAAGTCTTCTGTAAGGAGGATGAATGGCTTTGATAATCAGAAGAGATTAATAAAAGTTACAGTTACTGGTGAAGCATTTAGATACTTGTGCTGTTTGAGGTCCTTTCCCTAGTGCTACCTATGGAAGTTACAATTTACCAAACTACGTATCCACCCTTGGCACTTTTAAAGGCTGTCATTGGAGATGGTAGATTCATTCCAGCAAATGTTTCAGTTAACAAATCTGGAGATTGTCTTCATTTGCTATGAACTTTGCTAACAGAAGCATGTGTTGGGATCTCCTCAATGTCAGGGAGATGCAGATGGCAGAAGTATGCTCAGCAGGTATCCATTATTCCTAATATTTCATTACGCATTGAACTGTGTGCCATGCCTTTTAAAATTTAACTATACCCTATATAATATGTTCTTATTGAAAAATATGGTTGGAAGCATGAAGTAATCCCTATTTTGTGCCCATGTTTCTTGGCTTGTTTTTAGGCTCTGAAAGCATTTAAATTGGTTCTCCAGTGACTCCTTTGAAGAATTTATTCCTACATGTAACATTGAATCTGTCAGTGGTAATTTTTACAGACTTGGCTATTTAGTTTTCTGTATATGTAAGGCCTCTTGCAGTATGTTATTTCTGCAACCACACATTTGTGTCATTATTTTGAGAACCACGTAAGCTCTATACTTTATCAAAAGACCTCTTTTTCCCAAGGTAAACTAAGGTGGAAAAATCAAATTAATGCATCTTAAGTTGGCAGTGCATTTGAAGACCTCATGTTACAGTGATGAGATTCAGCTGAACGGTACACTGCAGTGCGTGCACAGAGGTTGGGGCCTGGGCCTCAACACGCTCAGGGCATCTTTGTGCTCTCTTGCCTTAGGTGATTTATTAATATACGGAAAGTCTGAGAAAAGGTAACTCAGGATTAGTGTGTGAACAAGTTGCTTCACTTAGATTCATCTTCTCTTCTTAATTTATTCTTGTGTCTCTACTGGAAAAGGAAGTTCAAAATGTATTGTGATATTATGGAGATAATACAGGCAGGGAGTCAAGGGAACGGGGTTCTAATTCTGACTTTTATCACAAGCTGAGTGACTTCACATAAGTCACTTAACCTTTCTGGCTCTCATTAAAACCAAATGCTTTCTTCCAGTCATTTCTGATGTGAATGCTCAGTGATTTGGTGAGATCTAACTTTTGGTTAAATTGTGGTGAGTAGGGATTACTCTGCACAACTCCTGCACTGAGATCTAGGCCTTTTATTCCTCACCCCTAGTGAAAGCCACTGTTCCCAACCAACTATCTGCTCAGGGAAAATCTCACAGCAAGGATTCAACAGTTTTGAGGGAGCTATACTAAAACAGCATCCTCCATATGGCCAAAGAGGAGAGAGATCTCAAAATGTTTGGGGCCAGTCAAAGCCTGGAATAAGCTGAGTCTTCTATGGGGCTTCCCTGGTGCCTCTGATGGTAAGAATCCATCTGCAATGCAGGAGACATGGGTTCAATCCCTGGGTTGGGAAGATCCCCTGGAGAAGGAAATGGCATGGAAAGATCCCCTGGAGAAGGAAATAGTAATCTACTCCAGTATTCTTACCTGGGAAATCCCCTGGCGGGCTTCAGTCCATGGAGCCACAAAGAATCAAACATGACTGAGCAGCCAACACTTTCACTCTCTCTGGAGGAACCTCCCAGGTCTTCCCAACTAAACCTGTGGCCTTTCCCTTTCCTAGTTCTACTTCTGTATTCGTTTACCTCAACTTCCCCTTCCAAACATATTTTCACCTCCAGATTGATACCCAAGCTGATATATGTCAGTGGGGACAGAGAAAGATTATTTTCTTACCAACGTAAAACACAGGTTTCTTCTAGGAGCTCAACTAGTTTTTATAATTATGATCTTTTGTAACAACTCACATCTTCCCCAGAAGACATATTTCTTTCTCTGTTCTCTTATGTCAAAAGTGCATTGCATAGTGCAGTGATCCAACTATGCACTGACTTCTCTGGAAACAGCCAGAATTTGTCCTTTTACCTTCCTTTTGTTTCTTGGAGCAATTGTGAATTAGTATAGACTCAAAAATGGGAGTTGAAATATGCATTGTATCATTTGTCAGGTTAGCTACAAAGGAATAAGCAGAGGGAACCAGAAATGAGGAACAGGAAATTTCTGATAAGCAACTTTGATGGTTATCTAGAAGCTGAACTGAATCATAGACACTAGAGTTTGGAATTGCATTTTGAATTGCAGAATATATTGGGCTTCCCAGGTGGTTCAGTGGTAAAGAACCTGCCTGCCAATGCAAGAGACATAAGGGATGCAGGTTCAATCCCTGGGTTGGGACGATCGCCTGGAGAAGGAAATGGCAACCCCCTCCAGTATTCTTACCTGGAAAATCACATGGACAGAGGAGCCTGGCAGGCTACAGTCTACAAGGTTACCAAAGAGTCGGACACAACTTAGCAACTAAACAACAAACAAAAAATTGCAGAATTAGAGGTTAACGACCTCCCACCTATATGATATCAGTTTATTTTGAAATATTAGTGTGGTTTTATAGGCATTCAATTCTGTGGTAGTGCCAGAGAGCATTTATGTATTTATCAAGTTCCCATGCAGCACATTTGAATTTAGAAAAAGAAAAGAATTAAAACAACAACAACCTGGGTACAGTATGAGCACTGTCATGGATGTTAATAGTATTTGGAAGTAAAATGAATGAGGTTATCATTTTTACAGTCTCAGCATTCATCAGTGAAAACATGTAACTGATCAATTCAGCCCTATAATCAAGCAGTTTAAGTCTTTCCCAATATAGAATGGCAAGTTAGAATGGATGCTTCTGTCATTGGTCTTGCATTAAGGAGACTAGATAAAGATTGTTTAACTCAGTTACCTCTTACTGGCCCTTTCTCTAATTTAGGGACAGAAAAGTCCACAGTTAATTTCAGATTCTGAGAGAAGAAACCAAGGAGGAACAGTGAGATTCTGGGAAACCTTAAAATCTTTGCTGCACTCCTCGCTGATTCTGCTTTGTGCCTCTTCATCGTGGGAGTAGCTCTTGCATCATTTAAAAAACTTGAGCAGTGTTTCAAGAGATTTCTTGGTCTTACCTCTGCAGACTCATAATTTCTTTATCTGTTCTTGGGAGGATAAAGCATCTAGAGCTTTAAAAGCTGGATGGCCCTGCAATCCCATCTCCTTGTTCTTCATTTTTTTCAGGCAGAAAAGTAATGGGACATTTTGTCTCTAGCAGAGGGATATTTTCAGATGCTGAGGTATTGCCCGACACAGCAGGTCAGAGGAGTTAGGTGGGAGAAAGGAGGGGAATGTCCAGAGTTACCCCCTATCACAGGACTGTGTGTTGATAGACTTCTCTTCCCCTCCTCTCCCCTCCCATTCACTCTCTTTTCTGACCTTCCATTTGGCCTTTCCTAGTAAGAAGAGGCCAGTATGTTTTCACACTTGGGAAATCTCATTCAAGAATTTTTGTCAATGGACAAGTCATAAGAAGCCCTTCCATTTTAGGGCTCGTTGACGTCATCAAGGAGGCGATAAATATCTGTTGATATAATTGGATGTGAGATTCAGTGTTGAGATAGCAAAAATTCTGCCCCTATTTCCCGGGCAGGGCCCTATGATTTATGCAGGAGCAGAGGCAGCGCGCAATCCAGCTGTCAAGAGAGCGTCAGCTTATTAGGCAAATGCTGCGTGGTTTCTGAAGAGGGTCGACACTATAAAATCCCCTTCCAGGCTCTGGTGTGGAGAAACTCAGAGCCCACGTCTGTGGAGAGACAGAAGAGAAAGAGAAGAGGAAAAGAACAGAGTGGGAAGAGAAAGGAGAAGGGAAGAGAACCCCTGAAAAAAAGCCCCAGAGACTTTCTCTGCAAAGAAGCGCTGCACCCCGCTCACCTGCAGAAGCACCTCGGAAGGTAGGGAGCGCCTAGACGGAACTGCGCCTCTAACTTTGCACTGCCTGAGCTGCCAGGTTGTGCGCCTCGCTGCCGGCGGTTCCAAGGCGTGTGTGTGTGTGTGTGTGTGTGTGTGTGTGTGTGTGTGTGTGTGTGTGTGTGTGTGTGTGTGTGTGTGTGTGTGTGTGGGCGTGTGTGTGTGTGTGTGTAGGCGTGTGTGTGTGTGTGTGTGTGCCTTTTTGCGCGCCCGTGCCACAAGTTTCCGATAGGTAGTAGCTGAGATGCTGCTAAAAGCAAACTTAGACGGCTGCTCAGCGTTACCTGAACTGGCAGTTATTCCTCGCCGTCTGTGTAAACGAGCCCCCATCCATCCCGACCACCGAGAGACCGAAGGCAGGGATGGGAAGAGAGGGAAAGGCGGCAGTTCTCAGTTTGGAGAAAAATGCTGAAACATCCGGAAAGGGTGGTGGTGGGGTCGCGGGGAGGAGAGAATGTTTAGAGTCCTTGAGACCACGAATTTGCAGGTCTTCTTTAGATCCCGGGAAATTGGTCTGGGGGAATCGTTAGACAGGAGACTCGGGGACCCTCCCTAAGTGAGTCTCGTAAGGAGAGTCGCTCCAGCCTGGCGCGGGACTGAGCCTTGGTGCCGCACCCTGCCCTTCCAAGCTGCTCCCCTTCTCGGTCTCACTCTAGCTCTGGAAGTCCTAATTCGGGTGCTTCAGCACCACGGACAGCGCCCCAGCCGCGCCCGGAGCTGAGTCTGTGGGTGTCGTCCTGCGGGAAGACTCCCAGTGGAGCTCAACTCTGATCAACTCTCTCTTTTTTTCTCTCTCATTCTGCCCTCTGCCCACCTCTGTACCGCAATTAGCGCCCCCTAACATGCGACTGCCGCTGCTCGTGTCCGTGGGTGTCCTGCTGGTGGCTCTGCTGCCCTCCCCGCCATGCAGGGCCCTCCTCAGCCGGGGGCCCATCCCGGGTGCCCGGCAGGCATCGCAGCACCCCCAGCCCCTGAGTTTCTTCCAGCCGCCGCCGCAGCCCCAGGAACCCCAGGCTCTGCCCACCCTACTGCGCGTTGGGGAGGAATACTTCCTCCGCCTGGGTAACCTCGATGAGACCCGGGCTGCTCCGCTCTCTCCTGCCGCCTCTCCTCTCGCCAGCAGAAGCAACAGTCGCCTTTCTCCGGACAAGGTGGCCGCCAACTTTTTCAGAGCGCTGCTGCAGCCCCGGCGCCCGCTCGACAGCCCGGCGGGTCCCGCCGAACGCGGCACGGAGAACGCCCTCGGCAGCCGCCAGGAGGCGCCGGCTGCCAGGAAGAGGCGATCCCAGGAACCTCCCATCTCCCTGGATCTCACCTTCCACCTCCTCCGAGAAGTCTTGGAAATGACCAAGGCTGATCAGTTAGCGCAGCAAGCTCATAGCAACAGGAAACTGTTGGACATTGCTGGGAAATGAAACGGTGCGTTTGGCTAAAAAGATTCTGTATTTAGCACAAAAGTGAATTTAAAAATCTAAAAATTAAAAAATAAAAATACAGTATTCTATACCATAGCATTGCTCTGATACCATCTGTTTATTTTTATATAGATTGAGATGTAGAGGATGTACAGCAAGAGCGCCCAGACTCCTTAATTAGCATGCACACAGTGTATTTATATGCAGTAACAACGACAATATGTAATTTGTGTCCTGTACTTCTAGTTTCTACTTCCAGGTGTCTTTAATAGTGTTTTATAGAGAGTATAGACCCAGGGGAAAATGTTTTGAAGAAGTAGACCTAAGTCACCATACTGATTTTATTGTGTTTTGAGCCAAAAAGAATATCATTCTCTAGGGTGGGTGAGACAAAAATACGTAAGCTCTTTGAGCCAACTTTTCCTTGTAAACGTTTCAGTAATAAAACATCTTTCCAATCCTTGATCAATTTGGCTCTGTAAGAGAATGCTGAATATTTATATTTCTAATAAAAGCTGCAAAGGTAATCATGACTTTATTTTTCCTCTCCAATGCTCACAGGGGAAAACTGAGCTCCTTACTTCCTCCAAATTGACATCAACACAAGAATAAACAAAACTCCTGGCATTTTTATTTTCTGTTAAAACCATAAACATATGTCAGTGGCTCACACAAATCCTGCAACTACCTTGGACTCATCTCTGCACCTCAGATTACCCCTCTGAGGTTGAGTTCAATAATTTAGAAAGTTGTTGCAGTTCTGAGGCTTGGTAATTCTATAAATGAAATATTGATTCATAACAGAAATAACATTCAACCCTGATTAACTATAGAAAGTATTAGTCACTCATGAAAGTCTTAGTCGTTCAGTTGTGTCTGACTCTTTGCAATCCTATGGATGGTAGCCTGCTAGGCTCTTCTGTCCACGGACTTCTCCAGGCAAGAATACTGGAGTGGGTTGCCAGTCCCTTCTCCAGCGGTTCTTCCCAACCCAGGGATCAAACTCGGGTCTCCTGCATTGCAGGCAGATTCTTTACCACTTGAGCCACCAGGGAAACCCCCTGATTTGTCAGAAGATGTGACATAATTGGGGAGGACAGGAAAGGAAGAAAGGAAAAAGAGGTTAATGGCTGTGGCAAGGCTTCCCTCCAGTTAGAGGGCCAAAATGCTGCGTTGTTTTTTTTCTATGAGAAAGGTTCACTTTACCGAACTATTACTTTGGTACCATTAAGTATTTTTTTTTTTCTAAGCTATTTTCCATTGCTGTCTTCTAATAGGAGAAACAATAACCTTTCCACTTAGAACAACTAAATGTAGTTGCTATAAAGTGCCCCTCGGGAACATTTTTCTTATAAAGCACAGTTCGACTTTAATAACTTTACAAACACCTCATTTATGCCTATGCCAACACTAATCTCTTTAATTCTTAGGAATATAAACTATCTCTATGCACTTCTAAAATCAAACAGTACCCCTAATACAGTTTACAATGCACTTGCCTTTGGTAGTTTAGTTATAACTTTAAAAATTCAATCCAGGGAGGAGCCAAGATGGCGGAGGAGTAGGACCGGGAGACCACTTTCTCTCCTACAAATTCATCAAAAGAATAACCGAATGCAGAGCAAACTTCACAAAACAACTTCTGATCGCTAGCTGAGGTCATCAGGCGCCCAGAAAAGCAGACCATTGTCTTCGAAAGGAGGTAGGACAAAATATAAAAGATAAAAAAAGTGAGACAAAAGAGCTAAGGACGGAGACCCGTCCCGGGAAGGGAGTCTTAGGCGGCCTTGCTTGGGCTAGGGTCCGGGCCTGAGCTGCCCTGAGGCAATCAGGGGGAGCTTCTGTGAGGTGCCAACTTGAACTGTGGGAGACCAAAGGAGAGAGAGAAAATTGACCGGCCGGAACACACTGCCGGCCGTTCGCAGAACAAAGGGACAGGGAAAGTCCCAAGAAGAGCTCGCAGGCTGCGGACCGGCCCAGCCCCGCCGGAGGCAGGAGGCAGGGGGGAGGGGAAGGTCGCGGCGAGACACAGGGCGCAGGCACCCGACCGGCGCGGGGCGGGGACTGGGGCTGGGGACGCGGAGGGCGAAGGCGCGCGCACCCGCCTGGCGCCAGCGGAAACTGAGACTGGGTCCGCGGAAGGGAGTGGGTGCGCCACACCTGGGGATAGCGCGCCCACCAAGCCCCTGGCTGCCTGGACCGCTCTGACCGGGAAGGCACAGAGAGCAGGCGCAGCTTTTCCTTCGCGCTTTTGTGTACACCCGAGGGCTGAACCTCGCGCAGCGCGGGGCGCGCTCCATATAGAACAGCCGGGAGCCTGAGCAGCGCAGACGGAGAAAGCAGGGCCAGCCCCTCCCCGCAGCTTCAGCCCCGCCCCCGCAGGGCCAGCCCCTCCCCGCAGCGTCAGCCCCGCCCCCGCAGGGCCAGCCCCTCCCCGCAGCGTCCCGCAGCGCCAGCCCCGCCCCGCAGCGTCAGCCCCTCCCAGCAGCGCAACGGAACTAGCTACCTGAATAAGAGTCCGCCTCCGGCCGCCTGTGTCAGAGCGGAAATGAGCCTCTGAAGAGACCGGCAAACAGAAGCCAAATAAACAAAGGGAACCGCTTCAGAAGGGACTGGTGCAACAGATTAAAATCCCTGAAGAAAACACCGACTTCACCGGAAGGGCCCTGTAGATATCGAGAAGTGCAAGCTGGAACGAGGAGCTATCTGAAACTGAGCTGAACCCACACTGACCGCAACAGCTCCAGAGAAATTCCTAGACATATTTTTACTTTTTTTTTATTTTTCTGTTTTTTCTAAGTAAGGAAAAAAAAAAAATTTTTTTTTCTTTTTATATTTTTCTTTTTTATTTTTTCTCTTTTATTTTCCTTTAAAATTCCCTATTACTCCCCCATTACTCCTTAACTTTCATTTTCATAGATTTTTACGATTTTTTTAATTAGGGGAAAAAAAAATTTTTTTTTTCTTTCTTTTTCTTTTTTTTTCTTTCTTTTTTTTTTCTCCTTTTTCTTCTTTTTTTTTTCTTTCCTTTTTCTCTTCTATTTTCTATTTTTCTTTTTCTCTTATTTCTTTTAAAGTCCTCTAGTACTCCTCTACTACTCTTCATTTTCATCTTCACTACACTATAACCTTACAAAAAAAAAAAAAGAGAAGCCCTATCTTTAAACCGAAGATTATTCCCTCCCAATCTTGACTCTCCGTTTTCTACCTCAGAACACCTCTATTTCCTCTTTTCCCCTTCTCTTCCCCATCCAATTCTGTGAATCCTTGTAGGTGTCTGAGATACGAGAACACTCTGGGAACAGACAGCTGCGTAGATCTGTCTCTCTCCTCTTGAGTCCCCCTTTTTCTCTTCCTACTCATCTCTATCTCCCTCCTCCCTTTTCTCCTGTTCATGTAACTCTGTGAACCTCTCTGGGTGTCCCTAACGGGGGAGAATCTTTTCGCCATTAACCTAGAAGTTTAATTATCAGAGCTGTATAGTTGGAGAAGTCCTGAGACTACAGGAAGAATAAAACTGAAATCCAGAGGCAGGAAACTTAAGCCCAAAACCTGAGAACACCAGAAAACTCCTGACTACATGGAACTTTAAGTGATAAGTGACCGTCCAAAAGCCTCCATACCTACACTGAAACCAACCACCACCCAAGAGCCAATAAGTTTTAGAGCAAGACATACCACGCAAATTCTCCAGCAACACAGGAACATAGCCCTGAATGTCAACATACAGGCTACCCAAGGTCACACCTAACACACAGACCCAACTCAAAACTCATTACTGGGCACTCCATTGCTCTCCAAAGAGAAGAAATCAAGTTCCACGCACCAGTACACTGACGCAAGCTTCCCTAACCAGGAAACCTTGACAAGCCAAACGTCCAACCCCACCCACTGGGTAAATCCTCCACAATAAAAAGGAACCACAGACCTCCAGAATACAGAAAGTCCACTCCAGACACAGCAATCTAAACAAGATGAAAAGGCAAAGAAATACCCAACAGGTAAAGGAACAAGAAAAATGCCCACCAAGTCAAACAAAAGAGGAGGAGATAGGGAATCTACCTGAAAAAGAATTTAGAATAATGATAATAAAAATGATCCAAAATCTTGAAAACAAAATGGAGTTACAGATAAATAGCTTGGAAACAAAGATTGAAAAGATACAAGAATTGTTTAATAAAGACCTAGAAGAAATAAAAAAGAGTCAATTAAAAATGAATAATGCAATAAATGAGATCAAAAACACTTGGAGGGAACCAACAGTAGAATAACGGAGACAGAGGATAGGATAAGTGAGGTAGAAGATAAAATGGTGGAAATAAATGAAGCAGAGAGGAAAAAAGAAAAAAGGATCAAAAAAAATGAGGACAACTCAGGGACCTCTTGGGACAATGTGAAACGCCCCCAACATTCGAATCATAGGAGTTCCAGAAGAAGAAGACAAAAAAGAAAGGCCATGAGAAAATACTCGAGGAGATAATAGCTGAAAACTTCCCTAAAATGGGGAAGGAAATAGCCACCCAAGTCCAAGAAACCCAGAGAGTCCCAAACAGGATAAACCCAAGGCGAAACACCCCAAGACACATATTAATCAAACTAACAAAGATCAAACACAAAGAACAAATATTAAAAGCAGCAAGGGAAAAACAACAAATAAACACACAAGGGATTCCCATAAGGATAACAGCTGATCTATCAATAGAAACCTCCAGGCCAGAAGGGAATGGCAGGACTGAAAGTATGAAAGAGAAAAACCTACAACCTAGATTACTGTATCCAGCAAGGATCTCATTCAGATATAGAAGGAGAACTCAAAAGCTTTACAGATAAGCAAAAGCTGAGAGAATTCAGCAACTACCAAACCAGCTCTTCAACAAATGCTAAAGGATCTTCTCTAGACAGGAAATGCAGAAAGGTTGTATAAACGTGAACCCAAAACAACAAAGTAAATGGCAACGGGACCACACCTATCAATAATTACCTTAAATGTAAATGGGTTGAATGCCCCAACCAAAAGACAAAGATTGGCTGAATGGATACAAAAACAAGACCCCTATATATGCTGTCTACAAGAGACCCACCTCAAAGCAAGAGACACATACAGACTAAAAGTGAAGGGCTGGAAAAAAATATTTCACACAAACGGAGACCAAAAGAAAGCAGGAGTCGCAATACTCATATCAGATAAAATAGACTTTCAAATAAAGGATGTGAAAAGAGACAAAGAAGGACACTACATAATGATCAAAGGATCAATCCAAGAAGAAGATATAACAATTATAAATATATATGCACCCAACATAGGAGCACCGCAATATGTACGGCAAACACTAACGAGTATGAAAGAGGAAATTAATAGTAACACAATAATAGTGGGAGACTTTAATACCCCACTCACAACTATGGATAGATCAACTACACAGAAAATTAACAAGGAAACACAAACTTTAAATGACACAACATGGACCAGCAGACCTAAATTGATATCTATAGGACATTTCACCCCAAAACAATCAAACTTCACCTTTTTCTCAAGTGGCACACGGAACTTCTCCAGAAAATAGATCACATCCTGGGCCATAAATCTGGTCTTTGGAAAATTCAAAAAAATTGAAATCATTCCAGTCATCTTTTCTGACCACAGTGCAGTAAGATTAGATCTCAATTACAGGAAAAAAATTGTTAAAAATTCAAACACATGGAGGCTAAATAACACGCTTCTGAATAACCAACAAATCATAGAAGAAATCAAAAAAGAAATCAAAATATGTATAGAAATGAATGAAAATGAAAACACAACAACCCAAAACCTATGGGACACTGTAAAAGCAGTGCTAAGGGGAAAGTTCATAGCATTACAGGCTTACATCAAGAAACAAGAAAAAAGCCAAATAAATAACCTAACTCTACACCTAAAGCAATTAGAGAAGGAAGAAATGAAGAACCCCAGGGTTAGCAGAAGGAAAGAAATCTTAAAAATTAAGGCAGAAATAAATGCAATAGAAACTAAAGAGACCATAGCAAAAATCAACAAAGCTAAAAGCTGGTTTTTTGAAAAAATAAACAAAATTGACAAACCATTAGCAAGACTCATTAAGAAGCAAAGAGAGAAGAACCAAATTAACAAAATTAGAAATGAAAATGGAGAGATCACAACAGACAACACTGAAATACAAAGGATCATAAGAGACTACTACCAGCAGCTCTATGCCAATAAAATGGACAACTTGGATGAAATGGACAAATTCTTAGAAAAGTATAACTTTCCAAAACTGAACCAGGAAGAAATAGAAGATCTTAACAGACCCATCACAGGCAAGGAAATCGAAACTGTAATCAAAAATCTTCCAGCAAACAAAAGCCCAGGACCAGATGGCTTCACAGCAAAAAAAAAAAAAAAATTTAGAGAAGAGCTAACACCTACCTTACTCAAACTCTTCCAGAAAATTGCAGAAGAAGGTAAACTTCCAAACTCATTCTATGAGGCCACCATCACCCTAATTCCAAAACCAGACAAAGATGCCACAAAAAAAGAAAACTACAGGCCAATATCACTGATGAACATAGATGCAAAAATCCTTAACAAAATTCTAGCAAACAGAATCCAACAACATATTAAAAAAATCATACACCACGACCAAGTGGGCTTTATCCCAGGAATGCAAGGATTCTTCAATATCCGCAAATCAATCAATGTAATACACCACATTAACAAATTGAAAGATAAAAACCATATGATTATCTCAATAGATGCAGAGAAAGCCTTTGACAAAATTCAACACTCATTTATGATTAAAACTCTCCAAAAAGCAGGAATAGAAGGAACATACCTCAACATAATAAAAGCCATATATGACAAACCCACAGCAAGCATCACCCTCAATGGTGAAAAATTGAAAGCATTCCCCCTGAAATCAGGAACAAGACAAGGGTGCCCACTGTCACCACTACTGTTCAACATAGTGTTGGAAGTTTTGGCCACAGCAATCAGAGCAGAAAAAGAAGTAAAAGGAATCCAGATAGGAAAAGAAGAAGTGAAACTCTCACTGTTTGCAGATGACATGATCCTCTACATAGAAAACCCTAAAGACTCTACCAGAAAATTACTAGAACTAATCAATGAATATAGTAAAGTTGCAGGATATAAAATTAACACACAGAAATCCCTTGCATTCCTATATACTAACAATGAAAAACAGAAAGAGAAATTAAGGAAACAATACCATTCACCATTGCAACAAAAAGAATAAAATACTTAGGAGTATATCTACCTAAAGAAACAAAAGACCTATACATAGAAAACTATAAAACACTGATGAAAGAAATCAAAGAGGACACAAACAGATGGAGAAACATACCGTGTTCATGGATTGGAAGAATCAATATTGTCAAAATGGCTATTCTACCCAAAGCAATCTATAGATTCAATGCAATCCCTATCAAGCTACCAACGGTATTTTTCACAGAACTAGACCAAAGAATTTCACAATTTGTATGGAAATACAAAAAACCTCGAATAGCCAAAGTAATCTTGAGAAAGAAGAATGGAACTGGAGGAATCAACCTGCCTGACTTCAGACTCTACTACAAAGCCACAGTCATCAAGACAGTATGGTACTGGCACAAAGACAGAAATATAGATCAATGGAACAGAATAGAAAGCCCAGAGATAAATCCACGAACCTATGGACACCTTATCTTTGACAAAGGAGGCAAGGATATACAATGGAAAAAAGACAACCTCTTTAACAAGTGGTGCTGGGAAAACTGGTCAACCACTTGTAAAAGAATGAAACTAGAACACTTTCTAACACCATACACAAAAATAAACTCAAAATGGATTAAAGATCTAAATGTAAGACCAGAAACTATAAAAACTCCTAGAGGAGAACATAGGCAAAACACTCTCTGACATAAAATCACAGCAAGATCCTCTATGACCCACCTCCCAGAATATTGGAAATAAAAGCAAAACTAAACAAATGGGACCTAATGAAACTTAAAAGCTTTTGCACTACAAAGGAAACTATAAGTAAGGTGAAAAGACAGCCCTCAGATTGGGAGAAAATAATAGCAAATGAAGAAACAGACAAAGGATTAATCTCAAAAATATACAAGCAACTCCTGCAGCTCAATTCCAGAAAAATAAATGACCCAATCAAAAAATGGGCCAAAGAACTAAACAGACATTTCTCCAAAGAAGACATACAGATGGCTAACAAACACATGAAAAGATGCTCAACATCACTCATTATCAGAGAAATGCAAATCAAAACCACAATGAGGTACCATTACACGCCAGTCAGGATGGCTGCTATCCAAAAGTCTACAAGCAATAAATGCTGGAGAGGGTGTGGAGAAAAGGGAACCCTCTTACACTGTTGGTGGGAATGCAAACTAGTACAGCCACTATGGAAAACAGTGTGGAGATTCCTTAAAAAACTGGAAATAGAACTGCCATATGACCCAGCAATCCCACTTCTGGGCATACACACTGAGGAAACCAGATCTGAAAGAGACACGTGCACCCCAATGTTCATCGCAGCACTGTTTATAATAGCCAGGACATGGAAGCAACCTAGATGCCCATCAGCAGATGAATGGATAAGGAAGCTGTGGTACATATACACCATGGAATATTACTCAGCTGTCAAAAAGAATTCATTTGAATCAGTCCTAATGAGATGGATGAAACTGGAGCCCCTTATACAGAGTGAAGTAAGCCAGAAAGATAAAGAACATTACAGCATACTAACACATATATATGGAATTTAGAAAGATGGTAACGATAACCCTATATGCAAAACAGAAAAAGAGACACAGAAATACAGAACAGACTTTTGAACTCTGTGGGAGAATGTGAGGGTGGATGTTTCAAAAGAACAGCATGTATACTATCTATGGTGAAACAGATCACCAGCCCAGGTGGGATGCATGAGACAAGTGCTCGGGCCTGGTGCACTGGGAAGACCCAGAGGAGTCGGGTGAAGAGGGAGGTTGGAGGGTGGGATCGGGATGGGGAATAAGTGTAAATCTATGGCTGATTCATATCAATGTATGACAAAAACCCACTGAAATGTTGTGAAGTAATTAGCCTCCAACTAATAAAAAAAAAAAAAAAAAAAAAAAAAAAAAAAAAAAAAAAAAAAAAAAAAAAAAAAAAAATAAAAATTCAATCGAGTGTTTAATATTTCAAAATCAATTTGGATGTACGAAGATGCCTATTCCCTTGAGACCCTTTAAATTCACTTGACTAATGTATTAATACAATGATATGAACACAATAAATCACTGTAAGACTAAGTTGTTAAAAACAGCATTTATTTAAGAGTTCATACAGAGTGAAGTTAAAACTTAACTTTACAAAACTTATGTTTTGAATGAGGTGTTATGGGGGGACAACACATGATTTAAATACATATATATGTACATGTATAATATGTATTGCGTGTGTGTGTGTATATATATATTTAAATACATGCAGTTGCTCTATAGTTCAGATTGGTGCCTCAGTGGATACATGAGACAGTAGACGGTTCCTGTTGAAAAGTCTTTTTCAGGTAAAGTACGTGATATCTGCATATTTGAAACTAAGATTAGAAAAATGTCACAAGAAATGTCATTGGCCTTTGCCTTCTGGACTAGGAAAGTGTCACCAGAGACAAAGAACATTTCTGGATGTCCATCCAGCGACATCTGTTGTGGAAAAGAGAAAAGCTTTGTGAAGCATCTCATATCTTTGGTCAATGATTTACCTTTTGTCCATATATTGATAAATCGGTCACTTCTGAATTAACACTGAATTTCACTGACCACCTGCACTGTTAAAGAGGAAAGAGAATAACAGCTACTATGATATCAGAACAAAAGCCAGTACCTATTAGAGACGAGTGTAGTGCCCACTTCTTTCAACGCTTGCCACTTGTTACTGATGCATACACACACATACCACACCTACATACCCTTCATAACGTTTCCCACACAATAAAAAATTTGCATAAGATCAAGTTCCTTTTTTCCCCAATGCTTTTCTGCAACTTTCTTCTCAGAGCATTGTTCTCCCTCAATGTGTTAGCTAAGTCATCTGGAATTAAAGGGTATTTTTGGTAGAAATGCCATTCAGAGGTCCCTTTCATCATCTACATGATCCTAGTTTCATCTGGGTCCCTGCTGCCTTTGAGCATCTCAGCCAGGCAGACAGAGGTGCAGCAGTTGGAATGAATATCATTCATTGAGGGAGTTCAACCAGGAAAAGGAGAAGACGTGGCGAGCTGGCTCAGAATCAGCTCCGTTCCCGCTCCCTGAAGTGGCAGCCTGTCTCTGGAGGGGAGAGTTCTCAAATCCAGTCTGCAACAGAAGAAAACCTGCATCAGAGGGAAAAGAGGCCAGTCCTTTGCAAGCTGGTCCAGTCACTCTTCTACCGAGGAGAAAGGATAATAATAATTATATAGGACATAATTATTATTAGGAATGGAGAGCAAGCTCAGGTTATCTTGGCTGTGGCCAAGAGCCATGAAAGGATTTCACACGCAGGGGTAACAGTAATGCATGCAGTGGAGGAAAGTTCTAGGGAAAGAGTATAGGCTATTCTACTCTTTTTTAAATCGACCTGTATAGGATTTACTGAGATGAAAATCATATTAAAACTAACAGGAGTTTGGATTTAGAAAAGGCTAAGATAAAATCCTAAATTAAATGACTTTGCTACATCACATGACATAAATCTCTCCACTGCTAAATTAAGAATTTCTAAAAACATGTGAAAAATATATAAGTAAATTTTGCAAAACTGCAGGTTTTGAGAAAGGACTCCTTTCTCTAGGCAATAAAATCTACTCACATAAACATTTCTAATGAGGTATCTTTTATAGATACCAGACAAATCATAAGTTATGATTTTGAATCTAATCTCGAAAGTGAAATGTATGCTTTGAGTTTAAAAAATAACAGTTTAGTAGAATCAGGGATACTCATAAAGAAGTCTTGCTGAAATGCAATGTGTTGTAAAAACACAAACTCCTTACGTGGAAAGTATGACAAACACAGTTCTTCCTAGGAGAAACGTCTAACATAGACTAACATATTCTGATGACTTCACTGGTAAAGTTACCCTGTGAGATTAGAATGCTGCTGATACCAAAGCAATGAGGTGGGCACATGCATTCAACCCAGACACCCAGGGTGATTTTTTGAAGCTGCTATATGATTGGACAACATCCGGCACAGGCAAAGCACGACTTCAGTGAGTGTGTTGTTTTGTTGCCACTCAAAACAGTTTCAAGTGAAAAATGAGCGCTTGTCCTACACTTTACCTGATTTTGCCCTAAAGATATATTGGGGGGTAATCTTTCAAGTTCAGTAAAATTATCCCAAGTCCTTAAGGCTTTAGGATTACCCTTCCCCCTGTGATGTTGCTCCCTGATAAAAAGTTAAGGGGGGCCATAAAATCATATTAGCCATGGAATCATATTATTTTTATTAGAATAAAACTGAAGCAGGTAGTTTTCTATAAAGGAATAGCTGAGACATCAAGTGTGATTTGGCTTCTTTTTTAAAAAGGCTGTTATTAGATTCTGTTGGTAACGGGTTAGCTACCTGGATGTCCTTGAAGTTAAGGTGGAATAAACATCATCTTGACAGAGGTCCATCTAGTCAAAGCTATGGTTTTTCCAGTAGTCATATATGGATGTGAGAGTTGGACTATAAAGAACGCTGAGCACCGAAGAATTGCTGCTTTTGAACTGTGGACTGCAAGGAGATCCAACCAGTCAATCCTAAAGGAAATCAGTCCTGAATATTCATTGGAAGGACTGATACTGAAGCTGAAACTCCAATACTTTGGCCACCTGATGCAAAGAACCGACTCATTGGAAAAGACCCAGATGCTGGGAAAGATCGAGGGCAGGAGGAGGAGGGGACGACAGAGGATGAGATGGTTGGATGGCGTCACTGACGCGATGGACATGAGCTTGAGTAAACTCCAGGAGTTGGTGATGGACAGGGAGGTCTGGTGTGCTGCAGTCCATGGGGTTGCAAACAGTTGGACACAGCTCAGCAACTGAACTGACAGAACCTGTTTATGCATACCAAACTCTTCTCGTCCCCATCAGAGTCACCCTTACTCTCATGAATCCTAACAAAAAACCCAAGTGATCTGGGCACATCATTGATATGTAAAGCACTTTTTTTCTAGCCATTCTGTATGAACGAACAGTGAATTTTGCATAGATGAACGGACCATCAGGCTTCACTGTGTAGCCTCTTTTTCTTGAAGGCAACTTCTAATCTAGAGGAAACTTCTGTGACAGTTGTCCTGAAATATCTAAAGGGTGAAACTAGCTGTGTAAGGTATAGTCTGTGTGGGACAGAATCTTTGTGACACTGCTGGGGGTGTGCAAGCTATTTGAGATGGCTTTTGGAATTTGTATTTCTGTGCTTTTTTATATTCAAGATTAGAATCTGTGTGTTAGTCGTGTCCAACTCTGCGATCCCATGGATTTTAGTCCACCAGGCTCCTCTGTCCATGGAATTTCCCAGGCAAGGATACTGGAGTGGGTTGCCATGTCCTTCTCCAGGGGATCTTCCTGACCCATGGATTGAACCAGGCAGGTTCACACCTGATCTGAACCCAGGTCTCCTACATTGCAGGCAGATTCTTTACCATTGGTGCTACCCGGGAAGACCAATGGAAAATCTATCTTCCATTTAAAATGTTTTAGCAGTTAATACCCTACAACCTTCAAAACTTGGTGTCAAATAGTTTGGGTTCGCTGTTTTAACACCCTCACATTTCAGTCAGTTATTAGATTTTTCCTTCTAACAATATGGACAAATGCTATCTTTCAGGGAAGAAAGGCTGGTGCCAGAGTGGGGGCCAAGAGCAGAGATTATTCTGAGTATCTGTAGGTGATCACACTGTCTCCTTGGTCTTGTTTATGTGAACTTGAGGGTCCCCAACCATCTCAGCAAGGAAGTTTTATGCAAAGAGGCTGAGCCTGGTTTCGAATCCCAGAATAACAATTCATTAGCAATATGACTCGGGCAAGACACTTAACCTCTCTGAGCCTTTTGTTTTCTCTTCTGTAAAACAGAGATGACACCCTATAACCTGCCTGCAAATGCAGGGGACATAAGAGACATGGGTTCAATCCCTGGGTCAGGAAATCCCCTAGAGGAGGGCATGGCAACCCACTCCAGGATTCTTGCCTGGAGAATCCCCATGGACAGAGGAGCCTGGCAGGCCACTGTCCATACATCACAAAGAGTCGGACACAACTGAAGTGACTTAGCACGCATGTACCCTATCCCACAAGGCTGTCGTAAGGACTGAATAAATAATGTACCTAAAGCACTTTGCACGTGACTTACTTATATTAAATGCTTCATAAATGTCATTTCCTTCCTTCCTTTCTTCTTTCTCATATTAGCGAAGAGGCTCCTCTTCCAGGCAGAATCACCTGGGGACTATTTGTGAGGAATGATACACAACAGCCAGGACCCTCAGTAAAGAAAGACAGTTGTATTGGGGATGTTCATCTTTTCAGAACTGGACATCATGTATGTTTCAGTTCTTTTGGCATGTTGTAATCATGACTATCCATCACCCAGTCCAGTGTATCTCCATGTGGCCTGACTTTATATATGGCTCTCTCATAAAGGAAGAATGAGTTAAAATTTTAGAAATCTTTCTATACGCACAGTCTATTCAATCATAGGTTCTTCCCGGGTGACGCCAGTGGTAAAAGAACCTGTCTGCCAATGCAGGAGATGGAAGAGACACAGGTTCGATGCCTGTGTTAGGAAGATCTCCTGGAGGAGGGCATCGCAACCCACTCCAATATTCTTGCCTGGAAAAATCCCGTGGACAGAGGGCCTGGCAGGCTACAGTCCATGGAGTCACAGAGAGTTGGACATGACTGAGCATGCATGCACGCTTTCAATCATAAGCAGACATTTTCCCTACAGCCTTCCTCAAGAGAATTTTATATATGCATTCCTTTAAATAGTTTTCCAAATGCTGGCTATCCTTCATCACAGGAAGTGCTGTTTCTTAGGAATACTGATGTCCCATGAATCTGAACAAAGGACAGAGAATGATAAGCACTGATCTTCTCTACCTGCTTTTGAGTTTGTCCTGAGTTGGAGTTTGGTCCAAGGTGCATGACAAAGGGAAGAAAGGATTGTTAGTCCCATATTATTTCTAAATTTCACACATTTTCCTCAGGTAACAAATGAACAAACCTACAACCATCATTTAACACTGCTCTGTCAGCACAGGGCTTCAGATAAGAAGTATGAGTTTTAGTAATAAAATAAAACCAGGAGATAGAATAGGGAGGCAGAGTTTTCCATCTCAACTGTGAGACCCAGTTCAGTCAAGATCCACAGAAGACCAGCAGAAGGGGGTGATACACCTTTGCTCAAAGGAAAGACTATTTTTCTCAGATGAACTTGACCAGAAATTCTGGGTATTCATGAACCAGACTCAGTCAGAAACATAAAACCTTTTATTTTCCTTTGATTTATTTGATGCTGCTATCAAATGTCCTTTGAAAGGGAATTAATGCAGTGTCAGATTATGGTACTAGAGTATCTTTTCCCTGCATAGAAGGGGAGGGTCATGAGAGGCGCTTTTACTCAGGGCTGAGTGATGTGTGGGCAGCATCCTTCTCATGTTATCATCTAGCGCCATTTCTTGCTGATGGAGATTGAGGAGCATGCATTCTGCCAGAGGCTTGTGGGCAATCTGTCCCTGAGTACAGGACAGTTTCAGGCTATGGCCAGTGTTGGCTTGGCCTGAACTCTGCATGGTACTTTGAAAAAGACTTTAATTAGTTGCAGACATCAAGAATCAGGTGCAAGAACATGGAGAAAAAGAAACTCTTGTCACTTGGTGGGAATGTAAAATGGTGTAACAGAGCATCGCAGTTCCTCAAAATTTGAACATGGGATTACCATACAATCCAGCAATTCCATGTTTTGGTATATACCCCAAAGATCTGAAGGCAGGAACTCACACATATTTGTACCCTCATGCTTACAGTGGCACTATCACAACAGCTAAGAGGAAGCAACTTGAGTGTCCATCAATGGGTAAATAAACAAAATGTGGCATATACATACAATGGGATAGTGTTGTTGTTCAGTCATGTCTGACTCTTTGCAACCCCACGGACTGCACTATGCCAGGCTTCCCTGTCCTTCATCATCTTCCAGAGCTTGCTTAAACTCATGTCCATTGAGTCGGTGACGCCGTCCAACCATCTCATCCTCTGTCGCCTCCTTCTCCTCCTGCCCTCAATCTTCCCCAGCATCAGGGTCTTTTCCAATGAGTTGGTTTTTTGCATCAGGTGACCAAAGTATTGGCGCTTCAGCATCAGGCCTTCCAATGAATATTCAGGGCTGACTTCCTTTAGGGTTGACTGTTTTGATCTCCTTGCTGTCCAAAGGACTCTCAGGAGTCTTCTCCAGCACCACTCAATCTTAAACAGAAAGGAAATTCTGACACCTGCTGCAGCATGGGCGAACCTTGAGGATGTTATGCTGAGTGAAATAAGCAAGTCACTAAAAGCTACAGTACCACCCCACTATCTAGAGTTGTCAAATTCATCCAAACAGAAAGTAGAATGCTGCTTGCCAATGGCTGGGGAAGGAGACAATGGAAAGATGTTGTTTAATGAGTGTAGAGTTTCAGTTTTGCAAATGAAAAAGTTCCGGAGATTGGTTGCATAATAGTGGAAATTTACTTAGTGATACTGGGCTTCCCAGGTGGTTGAGTGGTAAAGAATCTGTCTGCCAATGCAGGAGATGCAGATTTGATGCCTGGGTTAGGAAGATCCCCTGGAGAAGGCAATGGCAATCCACGCCAGTATCCTTGCCTGAGAAATCCCATGGACAGAGGAGCCTGGTGGGCTGCAGTCCATGGGGTCACAGCAGAGACAGACATGGCTTAGTGACTGAGCATGAGTGCCTTTACCTACAGGCCTTGGTCCACTTGATTGAACAAAACGAAACAGATGCTTTCCTAATGTTTATGCAGGCATAAGTCAGGGTAGCCATGTTTATAAGAGAAATTACTTTTTGCTGGCCTAAAGTAAAAGAGTGAGCTGCACCAGGTCGTTGTAATGAGTGACCAGTGCCCTCAGGCTGCCTCTCAGCTTCCCAGGGCCTCCGTAGGTGCCAGCCTCAGCCCTTCTCCAAATGACCATCTCCTGTAGCACCCACGATTCTGATCCGTTACTTTGTACCTGGCCCATGTTCCATTCCCTCAGGCATATCCAAGCGATACTAACTGATCAGATACATTGAATTGCAACCAAGAGACTGATGGATGCTGACAGCTTCAGGTCCACTCCTGCCAGATACCACTTTACCTAGAAATTGTCCTGCCTGACCCTGCGGGCTGGCTGCTGTATGTCAGTCACATGCCCGGCCGGGAAGAGGAGGGGGGCGGGCAGCGAGGACACTGTGTCCAGACCCCGCCCTTGGATGGCCCCCTCCACTCTGCCGCTTCGAATGGCAATCACAAATTCTACCTGACGGAAGGATCTGGTTACCACTGCATGTTAAAAGCCAGTCTTTCTGGGCCAATCCAGAGGAAGCTCTGGCCTTCTACAATGAAAGCCATCTGCCTTAAAAGAATGACAGTGGGAAGGGTAAGGCTAGACTGGAGGCCGCTGGGTGGGTGACCACCAGGGTCTGTCCTGCACCTGCTGGGCTGAGTCAGAGAGTCAGAGCCAGATGCTGCAAACAGGTGTTAGAGGGAATGCTGAGGGCAGGGTTAGAGTATTTATTCAGAGGGACTAAACCCAAGCACTGGCTGCTCCCTACTCAGCATTCCTGAACCTCGGGCCTTGGATAGCTTAAGCATCATGGATTCCAGGCTGGAAAAGAGAGGACAGCCAAGAGCCTGGGCCAGTCATCAAGGGCTGGGAAGTGCCTGGGGCCTGGTCTGTGACTCACAGCCAAGAGCCTGAGCCCCGGAAACTCGGTTGGGCAGGTCTATCCTGGGCATTTCTGTCACAGGGATACAGTCTTTACAGCTCAGTGGCAGAGCACTGAGGTATGTCAGGACCGCAGCACAGAGCTGTGAATATACAGCACCCTCTCCATGGATGCTGGAGGAAAGGATAAAGAAGACACACCCTCCCCTCCCCCAACACCAGGAGCCCTGGGAGGAAAACATTCACTAAAGGGCATTTTTCCCCTTAGGAGAATTCACAGCTCTGAGCACTGAGGGATGGAAGGGATGGATGGAGCGGATCTGGGGGCTTCACTGCCTTTAGCTGCCTCTGTCTTGCTCAGTTAGGGAAGATCAGAAACCAGGCCTATGAAACAAGAAGAAATTAAATTCACTCCTTTTTCTTAACCTGGAGGAAGATGTCTGGTGTACTTTGACTGGTGGACTTTGACTTTGGGCTGTTTCAAACACGGCCTCTAGGAATAGAGGGAGTTGGGGTGGGGGGCAGGAAGGAGAAGTGAAAATGTCAATGTCACAGTTTTGCAGACATTTACAGTCAGCCTTCTTCTCAGGTATGGACCCGCCATTATGTGTCCAGCAGAGTGTGTGTGCTCAGCCTTTCTGAAAGGAGAACTTTATTACAAAGGATGCTAATTAGATTATCAACTCCTCACAGATAGGACTTCTTTGCCTTGTGTGAAGGAAACAATAGGTTTTCCTCAAGAGCCATGGGAGGTCAATGGTATTGTTATGCCCAGTTCATGGACGAGAAAACAGAGGATGGTTGAGGAACTGGCTCAGAGTAACTCTAAAGATAAAGTGCTGAGATCAGAACCCCAAAGGGAAAAGAGGCAGCCAGAGCTGCTGAGCATGAGAGATAGGCTGACTGCACCCCCACAAGTCAGAGATGGGGCGGAGGGGGCTCAGCAACTGAAGGACGGGTGCAGGGGGTGGGAGCCTAGAACTGACCTGTCTGTGCCAGCGTGTCGTGAGGGGTGAGTCAATGCAGAGAACCCTTGGTCACACTGTTTTTGCTTCAATCACATCAACCCTGATAAAGTGGGGATTCACCCACTTGCCCTAGATGTGGGTGTGACCTCCATTCTACTGCAGGCACGTACTCCGTGGTGGTGGACAAGGGGTCACTGAGCACCAGGCTCCCAGCTGCTCCATAATTTGGAGCAAGTCACTCACCCTCTGTGATCCTCTACTTAGAAATGAGGAAGTTTTATAATAACTGAATCACTTTGCTGTACCGCAGACGTTAACACCACTGTAAATCAATTATACTTCAACAAAACTAATTTTATGAAAAAATAACAGTAACAATGTCAAATTTTAAAAGTGAGGAAGTTAAAAAATTCCTACTGTGCAGGGTTGTTGTGAAGTTTAAATGAGAGAATCTCTGTGAAAGACCTTGCACAGGATAAAGCAATGTGCACGTTAGTTATAGCCTTTGCCACACGGCACTGGTTTTTCAGATGCTTTGAACAGTGGTGGATTTGTTCTTTCCCTGTGGGTTCTAGTGGGGAAAAGGCATTTCATGGAAATCACTGAGATACATAAATAAAGGGAGAAAAATCCACAGGGTGCACAGCACTAATAAGGGCCTTAGGTTAAATCAGAATAACAAATACTAAAAAAACTACAGAAGTAAAACTCAAGTAGCTTTGTCATGACAACTCCCCCAGAAAGCTCTCCCAGGTGCCTATGTTACTGTTTTCATGGAATTGTGGGACTGCAGGCACATGTTGCCAGGGGAAATGAATTCATTACACGGCTGCTGTTGCTAAGTCGCTTCAGTTGTGTCCGACTCTATGCGACCCCATAGACAGCAGCCCACCAGGCTCCCCCATCCCTGGGATTCTCCAGGCAAGAACACTGGAGTGGGTTGCCATTTCCTTCTCCAATGCATGAAAGTGAAAAGTGAAAGTGAAGTCGCTTAGTCGTGTCTGAACCTTAGCGACCCCATGGACTGCAGCCCGCCAGGCTTCTCCGTCCATGGGATTTTCCAGGCAAGGGTACTGGAGAGGGGTGCCATTGCCTTCTCTATTCATTACACTGCTCACACGTAATTTACATTACATTTCCCTCTTTAAAACAGATACATCCATTTCAGCTTCCTATTCAAGTGACTATTACTAAGGAAGCTATTTGATCTTGAGAAATATAGCGTACAGTTTTAGTACAGATTTTGTTTTTTCTCTTCTAGTGTTAGTGGCTCAGTCATGTCTGACTCTTTGTGACCCCATGGGCTGTAGCCCACCAGACTACTCTGTGCATGAGATCCTCCAAGCAAGAATACTGGAGTCGGTAGCCATTCCCTTCTCCAGGAGATCTTCCCAACCCAGGGACTGATCCCAGATCTCCCACATTGTAGGCAGATTCTTTACTGTCTGAGTCACCAGGGAAGTCCCTTCTAGAAAAGCCCCCAAATTGACACTTGCTAGGATATCACTTTCCCAGTAGGGGGAAAAAAAAGAGAAAAGTGCAGTTGCAGGATACAAATGAAAAAGCAATAATAATATTAATGTAATAGTCTCATTAAAACTTACTTCTTTAAATAAAATCCTTCCTCTCTCCAAAATTTTTTCTATGTAAAAATGCTTGCATTTCATTATCAGAACTTCTTATAACTTCCAGGAATATCAAGTCCTGGATAATATTATGCAGTAAATGTAGGCCTGAGTGCTGATCATTTTTTCTCTGTTTTTACCAAGTGAAATTCCAGCATAGTCAGGGTGCCTGGCTTATCAGTGATTTGATTCATAAGCTTGAATCTCCTAATTTGTATAACACAAGCAGTTGCTCTCAGTAGAGATTTCTGTTTGAAAATAATTTGACACCCTGAATCCCTCAATTAAATTTAGAGAACATAGTTAAATTTTCATTCATTTCAGTTTGTTTTGGAAAATTAAATAGATCATTTCAAAGAACATAGGACCTGTAGTCACACTCATGGGAAATCATATTCTTGGTCTACTGATTTTTTAAAACATTCTCTGGTACCTTGTGAAATTAATCTCATGCAGGAAAGAAGCTTTTGCCTCAGGCATCGCTCACCACTGAGTCCCTAGTGGCAGGTGGACTTGATATTTACCCAAATCGGACTGAATGATTTGGTCTCAAAGGTTATTTGCATGAAAATTACTTTATCTTTTTGCATGTGATATCTTGTGGGGACCCACAGCTCCACATACCTGCTTTTCCTTGGAACACTGGCTACTGTTCATCCCAGTTTAAGAAAATATGGATATTTTCAAGGAGACTAAATCTTAGGTAGGGAAATTTGATAAGATCTCAGGTCTGGGGACACATGTATTGGTTTCTGAGAGTCTAGGAAATAAACCCTGGGCTTCAAGAAGAGAAGAGAATCTTGGCTAGTACCATGTTTCTTTCTTTCCCTCTTCCTTTCTTTCTTTCTTCTTTTCTTCCCTCTTCAAGAAATGTTTTTTTATTTTTCCCTGAAGGAGCACCTTTATAACCTCAAAGGACAACATTTATGGAACGGGGGCTGGGAACTAAGATGGCCACGGGCTGGTTTTCCTTGGAGACACTTCCTGCTCTGGACTTGCCCTCCACACACTGCTTTTGCTGTTTTAGGGTAGAGAATCCAAAGGTGTGGGTCACCCACATTGTCCCCGATGCTCTGTCTCTGAAATCATGATATATGCTAAAGGAAGCATCTGGCAAACCTCAGGACAGGAGGAAGGACCACCTGCACCTTCTTGTCAATCCTTGGGTGGGGAAACTTGTCAGCCAAGAGGACAAGCCCAGGGTTGGAAGGCCCTGGCCCATGCTGTGGGGGGAGTGGGGGGGCTCTGCAGTCCTGTGGAAACTGGTGTAGACAGCACAAGGAGTGAACTGGGACAGAAGCATGTCATTAAAATGTACAGACATCTTAGCTCATAAAGCAATTTACATCTGCACTAAAAATAGGGCCCCAAAGACCTTAATCATCAGATTGTAAAGTTGAGCCCAGTCACTTAAAAGCATCAGGCACCTCGGCTGTCAAGACCTTGCTCTGCTAGGCCTTGTTGCTGGCTGTGGGAGGAAGGGGAGACAGGCGTGCTGGATTTAGGCTGTGAGTCTTCTTGTGGCCAGCTGTTTAGAACAGGTTAAGCTTTGTCAGTACCTTCCTCCTACAGGCGACCCCCATCTGTCCTCTAACTTTTCTACCGTACCTTAAAGAATAGTGTATGTGAACCCATTCAAGCAGGCAGACACAAACAGTTATTATTTTTTTTAACACTTTCCTAGGGATAAACTCTTCGAGAAAATATAACAATGCTAATATAGGTACCTAAACAGAGTTTCAAAACACATAAGGCAAAACTGATAGAACTGCAAGGATAAATAGACAAATCCACAATTACAGTCAGAGATCTCAAAATTCCTCTCTTAGTAATTGATAAAACAAGTACATAGGAAATCAGTGAGGATATAATGAACCTGAACAACACTCACTGACCTGATGGACATTCATAGAACATTCCACCCAGCAACAACAGAAAATACAAGGTTTTCAACAGCACATGGAACATTCACTAAGTTAGCTTAGTACATTTTAAAAAAACTGGAACCATATAGACAATATTCTCTCTCCACAATGAAATCAAACCAAAAATCAAACAGAAAGAAATCTGGAAAATCGTAATTATGGCTGATTCATGTCTTATGGCAGAAACCAAGGCAACATTGTAAAGCAATTATCCTCCAATTAAAAAAGAAATCTGGAAAACCTCCATACAATGGAATACTAATCAGGAATATAAAGAAATGAGCTACTGATACATGCAACCAAATGGATGACTCAAGAATGATATGCCGTGGTACATATACACCATGGAATATTACTCAGCTGTTAAAAAGAATTCATTTGAACCAGTCCTAATGAGATGGATGAAACTGGAGCCCCTTATACAGAGTGAAGTAAGCCAGAAAGATAAAGAACATTACAGCATACTAACACATATATATGGAATTTAGAAAGATGGTAACGATAACCCTATATGCAAAACAGAAAAAGAGACACAGAAATACAGAACAGACTTTTGAACTCTGTGGGAGAATGTGAGGGTGGGATATTTCAAAAGAACAGCATGTATACTATCTATGGTGAAACAGATCACCAGCCCAGGTGGGATGCATGAGACAAGTGCTCGGGCCTGGTGCACTGGGAAGACCCAGAGGAATCGGGTGGAGAGGGAGGTGGGAGGGGGGATTGGGATGGGGAATACGTGTAAATCTATGGCTGATTCATATCAATGTATGACAAAACCCACTGAAATGTTGTGAAGTAATTAGCCTCCAACTAATAAAAAAATAAATTAAAAAAAAAGAATGATATGCCAAGTGAAAAAACCAGTCACAACAGCCTGTATATTGGATGTTTTCATCTATATGATCTTCTAGAACTGGTGAAACTATAATGACCAGCAAAATAGCAGCTGGGATGCCAGAAGGAGATTACCTGCAATGGCACATGAGGATAGAAATACTTTATAGCTTTACTGTGGCCTGTAGCCACACAATGCTACATACCTGTCAAAACCTACTGAACCTTACAATTAAAAAAGGTAAATTTTTAAAAATCACACTATTTTTCATCCCTTCATTCATCTAATCTTCTGTGACTACATTTACTGTGTACATTCTAAGTCCTTTGTTCTACTGGGCCATGAGGTCTAAGCACCAGTAGGTAGACTTCAGACCTGGATTTTATGGGGTTTATGGAATCTGAAAGGGTAATCACAGCTGTGTAAACATTCAGCTAAATTGGTGTCCAGGAGATGTGGAGATAGTCTGGGAATTAGGGATTTGTGTAATAGCTTCAAGGCAAGAAATACATTTGGGGAAATGTAGTAGGCTATCTAAATCTATTATTATTACATTTGCCAGAATGATCTGTCAGGTCTAAGTTCATAACCCTCCCAATGAAAACATCCTGAAACAATTTATAAGATTTTTAGTACCAGATTTTTCACTCTCTGATGTTGTGCAAATAGATGAATCCTTTCATCAAGCAGTTGTTTCATTTTCTTCATGAGAAAACTGAGGCTCAAAGAAATTAAGTGCCCAGAGTTGGGACTGAACTGAAGTCCTTCCTTTTGATTTCATAGATCTTTCCTGAGCCCCAGGCCTTAGCACAATTTCTAACCAACTTGCTCGTCTATTTTCAGGCTTGAGGAATGTGCGGTGGAAAGTGGATATTCTAATCTTGCAACTACGAATAGCTATGATATGGTAAAAGCTTTCAGGGTCCCTGACAACTACAGCTTCGTGCTCTGGTGAAATATGTGAGCTGTGGTTCTTTACGAGGCAGAAATGGCAGAGATTTTTAATGTCAAAAACCCCATCTTCACAGCAAATGGCTCTCTGTGTGCGTGTGTGTGTGTATGTGTGTGGGGCTGGGGTCCTCTGACCCTGAGGCAGCTGCCAGGGTCCAGCTCGAGTGTCAGCCAGAGCAGCTGCCAAGTTAATCTACCAAGCAGGGAGACATTTCTCTGGATATCCCTGTTCCCATCAAGTGGTTTGGACAAATTTCTCCAACCACAGTCACTAAACCTCACTGGGAAGGGCGAAGGGGAATGTGGAGGGGCTTTCATTGTTGCTGCTCCTGCTTCTGGGAAAATCTAATTGCCACACATATTCCCAATAAAAATTCCAGTTGTCCTGGTGGGCATGGGGGTGGAACCTGTGCTAACCCTCAGGTGTAATTAGCATGTAAGCAGTGCAGATGAGGCTCATAGAGGCTGCTTTTCAAGCGCAGCCAACCTGATCACAGTGCCCTCCCCACTTATCATTGCTCTGTCTTCTGAGGTTGACTGGGGCATGGTGCAGTTTCTTAAAAAAATATTTAAAAATTAACACAGGAAGTAGATCAGATATAATTGCCACCAAACTCTTTGTGTTGTCTGAGTGTACAACAGGCAGGGTCTAGAAGGGTGCGAACTTTGAGGGTGATTTTGCAGCTAAAGATCAGCTAATGTATAGGACCTTTGCACAGTGTGACACAGGCCTGAATTCAAACCTTGCTGAGCAGTTAGTTTTCTTGGAGAACCAAGGTGGGGAAGGCAACAGTGTGCCTCTGATCTAACAAAGAGCAGAATCCCGGGTCACCACCCATGCAGAGAGCTGGCGTCCGGTTTTTGCCATCACCAGTTTCTAACACATAATCTGACTATGTCTTTGGTGAAGAGAGAATGTACATGCTATGGCATCAGAAATCACAGACAGCAAGAACAGGGTAGTTTTCACTGTGTGAATGTCCCTGAGGCAAGCACCAGGAAACATCTTCCTTCTTAAATGGATTGTGGTTCTTCTGATGGGGCTCAAGTGAGTTTACAGATTAGCAAGTGAGCCTGAGATGCTTCTGTCATTCTAAGGCCACCTTATTTCCCAGGATGGGTTAAGAGAGATAAGACCACCAGTGAATCAAGGAGATGTTCACGGAAAGACTAACAAAGTGTGAAATTGTAACAAGCTAACCTTGCATTGCATGCCTGGTCGCTCAGTCATATCTGACTCTTTGTGACCCCATGGACTGTAGCCAGCCAGGCTCCTCTGTCCAAGCAATTTTCCAGGCAAGAATACTGGAGCACGTCGCCATTTCCTACTCCACGGGAACTTTCCGATCCAGGGATTGAACCTGGGTCGCCTGCATTGCAAGCAGATTCTTTACCCTCTGAGCCACCAAGGAAGCCTTGTTTATCCCACAATATAATTAAATAAGAGCTGTAACCACCTTATATAGAGCCCATTTAAATATACCAATTTATATACCTTTATCTAAATTCCGCCAACTTCTATATCTTTAGTTTTCATAAGACCTTGCATTGGACAAACATCTAGTGAGTTGAGTTCTGAGGCACTGAAGGTGAATCAGGCCTGCAAAACCTTCACAGGGATGGGGAATCGGATGCTGTGTTGAGGTCTCTATTAATCTGTCCATACCCCCTTTCAGGCAGGGATCAAAGAGTGGTCCTCCATCATAAACAGGTGCCCTTCTCTGGGTGAAAGGCTCTTTCTCAAACACCAAATACTACCCAAGGTTCTTGGCAGTAGTGAAAGTCAATTCATCATACCCTCTACCTATAACCCCACCCCCCTGCCTCACCCTCACAACAGGCATGTGAATGACAGCATCCATGACATGGGCTCCAATGGACAGCAGACAAGAAGCATGACTTTCCCCCCGCAGCCTCAGAGAAGCATTACAAGGACATATGGCAACAAAGTCCCAAACCTGAACTCTCAGAATATAAACTGAACTCTTCAGACAATTATTCAGATCCACAGTTATTCAGGATATTCCAGTTATGCACGGACTTTTCTCTCCCTCCCCATTTGCCCCACTGAGCCCATGGCCAATAACTTCCTCCCACTGCTGTTCATCACAAATGACAGGTGGAGGAGTTATGCCCTTGAGCTGACAAAGACACTCAGAACATTCTATAATACACAGGTTATGGCTATTAGACACTGGGGTAGGTGCCATTCACACACAGTTATAGGCATGACAGGGACCTATGGGGAGCCTACTGCCATCGCTGAGTAGACAGCTAATGAGGCAGAAAGGAGCTATGAGGGGAGCTTCCAGAAGAGTCAGTGTCAACCCGGGAAAAGTCAGCGAGCCAGAAATAGCTGAGCCCTTTCAGCTCCAGTCACCCTGGATCACTTCTGAGCTACGGGCACAGGGAACTGGGTCTCAGGTCCAGCAGGGTCATTTACTCAAAAGTACGTGGGGTTTAAATCTTTAAATATGATTCATGAAGCTGATAACATTCAAAAGGTTACGAAAGGAGTAAGATGGTTAGTCCCTAAACCTCCTAACAGTCATCAAGAAAAGGCTTGACTATGAGACAACATACCAAAAATAGTATACTCTCTGTTGGCTTTATGACTTCTCTTTGGTTCTAATTTGTTACAGCCAGTAAATGAACATTGGCCCTCTGGCTCCTTATTCGTTCAGATCTCACTTGGCCGAAATGCCCCCTATGTGACTGCACCCAGGCTCCCCTCTCTCAGGAGAGACACTGTGGACTCTGAGGGTGCAGAGAGAACCAGAAGTCCCCTGGTCCACCTGCCCACCAAAGCAGTTACCTGCCCACCTGGGTACCTCTCTGGTGAGGCAGATAACATGCTGCTACTGAACTGATGGAAACCTGCATAGTCCTGTATGAGGCCTTTGCTGGTCATCCATCTAAGAGCACAGACTACTCACAGCATTCTGGACACCTTTGAAAAATGGCCTCCTCTAATGGCTGTTCTGCCTGGAGAATCCCATGGACAGAGGAGCCTGGTGGGCTACAGTCCATGGGGTCGCAAAAAGTCGGACAGGACTGAGTGACTAACACTTTCTATGGCTATTATGGAGGGTCCACTCCCACTGGATTACTGAATAATTGCCCAATGAGTCTTGTTCTGAGTCAGGATCCCCTTCCACGTAGGATTAGATGACGGAGTGATTCTCTTCAGGAAGGGGCCGTGAGGCCACGAGTAGTGCTTGGGAACTTGGTTCTTTTTAGATTGGCAGAGCCTCAGAATTGGGGGAGAAAGTCATCTCTGGGCCTACAGAAGAGAAACATTATGGAAGAGCTACATGAGATGTTAGTCAAGGGAAAAGAAAAGATTCCTACCCATTAAAGTAAAAATCAAGCATTGAATCTGACGCCAGATGTAGTGAAGTATAAGAAAAGCCACAAGTGCTAGGCAGATTCCTAACTCCTGTGAGAAAACAAGAAGAAAGCTTCACTGATATTATCACAAATAATATTTTCATCCTCATTCAGATGGATTTTTCATTTTCATTTCAATTGTGCTCCTATCTTGGGTTACTGTATTACTGTTTTTCTGCTTGACTCAATGTCCACTAAGTATGTAAGGAATCCCATAAACTTTCCAGAAATAAACTTCCCATCCATCTTTTAGAAAACTTTCTACTCCACTTTTTTTACAACCTAAAACAACCTTCAAAGGTTTCCTCACACCAAACATATCTTTTTTGTCATTTTTCATTCGTGAAAATAAATACATGGCACGAAAGCATGTCCATCTTTGAATTTTCCAAAAATCATTTCCATTTATTACCTCATGGAAATCGAGGTTCACTTGAGCAGATAGTTAAGATAGTAAGAATTTTATGATTTTTGAAAAAATGCTATTTGTTGTTGAAATCACCTGATGACCCAGGAGCACGGAACTCGAGCATATTTTTTCCGTTAGCCCCTGTCTGGGCAACACCCACACGTCATTTAAGAATACTCATGGGTAAAAAAAAAAAAAGAATACTCATGGGTATGGAGTAACCATGAACATTCTTCCTTGTGAAGAAATTGTAGAAGATTTCTTCTGTGGAATCTTTGAGCCATGCAAACATCTATCCCAGTGTTAGAAAAAAGAACTTCAAACTTGCATTTTGATAAGAAAAAAAAAAAAGAGGCATTAAATGGCCCTTAAAAAATTCCAAAGGAGGGAAGTCGATGTGCTTTTCTGCTTCCAGCAGCACATGCGTAGGAAGCACCAGTTTAATTAAGCCAAAACTATCTTTGTCCAGCCTTCACCAGCACACTCCCAAAACCAAAACCCAAGAATCAGAGGTTATTTTCCAGAGCCGACACAGAACTTGACTCAAACGTGCCTGCTGGGTGTTGGGAACGACACAGAAGCAAGTGATTAGTCTTTGGAAGCTAAAAGAGGACGCATAAAAGGCCCAACAAGGGCCAGTGGCCAGTGCAGAGGAGGACCAGGGACGCCAGCCAGTCACTGCAGACAAGCAGCTTTCACCTGCATGCCAAGGGGCCAGGCCCGCTTGCACTCCCGCCCCTGGGCAACCAGGTGTGGAGTCGCCACGCACGGGCAAAATGAAGTCAAATTGGTGTCTCTTTCACTTCATGTCAGGCTTAGAAAAACAAGCCAACTTGGGGTAGATGAGTTGTTCCCCTTATCCCCCAGGCCCCAGGTTCTGTCCGCCCCTTCAGAAGCCCTTCCTCTTTGCTGTCATCCCAGCGGGACCAGGCGGCGCAGGGAGCATTCAGACCCCAGAGCATTCATTGACACTAACCTGAGAAGTAGCTGCAGGTGAGCTAGCATCCTTACCACTCACTGCTGCCCTCTCCCTGGCTGCGGCTTCCGCCCCTTCAGCCTTCCGCGCACGCGCATCCTCGGAAGCTGAAGGCCCTACGCGCCCGAGACTTCCGCTCCCTGGGGCGGAAGGTGGGTTGGCGGTGGATTTCCGGGTCTGGCCTTTATACCAACTAGGGTAAAGCAAGGGATCCGCAGTGTCCGTTGCTGCTGGGACTGGAGTTTCAGACTCTGTGGTCTGCTGGGAGCCAGTGGGCACCACCTCCCCCTTCACAGGATGGGTAAATTCAAAAGCAAAAAAAGAGAAAAGCAGTGGATTTTAGTTCCCTTCAGGCTTGCAAAGGGATAGCTCTCTGTGTGTGGGCCCGATCTTTTGCGTGTTTCAGCTCAGCCCACCCTCCAAGGGCTCAGGGCAAGGAATGCAGCCAGCATTCTTGTCTCGGCATCTATTTGTGCCCGCTCTTCTTTCCTGGGCTTGTCTCACTAGACTGTGGCCTTGGTCAGGTAGAGAGCAGAGGCCTAGAACAAATTTTGCTTATAAAATAGCAGATAATGGAAGAACTATTGACCAGAATGGCAAACTATTGACCAGAATTAATTTTTTGTATTATACATGGGTCCCCCAAAACCTCTTTTCTCAAACCCCAAATTGAAATCTAGTTGATCAAACCCAGCTGTCATTTAATTATCATATCCCGTTCGATTTCAGTGCAATTGGTACACCCAGAATTTCAAGATTCTGGGAATTATAAATAGTCTTTTAGCTTAGTTTCCTATGGAGACAGAGCATAAGATATAATTCCATCTCTGAGTTCCCTCTTTGCAGTTTTGTTTCTATAGATAATTCCAATCCACTTTGAAACCCAGACTTTTATATATATATATATATATAAGTCTTCATTGCCCACAAACTCAACAGGTTGGGACCTGTCAAAGGTGTTGTGAAGTCAGTACAGAGGCTTGAGAACCAAATAGTGACATCTTAGAAAACATAAAGTCAGTCACAGGACAGCCACAGACAGTGTCTGGGATGAGCTAATTTCCTAAGAAATTTTTAAAAACAATTCTGTCAACACATCATTTCATCAAATGCCAGAGAAATAGGAAACCTCAGCTTCCTTTATTTGCCCATTGACCAAAAGCTATAGTTCTGTTTCAGGGTAAGCAACAGGGACAGAAACTAGCATGGTTTCTCTATTTAGTTTCTTTACTACCTACAGAAAATTCAAAGTTCTGAAAATAGAACCATTTTAATCTCTCAACCTATACCCTGTATCTATACTAAGAGTCAATGCCATGCTCTCATCTCTCTGAATTCACATGTTAAGACACACATACACAATTGCCATAGATTGCCTCAGACTTGAGGGTGGGAAAATTATGTGAAACTGAGTCTTGTCAACTGGTTATAACCACAATGACCCTGCTGAATGCCCTAGAAGACTTTCTCCCTGACACTGTGACGGCCCTAAAATCTTGTGTCCTCCATACACAAACGCCTGGCATAGTGTTTCCTTTCCTTGAGGTAGAATAAATTGTTTGAGCTGCTCAGCAAGGAGGCACACCTGCATGTCCTGCAAGAGGGAACTCAGAACTGAGTTACCTGTGTCACCGGGGCTTCCACAGCAGGTAGCAGCGCTGGAGGGGGGTCCGGAGAGGAAACTGGGGGTGCCTCAGGGGCAGCCTGGAGCTCCGAGGTCGGTGGAGAGGGCTCCATGCCTTTCTCTGGACTCTCATCTCCCCCTGACGACTCAGTCCGGAGGTCTTCCACCTCTTCCACATCTACTCCCTCTTCTTCACCTTCTCCTTCTCCCTCTTCTTCTTCGTCTTCATCCTCTGATAAGGTAATGCGGTTTCATACTGTTATAATTACCACTGCGGCCATGAGAAACATGACTGGCCAATATTTGTAGCTCAGATTAAGGTCAGGGCTATGGAAATCCTCTCCATCAGACACTCGACAGCAGCAGGGCGCTTGCACTTGCACTTAAATGTGGACGTGATGCTGTGCAAGTGGTCTCAGTCATCGCCATCCTGCCTGCTCCCCTCCCCAGTTCAAAGTGTGGTCCTCGCGACCACCGTGCACTATCCGCCTGACCCCCAGAGCCTGTTCCCATATCTCTCATGCTTTGTCACATCTGCCAGTTCCTGGAGGGCTGGGACTGTCACTTACTTTTTTCTGTCAAATTAAATGGAAAAGCACATCTCTACCTTATGTCAGAAGACACACAAAACCCTGGTCCTATTTAATTTCTCACCTCCTTTGTTCAGTGAAGGATGATTTTTGCCACAGATAACACTGTGACTCTTTGTAACCCACTGGTTTTTTTTTTTTTTTTGCCTGTCTTCAATGCAGTTTATTTTAAAATGAATTTTTTTGGAGTATAGCTGCTTTATAATGTTGTATTAGTTTCTGCTGTACCGCAAAGTGAATCAGCCATAAGTATATGTC
Source organism: Cervus canadensis (assembly GCF_019320065.1). Lineage (NCBI taxonomy): Eukaryota > Metazoa > Chordata > Mammalia > Artiodactyla > Cervidae > Cervus > Cervus canadensis. The sequence continues at coordinate 29,237,094 of NC_057397.1, read as the reverse complement.
TGTCCCCGCTTGTTTGGATTTCCTTCCCATTTAGGTCACCACAGAGTGCTGAGTTGAGTTCCCTGCTATACCGTAGGTTCTCAGCTAACCTGTCTTATACATAGTATCAGTAGAGTATGTATATCAACCCGAATTCTCCCAATTCATCCCACTCTAACCCACTGATTTTAATATTTCCTCAGGCAATATTAATGATAGACAATATTAAGTAATTTTTAAAGAAGATCCATCCTGAAGATTTACTTCTAAAGCTATATCTGTGGACACTGATATAAATCCATGTCTTTACAGTGGTCTAGCCAAGGAGCCTTATCATCTAACTGAGCTTCTCTTTTCAATGATCTCATCAGGATCAAATTCCAAGAGTGGGATTTCTGGGCCAGATGAGAGGGATGTGTTTATAACTCATTGAGTACATCTGATCACATAGACTCAGTTTTATTTCCAGGTGTGACTTACTCTATGACTCACTCACTTTTCTCGTCCTCTAGTATTTAAGTGAAAGTGCTAATGGTCCAGTATCTAAATCCAAGTGTCTTCCATGTTTTATTTTTATCTCATCCTTAACCTTACAGCTGATGACACTTTACATCATTATCATAATGGCTAACATGTTGTGTACGGTTGAAGTTGAGATATTGTCATCACCACCGATTATTAAATATTTGATGACCCAGAGTTAATGCCCTATAACAGAATGATAACAAGCACTGTGATAGGCAAAGCTAAATAAACACCATCCAAACTGTTTGATTCTGTCAAGAAATAGAGCTTCATGTTGGATTATGATCCTTGTGAAGTTGTCGACATCCATTCTGGAGATGATCCTGAATCCCCCTTTCCTCCCACCAAAACCTTCTGCCACTTTCACACACCTGCAGTTTTGGGCAAATGGTCACAAGAATAACAAACCTCTGTAAAAATCAATTTCACGTATTATTTTTTCTTCTCTATTGAGGTTGACTGTGAAGTGGTTCATGTTCTCATAATCGTGTTCTATTTTCTCCATCTGAAATGCCTTCGATGCTTCAGAAATTCTGCGAAAAGACAAGTTCCCACTTTCTGTCACTGTGTAAAGTTTGACAGCCTTGGGTAAAAATGAAAAAATACACTTTTTTTCACAAAATGAAAATTACTTACTTTTGTAGCAGGGTTTTGGCATTCTGTGGAAGCAAACAAAAGACAAGCCTACTTAAATTGTTTTCATCAAAGACATGTTGAGATTGAATTTTCTCCTTTGCTGGCTCTTGAACATCTCATAGCTTAGTTTTTAAATGCTGTAAATAACTACTGTTTTCTCTACCAGATCCCTCTTATATTTAAGCAATGCCATGGTCCCTTAAATATATGCTTGTGAAATAGTTTAAACAGATGGAGATATAAGCACATATATTTTAGTTGAGAAGATAAATCTAAGTGAGATGTACAGAAAATATTGAAAATTCAATGACAGTCCTTCTTTAGCACCCACCATCTTGGTTTGTTTCCTCTGGGGCTAGAGGGATACTTACCTGCAAAAACACTGCCATTTCAGGCTCATCCATGAACTGTATCCCTGATTCAACCAACTTTGACACGTTCTCCAAATGGTCAGAATACTTTTTGATGAGAGCACGGACGTGTTCCAGCTTCTCCTCTTGGGTTCGGGTGATGACTTGGGTCATTTCATTCTTCCTCTCCTCCAAGATGCCATACAGGTAATCAAACTTCTCACAGAGTTCCTGTTTCTGTTTTCTGCAGCATTCCTGTTAGTTGGGTTAGCTAATGTTAGGAAGTGTTCAAAGAGTGGAGAAATTACGTGGACATTTCAGGAGAAAAGAAACTTTACTTATGTAGGATAATTTTTTTTCTTTCCCCTTAGGCTATCCTTTCAGTATACATATCTACTGTGTTCATGTGTTGAAAATCCCATTTTTATCATACTTGCTGCTTAAGACTATCCCAAATCAATCAAACTGGCTAAGTGGATGGATGATTTTGTTTCCTTTTTGATGAGTCATGCAGCTTGCATGACTAGGGACTGAACCCAGGGCAGGGCAGTGAAAATGCTGAATCCTAACCACTAGACTGCCAGGAAATCCCCTGGATTGTTTTTCAATCCTGTGTTTTATAAGTGGAGAATTTCATAGACATGGTTTTAAATGTGGACAGGACTGAGTTTAAGTGTTGTAGTGGTAGTGGTTTATATAATAGCTTTGTATCTTGCTTTGGAATGAGTTTAAGTATGGTAGTGGTGGTGGTTTGGTTGCTCAGTTGTGTCCAACTCTTTGTGACCCCATGGACTGTAGTCCACCAGGCTCCTGGATTCTCCAGGTAAGAATATTGGAGTGGGTGGCCATGCTCTTCTCTAGGGGATCTTCCCGACCCAGAGATCAAACCCGTGTCTCCTGTATTATAGGCAGATTCTTTACCACTAAGCCACCTGAGAATCCCAGTCAGGTGGGATTCTCTTAGTCAAATAACTGACTAAGTATTCTCTTAGTCAGATAAAAATTAGATAGCTTATGTCTGCCATCTAACATTGAGTGGTTTAAATGGAACAACTACTTTATTTCTATATTATATTATTTCTGTTAATATCCTGCTATTATAAAAAATTTAAATAATTTTATTTATTTATTTTTGGCTGTGCTGGGTCTTTGTTGCTGTGCAGCCTTTTCTGTAGTTTTCTGTGGCAGGCAGGGGCCACTCTAGTTGCGGTGCATGGGTTTCTCATCATGGTGGGTTCTCTAGTCCTGGCTCCCGGGCTCTAGGTGCACGGGCTCAGTAGCTGTGGCTCATGGACTTAGTCGCTCCACAGCATGTGGAATCTTCCTGGACCAGGGATAGACCCGTGTCTCCTGCATTGACAAGTGGATTCTTTACCACTGAGACACTGGGGAAGCCCTTTAGTCTGCTTTTTAAAAATGATTTGTGGTATATTGACCTTTAATAAAATTACTGTCATTTTAACAGCAACTATCATTTGCTTATACTTTACAGTATCCAAAATGCTACCCCATGCACAGTGTATACTTTATTATTATTATATGACCATATATGGTGTAAAACACTCATAATATTGCCTAGCATACAGTAGGCATGATGTCAGTGTTTGTGAAATTTAGATTCCATTTTCCTTAATTTGAGTCGTTCAGTTGTAGAATTTTGAAGCTATGTGGACTATCAGAAGTGAGTACATGTGTGCTAAGTCGCTTCAGTTGTATCCAACTCTGTGTAACCCTATGGCCTGCAGGCTGCCAGGCTCCTCTGTCCATGGGGTTCTCCAGGCAAGGATACTGGAGTGAGTCACCATGCCCTCCTCCAGGGGAATCTTCCTGACCCAGGGATCAAACCCACACCTCATGTCTACCTGCATTGGCAGGTGGGTTCTTTCCCACTAGCACCCCCTGGGAAGCCCAGACTCTCAGAAGTAACCTGCTCCAAACCAATCATTTCACTCATGGGGAAACTGAGACCTAGCAGAGTTGAGTCACTTTCTCAAGTCATTTGCCATTTAGCATTGGTGCCTCACATGTAGCCAAGGTTTCTGAACTCTTGGGTCCTTGCTACCCCAACCAAATAGCTGTGATTTGCTTTAATTTGAAAAAAATGTATGTGAACCACTTATGAACTAAATATATGCCTCTTCACAAAGCTACCACGCTGAAAGCTGAAAGTAGGCTTTTACAGGCAAAAAACTCAAATTGTTTCAGAAGCATATTCATTATAATTCTTTTAACAAGATTCCCTAAGTGCTTACTAGGTATCAGGCATTGTAAGATCAAAAAACTTGTCATACTTTCCCAGTGTTCAGGTGGATGGGAGGAAAATTATTGTATTTTCTACTTTCTAAGAGGGAAACCTCACTTCTGTTTTTTTTTTCTTTTCCTCTTGATGAATGTGCCTTTATATAGTTCTATGTAAAATATGTAAGAGTTAGACAACTTTGTTTCTGAAATGGGAAAAACACATGCTTATTTTTTGGAATTATGAAATTGATACTTACAAAATTTTAGAAATCCACTTAAGATGTTCAGGTTAACCTAATGTCATATTCAAATGAGAAATAGAAATACTCTATGAAGTTGAAATTCTATTTTTTACATATATTCTGAGGTAGAAGCAACACATGAGATATTAGCATGGTCAACCCTCCATCTTTCTGGGCTATGAGACTTTCAAAGTGCTGTGAAAGTCAGTGAACACCAAACACTTCAGTTTATCAACTTGCCCCCTGAGGCAATTAGGGAACAGGTATATATGCTATGGAAACAACAACAACAAAAAACCACTCTCAGAGGCCACCTTGCTACTGATAGTCATTACTCTGATGTCATATCCACTGTGCCTTTGTAAAAGTGGACCTGGAATGCTTTCAACAGAGTCTTTCTAGCAACCTAAAAATGGAATGGAAAACATGTGAACCTCTGCATTATCAAAATGTTGGCAGACAGCACACTTTAAAGGACAGCTGTTACCTGCAAAAGCTTGATAGCAACCATGTTTATCTCTCCTTCACACACACAAAAAAAGTCCCCATCTCAAACATTTCTCCTTGTTTTTGTCATAGCTTTTTGTTTATTTGAGGAAAAAGACATGTATCTTTAAGCCCAGTTCCAGGCTGGGTACCTCCCCTACTTTTCTGTGCACTAACTGAATCAAGACATATACTTTCTGAACTTTCACATTTACTTTTTCAAATATTCTGGACTTTCCTGGTGGCTCAGATGGTAAAGAATCTGCCTGCAATGTGAGAGACCCAGGTTCGATCCCTGGGTCAGGAAGATGCCCTGGAGAAAGGGATGGCTACACACTCCAATATTCTTGCCTGAAGAATTCTATGGACAGAGGAGCCTGGTGGAGGAGTCCATGGGGTCACATAAAGTCTGACACAACTGGGCAACTAACACTTTCACTTTTTCAAATATGATGGCTGTGGTTCTTATGAGTATAGTGTAGTGTGGTATGGTGTGTGTGTGTGTGTGTGCGTGCGCATGTACGCCCACACACGTGTTTCTGCATGAGTCTGTTTAACAATTGAAGTAACTTCCATTATAAATACACTAGGTATTGGCCTCCAAGCATATTCTGATGCAAAGCCTCTGACTGCAACTTGACCTTCCTCTTGGCTCTGCCAGAGACAGTAACATTTATAATTCTTTATATAGAAGAACAAATTAAAGATGTCTGTAATACCTTAATGAAAGTAAAAATTCATCCCAGGACTTCCTTGGTGGTCCAGTGGTTAAGACTCTGTGCTTCCACTGCTTTGGGCACAGGTTTGATCCCTGGTCTGGGAACTAAGATCTCACATGCAACGTGGGGCAGCCACACACACACACAAAAATCCATCCCGTCTCTAGAGAGAAGTCAGTATGGGTAAAATATACCAAAAAGGGGTGAGGATATAAAGGGAAGACTGTTTTGCTCACATGGAAATGGTAAAATGATAGGTAGACTGTTTCTAACCAATGCCATAACATCTAGATGAAAAGAAAAAAAAATTAAGTAGTCATTTGGTTGCTTCTTTAGAAGCGAGTAGGTAACCTACAATATTTATCTTAAAAACATTGTTTAGATGTTGCCTTTATAGAAATGTTAAAATTGACAGGCTCTAATTTTTAGCCATTCTTATATTTTAGTGGAAATAAGAAAAAATAAGATGTGTGACTGCAAAGGGGTGCTTTTTCATGGGAAAAAAATCAACAATAGATGATCATATACTAAAGAGTAGGTAGATAGCCTGCCAATCAAAGCAGCATTATTAGGTTTTATCATTAACTTTTCATTCACTCAGTCAGTTCAGTTCAGCTGCTCAGTTGTGTCTGATTCTTTGCGACCTCATGGACTGCAGCATGCCAGGCCTCCCTGTCCATCACCAACTCCCGGAGTTTACTCAAACTGATGTCCATTGAGTCAGTGATGCCATCTAACCGTCTCATCCTCTGTCGTCCCCTTCTCCTCCCATCTTCAATCTTTCCCAGCATCAGGGTCTTTTCCAGTGAATCAGTTCTTTGCATCAGCTGGCCAAAGTATTGGAGTTTCAGCTTTAGCATCAGTCCTTCCAATGAATATTTAGGACTGATTACCTTTAGGATGGACTTGCAGTCCAAGGGACTCTCAAGAGTCTTCTACAACACTACAGTTCAAAAGCATCAATTCTTCAGCATTCAGCTTTCTTTATAGTCCAACTTTCACATCCATACATGACTACTGGAAAATTTACTGAAGATTTACTGAGCCCAGCCCTGCCCATCAGAACAAGACCCAGTTTCCCCTTATTCAGTCTCTCCCCATCAGGAAGCTTCCATAGTCTCTTATCCTTATTCATCAGAGGGCAGACAGACTGAAAACCACAATCACAGAAAACTAACCAATCTGATCACATGGACCACAGCCTTATCTAACTCAATGAAACTATGAGCCATGCCGTGTAGGGCCATCCAAGACAAACGGGTCATGGTGGAGAGTTCTGACAAAACGTGGTCCACTGGAGAAGGGAATGGCAAACAACTTCATTATTCTTACCTTGAGAGTCCCGTGAAAAGTATGAAAAGGCAAAAAGTTAGGACACTGAAAGATGACCCCAGGTTGGTAGGTGCCCAAGATGCTACCAGAGATCAGTGGAGAAATAACTCCAGAAAGAATGAAGAGACGGAGCCAAGGCAAAAACAACACCCAGTTGTGGATATGACTGGTGATGGAAGTAAACTCTGATGCTGTAAAGAGCAATGTTGCATAGGAACCTGGAATGTTAGGTCCATGAATCAAGGCAAATTGGAAGTGGTCAAACAGGAGATGGCAAGAGTGAACACTGACATTTTGGGACTCAGAGAACTAAAATGGACTGGAATGGGTGAATTTAACCCAGATGACCATTATATCTACTGCTGTGGGCAAGAATCCCTTAGAAGAATTGGAGTAGCCATCATAGTCAACAAGAGAGTCCGAAATGCAGTACCTGATGCACTCAAAAATGACAGAATGATCTCTGTTTGTTTCCAAGGCAAACCATTCAATATCACAGTAATCCAAGTCTATGCCCCAACCAGTAATACTGAAGAAGCTGAAGTTGAACAGTTCTATGAAGACCTACAATACCTTCTAGAACTAACACCCAAAAAAGATGTCCTTTTCATCATAGGGGACTGGAGTGCAAAAGTAGGAAGTCAGAAATACCTGGAGTAAGAGGCAAATTTGCTCTTGGAGTACAGAATGAAGCAGGGCAAAGGCTAATAGAGTTTTGCCATGAGAATGCACTGGTCATAGCAGACACCCTCTTCCAACAACAACAAGAGAAGACTCTACACATGGACATCACCAGATGGTCAATACCAAAATCAGTCTTTGTAGCCAAAGATGGAGAAGCTCTATACAGTCAGCAAAAACAAGACCAGGAGCTGATTGTAGCTGAGATCATGAACTCCTTATTGCCAAATTCAGACTGAAATTGAAGAAAGTAGGGAAAGCCACTAGACCATTCAAGTATGACCTAAATCAAATCCCTTGCAATTATACAGTGGAAGTGAGAAATAGAGTCAAGGGATTAGATCTGATAGACAGAGTGCCTAAAGAACTATGGATGGAGTTTGTGACACTGTACAGGAGATAGGGATCAAGACCATCCCCAAGAACAGGAAATGCAAAAAGGCAAAATGGTTGTCTGAGGGGGCCTTAAAAACTTTTCATTGGCTCACCCTTTCCCCTGGCACTTATTCCTCTCTGAAAACAATCTTATTTGTCTTACTGTCTAAACTCCTCCTCTGGAATAAACTCTTCTTGAGAGCAGGAACATTTTTTTCTGTTTATCTCATCACTATTTCAAAGCATTATGTGTCAGAATATGGTATATAATGTACATGTGAGGAACACAGTCTGAACAACTAGATGAATGAAATATGACTTGTATTTAGGAATCCTCAGCCCTCACTCACAAGTTTCTATCAATAACTGTGTTCTCTTCCAAAGGCATGTATTTAAGTGGATGCTCAAAACCTCTTCTTCATTCAACACTCAAAAGAAAACAGCAAAAAATAGCTAGGAAAAAAAATAGCTAGGCAATTTCGGGGACAACATTTAACTCACGACAGGTTTTTTTTTTTTTTTTTTTATCTGTACAGTAAGAGACAGGCTTAGATGATTGCTAAGGTCCCTTCTGACTCTGCAGTTCCAAAGGCTCTACAACTTTAGGTAAATGTGGAGATCTTTGGAGTCTTCAGACTGTGAAGTGCCTCTTTATACATAAAACACTTTTTTCTACGTGGGGCAAGTTTCAGAATGATCATCAACAGCACTGAAATGTGAATTATACATTCTAGCCCAGTGATGTCAGTCCCAGCTTGGGACTGTGCCATGGCCATGACAGGAAAGCCTAAGACAATTGTGTCTACTGCTCTTGCCGTGTAAGGCGCATGACTCTGTGACCAAAATAGAGCTGAAGATAAGCTCTGAGCCCACCACTTGTCGCTGAGCAACTGTGACTCGACCCAGCCCATTCATATCTCCACCACATTCCTCAACTTTCCAGACACCTTTGCTCAAAACAGCGGCTCTGGGTCTGGAGGGGTCCACCTAGCCTCATTTGACATACAGTACCTCCAAATTACCTTCATTAAGCCAAACAGGGTTTCATTCTTTCTCCCCTCGACACCTGCCCCAAATCAGACAGTAGGTTAATCATGCTCAAGAAAAAAACTATAGTAAAGTAGGATGATTCTCCTGAAGAATTCAAGGCCAACCCCTCATTGGTAAAACCCAATTCTAGTCATGAACACATGAGAGAAGCCCCATGAATTCAAACTATAGGATGATAACCCTGGTCTCTGACAGGCTTCCCTAGAAAAGGGGCAGACAAATTAGAAAACCACCACCTCCCAAGGGACATAGGCTGGTGTTTAGCCTCTCCCCCACCAGCTCAGCACCTCTGTGCAGCATTAGCAAAAGAACTCTGTTCAATAGCCAGGGGTCTCAGGACTCCCAAACTTAGACTCTTTCCCACCACATGATGTTGCCACCCACTTCATGTTGGAAGAATAATTATGCTATAACTTAAGGGGTTCCTGGCATTAGAGGTTTTCTGGGCTAGTCCAAATCATTTATAAGATCGTTGAGAAACCCTCCAGTGGCTGAGGGTCAGGTGTACCAGCCCTGACTTGAGCCCCTCGAGTCACTGAAACCACAAGACCGGCTCAAGGCCAGCCAAGCAGCTGTTTCACTCACTCCAGTCTGCTGTGAAGAGTTGGCACCTTTCCTGGAAGGGGCCCAGCCTCCCTCTGTCACCAGTATTTCAAGTTATCAGAAAGCCCCAAAGTGTAGAGTTAATACCTACTTCCATTCATTTTCAGTTTTTCCCACTGCAGGGAGTTGCTTCACCCTGCCATCATAATTGGTCAAGATCTTGAAGCCTTACTCTAACACCACTTAAAAGATGCTCCAGTAGCTCACATGATTATTAGCATCATTAGGTGAAGTGTGCTCTTTCCACGCAGGGTGTGAGAACAATACAAGGTAACACTTTGGGAGCCCCCAGCATGTGCCTCTTACCCCACTTAGTGATCACAGCAACACTATAAGGAGTTTATTGACCCTCCTGTACCACTGAAGCAGGTGAGGGACAGGAAGCAGAAGTAACTTGCCCAAGGTTATATCATTAAGTGGCACAGCTAAAATTCACACCTCTGAAATATGTTCTTTAAGCATCTGTTAGGCTGCTTTAAAAATTCTGGCCTGCTTATTAAAATGATTGTTATTATATTTATTACTTCATATTTGTAGCTGCATGGACAATGTCTCAAAGCTGTTCAGGTAAAACTACTGTTTTGGAGGGACTTCTCTGGCAGTCCAGTGGATAAGACTCTGTACTGCCAATGAAGTGGACATGGGTTCAGTCCCTGGTCAGGAAACTAAGATCCTACATGCTTGTGTGCTATGGCCAAAAAAAGGAGAAAAAAAAATCACTGTTTTGGAAATATAACGGATTTCTTGTCATTGCAAAATCATTGGAGGATTTTATTAAAGGTGGTGGTTTTCAGATACTGGAAAAGCTCAAGATCAAATATTTTTAGCTGTTTCCCCTAGATGGGCATTCACACGGAACAAGATTATTTCTAGCCTGGCTGCCTGGGGAAGGCTAGTGCAAATAGCCTGCTCTCTTGGTTTCCCGGTGACCTTTCAGTAGTCATGTATGGATGTGACAGTTGGACCATAAAGAAGGCCAAGCGCCAAAGAATTGATGCTTTCAAATTGTGGTGCTGGAGAAGACTGTTGAGAGTCCCTTGGACAGCAAGGAGATCAAACCAATCAATCCTAAATGAAATCAACCCTGAATATCCATTGGAAGGACTGATGCTGCTGCTGAAGCTCCAATACTATGGCCACCTGATGCGAAGAGCTGACTTATTAAAAAAGACCCTGATGCTGGGAAAGATTGAGGGTAAGAGGAGAAAGGCACAACAGAGGACAAGATGGTTGGATGGCATCATCAAATCAGTGGACATGAGTTTCAGCAAACTCCGGGATATGGTGAAGGACAGGAAGCCTGGTGTGTTGCAGTCCATGGGGTCAAAAAGAGTGGGACAAAACTGAGCACCAAAGAACAACAGGAGGGTTGCCTTTTGTAAAGACAAGAGGGAAGGAACATTTTCCAGGAATGAGGAATGAAAGTCAAGCACATGTTTCTAGAAGCAGAGAGCTCCTGAGGCAGTGCAATTCTTGACCCCCACCAGCAGCCCCCTCCCTGTCCCAGTCCGTCCCAGAAGAGCTCCAGGTCTAGAGAGGTAAATGCAGCTTTAGATCATGCTGGGCTCGTCTAGAACAGCCCAGAAGGCCCTCCAACAACCTGCCATCGCAAGCTCTGAGAATGTCTCAGAGTCAGGAGGACTAAGAAGACCACGGTTCCTTCATCTACCTTTAGCCCACAGCAAAAAGGGAGTGCCACTCCCCACGACGCAGTTCAGACTGCCCTTCACGACCGCAGTCCATCTCAAAGCCACTCCCGTCGCCACTCAAGCTCACATCAGTGGCACATATGATTTGTAAAGCCTAACAAGAATCCCGAGTGGGTCTGACTCTAAGCTCAGCATCTCAGGGGCTGGTCCTAGGCTGGGTGCTTGCCCAGCCTAACCCTGCAAGACATTATATGATTAGGGACAATCATATAAATTAGACATCACAAGGAACGGGCTACACTCAAAGGGCAGGTGTCAGGGCCCCACAGGGAGAGGGTGTGTAATTAGGGAAGGATGGTGCCCACCCCTAGGGCTGCTCTAGTTCCGTCCCTGTGTGCTCTTCATCAATCAGAAAAGAGAATGCTTCAACAACAGCACCTCACCCTTTGGCTGGGAGCCACGCACGGCTTCTCAGAAGATGTTTCCAGGCAGGTGGTGAACGGAACCAGAAAGAGAAACAACTAAACCAGGAAGGACAGGAGAAAGAGACACTCTGGGACCCCGGCCCTGGTACAGAATTTACCTGCTTGACAGGGGAGACCCTCATGTGCTTCACTATGTGCTGCCCTGCTGGTGGGCCTGGGAGGTGGTCCTGGCTCTGCAGACTGTCACCTTAGTGATTCCAGGTACATGGTAGGGCCGTCTGTAACTGTCTCAGCACTCAAGGCCTCTTCATATGCAGGATATTTGCATCAGTTCAGTCAGTTCAGTCATGTCTAACTCTTTGTGACCCCATGGACTGCAGCATGCCAGGCTTCCCCATCCATCACCAACTCCCAGACCTTACTCAAACTCATGTCCATCAAGTCAGTGATGCCATCCAACCATCTCATCCTCTGTCGTCCCCTTCTCCTCCTGCCTACAATCTTTCCCAGCATCAGAATCTTTCCCAGTGAGTCAGTTCTTCACATCAGGTGGCCAAAGTACTGGTGCTTCAGCATCAGTACTTCCAATGCATATTCAGGACTGATTTCCTTTAGAATGGACTGCTTGGATCTCCTTGCTGTCCAAGGGACTCTCAAGAGTCTTCTCTAACACCACAGCTCAAAAACATCAATTCTTTGGCACTCAGTTTTCTTTATGGTCCAACTCTCACATCCATACATGACTACTGGAAAAACCATAGCTTTGACTAGATGGACCTTTGTCGGCAAAGTAATGTCTCTGCTTTTTAATATGCTGTCTAGGTTGGTCATAGCTTTTCTTCCAAGGAGCAAGTGTCTTTTAATTTCATGGCTGCAGACACCATCTGCAGTGATTTTGGAGCCCAGGTAGGAATCATAAAGTCCAAGATCTCCTGGGGCTCTGAGCCAACCCCTACATTTCCAAGTGAGCCACTTAAACTGATCTGAAAGAAGTGTGCTTATCTGAGCCATATTCATTCATGTATTCTTTTTCCCCTTACTCTACTGGTTATTTTAAAAATCTCAGGCTCATTTTAGAAACATGAGAAGTACAGGAATATGTAAGGGAGGACTTGAAAATCACTTGTAGTCCCACTGTTTACTACTCTTAGACTTCAGGTTTCTGGCATTTTCCCCCCTCTGATTGTATCTGGAGTTATTTATGAATACAGACATTCTGCCCTGTTTATATACCACTTTTTCATCTTAAGTTAAAATTCCAGAAGTGAATTAAACAAATAAAAGGGATGGACACTTTTAAACCTCCAATTCCCTGGTGGTTCAGAAGGTACAGAATCCACCTGCAATGCAGGAGACCTGGGTTCGATCCCTGGGTTGGGGAGATCGCCTGGAGAAGGGAATAGCAACCCCCTCCAGTACCCTTGCCTGGAGAACTCCATGGACAGAGGAGCCTGGCGGGCTACAGTCCACGGGGGTGCAAAGAGTCGGACATGACTGAGTGACTTAACACACACACATACCAATTTGCAGACTCATTTTGAAGCCTGGAGGGGGACGATGACACACGTTCCTCCAGGGAACTGTGAAAATACTTGTAAAAGGGTGTCTATTCACCCAATATTTTTGTTAGGAATAAGAGGGGTGATAATGCTGACCTTCACTGCCAGAAAGTTCATCCTGATATTGACACTAACTCCTTCCTGTGGGCAGAGCTCCAAACCTGTTCCTTCTCATCTTGTTCGCAATGAAAGAAAAACCAGCTGCTTCCTTCTGTGCCACTAACCAGCCTCCAGGAAGAAAACCTGCTGTCACATCTCTTCTCGTCCTCAGTGTCCTCTGATGCTGTCTAAATGGTGCTAAGACCTTTGCACTTTCTCAACGGCAGTGCAACACCCAGGGCTTTTCTTGTTTTTGTTTTCCAGCCTCAACATCCAGACAGAGAGCCCATTCCCCTGATGGAGGTCTCTGATGAAGGTCTGAGTAGAGACCTTCTCTATATAGAGATGAACTCTCTGTATAGAGATGAACTCACTGCCCACAAGCAACACACTCCTATTTATACACTCAAGACTCAGGGTGGTACCACACCAAGTGCTGATTCATGGCCTAATGACAAAATTTTATTTGGCCTTGTCTGTGAATAAGGGAAAAGGAAAAAAAAAAAAAAAAGTTTGTCCATTTCAAAATCTCTTTGAGCTCTTCACCAAGAGGAAACTTTCCTTCTAAAAACCAGTTCCAAATCCATCATGAGTCTTTTCAGGAATATGAATATGGAGAAGAGAGGATACTGACTTCAATGATATGTAAATCTAAAATGAGATGATGTCCTGAAGTCACCTAGGAACAGGCCTTTACCTTTTGATAGAATTCACCTTTCAAGCAATAAAATGGTCAGATTAGGGTATTTATCAGGCACTCTCCATATGCCAGGCACTGTGCTAAGCATTATGCTTATGCTTATTTGACTGCTCATGGTTAAACTCTATAAAATGGATACTTTGCTCTATTTTCCCAGGAGAAAACTGAAGGAATGAATGTAAATGTGAATAGATCTTAAAGCATAATGCTTAATTAAAAAAATATTAAGCAGAATGAGAAGTATGACACCATACCATTTATAAAATTAAAAGACATGCATATAGCAATACACATTTTGTAAGAATACAGGTAAATGGAACACTGGGCTTCACTGCTGGCTCAGCAGTAAAGAATCTGTCTGCCAATGCAGGAGACGCAGGTTCAGTACCTGGGTCAGGAGGATTCCCTGGAGAAGGAAACGGTAACCCACTCCAGCATTCTTGCCTGGGAAATCCCATGGACAGAGAAGCCCGGCAGGCTACACAGTCAGTGGGGTTGCAAACATCAGATACGACTTAGAGACTAAACAACGTCACCATGCAGCTCAGATCTGCACATGACTTTTCTAAAGTACCAAACAGCATTTCTTAAGACCATTTGGATTCCCATAAAAAACTTTTGCTCTAACAACACTCATTGTCATTACTTGGAAATTGATTTTTTATTTTAAATTTGGCCATGCCATGTGGCATGTGAGATCTTAGTTCTTGGACCAGGGATTGAACTCAAAGCCCCTACACTGGAAGTTCAGAGTCTTAACCACTGGAACTACCAGGGAAGTCCCAAAATTGCTATTTCCTATAGCTAACCCTTTAAAATGAGGTTGTCCAAGAAACAGCACCACATGTAACCACCACCTTGATCAACGTGGTAAAATCTGCCTTGTTGCCTGACGGGGTATTTTCTCTTCCTGTGCCAGGAGGTGAATCTTTTTTTTAGAGACACATCAGAAAGGAGGTTGGGGCTGCCCAGGTGGAGCTAGTGGTTAAGAACCCACCTGCCAACACAGGAGACATAAGAGACGTGGGTTCGATCCATGGATCAGGAAGATCCCATGGAAGAGAGCAAGGCAGCCACTGCCTAGAGAATCCCATGGACAAAGGAGCCTGGTGGGCTATGGTCATAGGGTTGCAAAGAGTTGAACATGACTGAAGCAACTTAGCACACACGCATGCAGAAGGGAGGTCATTGCATAAGGAAAGACTGAAATGTTGGAGCAGGGATTTCTACGGTTGTGTCGAGGGAACCACAGAACCCCAGGAGCTTAGGCGTGGCTTACCCTCCCTTGAAGCTACTTGACTCACCTCAATCGTCTTACAGGTGCTCTCCAGCTGGCTGATCACCCCCTGGACCCGATCGTTGCTTCCCACGAGGACAGCAATGCCATCACTGAGCTCGGACTAATGGAGAGAAAAGAGGGATTCAAGATTTTAGGGGCTTTCTAGTCCCCCACTGATTATGGGTTCATCTTAGTACTGTTTTCATGAGTTCTCAATATAGGGTCCATGGAACCCCCTAGTGAGGAACAGTGATGCTGGGAGATCTGAGAACCTCCTAATCTTATAAATAAAATCCTGGAAGGATGGGTGTATAAATGCATTTGTCTGGGAAGAAGCTTCACAGTTTTCATCAAATTCTTAATGAAGACTGTGACCCTGCCAAAAACATTAAGAACACTGAATTATAGGCCATAGACAGCGAATAGCACATTCAAGCTAAATAATTCTAAGAACTGTTTATAAATTGAATGGAGACCAGTATGTGACATCAGGGGTCCAACATGAATTATTTGAACCTTTAATTATTTGAATTATAGCGCGGCTCAGGATCAGTTTTTTGGTTTTTTTTTAAGATTTACATATTTATTTTTGGCTATGCTGGGTCTTTGTTGCTCCATGCAGGCCTCCTCTAGTTGCCACGAGTGCAGGCTACTCTTTGTTGTGGTGCACAGGCTTCTCATTGCAGTGGCTTCTCTTGTTGCAGAGCGTGAGAAGTAGTTGTGGCACATGGGCTTAGTAGCTCCACGGCATGTGGGATCTTCCCCAACCAGGAATTGAACCCATGTACCCTGCACAAGCAGGTGGATTCTTAACCACTGGACCACCAGGAAGCCTTCAGGATTAGTTTTACTAGGGAAATATTTCATTTATTCACCAAATACCTGTGATACACCCTTCTCTGTGCTAGATGCAAACAAATACTCATATATTAGACTCAGTCATTACAGATTTGAAACTAACATTCCACTGTTTCTAGGGGAAAACATTTTTTTCAGCTTAAAATTCCCCTCAGACTCTTTTGACCTGAAACGATTTCACTGTTCATACTTAGGGAATGAATGGGACTCAGGAAACCTACATGCTTGGTCCAATTCGGCCTTTAGCTTCTCTATGGTGTTGGGCAAACCATGTAATCAGTTTGGACCCTACTTGTCTCACACATAAAGTTAGAAGACTGGACCAGAACAGTGGTTGTAAAACATTTTAAAGCTGCAGAACCCTTTTTCCACATGGGAGCTAATATATAATCCCAATGGATCAAATAATGCTGCTCTGGCCAAACAGGAGCAGAACAGAAGTCCTGTCAGCCTACCTCTGTCCATCCCTCATGGTCTCAGGGCTCTGAGGGGAATGGTGTGACCCAGGTACCATTCAGTTCTAATAGGCTGTGACTTTGGGGAGGGGCAGGTAAAAGGAAAAGGCGGGTAAGTCATAAGTGGATGGGACAATAAATAACTGTACAGCTATTTTACTCAATCCTGCTTCTTTAGCAGTTTAGTACTCACTGGTTGTAACTGGTGTTGCCCAAAGGTTTGACTTCCAAATTTGATTCCAGTTCTATATTTGCTCAGTAAAACACTACTGTGGAATCTGTGATTCTTAGAGGAAGAAGCCGAGATGTGGAGCTGCTCAAATCCTAGATGCTAAGACTCGGTCACAGCTCTCTGAGCCCACAACCCCTCGTTCATTTGCATCAAATGGGTAAGTTCCTACCTGCCTGTGGGCCGTAGGCTGGCAGGTTAGCGATAAGCTGAGACACCCCAAAATTGCTCTTAATGAGGGGGTGATGCTGAGGCCCTGGAGTGGGGGGTGCAAGGGTGGCATGTGTCAGACCCAAAGGGGGCCTTCCAGGCTGACCTAGGGGGTCAATTTAACCCAGGCATGAGGACTAGCCTAAGGAAACATTTAACAAAATGCCAGTCATTGTAACTACACCAGATAGGAGTGGGGGAGAAGAGGCCTTGAGGAGGGCCAAAGGAATCTTTGGTTGAGGAACAAAGAAAAATATTCTGAGGCTGGAGTAAGAAGTTATCCTTTTATTTCCTATGGGCTGAACCTCAGTGTTTGAGCAGCTTGAGCTGGGACTGGACCCCAGAATAGTATGCATCTTCAGCAACCTCTAATGGTGGAAAAATAGCGACCTTTCCCCTCCACACCCCCTCATGACCCTCTGCACCCCACCTTGCCCCCCGCCCTCCCGGGCATGCAGTAGTCCCTTCGGCTCTGCCAGTGCTCTCCCCTCCCCCGCAGCCTCTGGGCCCTCTGGTCCGGCCTGTGGGCCTCTCTCCTTCAATCACACTTGGAAGGGGCTTTGGAGGAGGGGCAGGAGGGCGTGTTACCTTCTGCCTCTGGAACACGTGAGTGAGGGGAGCCACCTGGCAGTCTTTGTGCGCCCCGAAGACCTTGCACAGAGAGCAGGTGGGCACTTCGCAGTTGAGACAGTAGATGTTGATGCGCTCGTCTTCATGCTCCTCACACATGGGCTGGTCGGACTTCTTTTCTGGTCTGGGAGGAGGTAAGGTGGATGAATCAGCTCAGGTTGCAGCATAGCTGAGCGTGGTTGGCTGAACCTTCCTCCCCACCCCCAACGTACCCCCAGCAACCCTACACCAGCGACTACCAGGGCCCCTTTCACGTGCTCAGAGCCCTCCAAATTCCCTACAGGTTTAGCAGCAGCGTTCCTGACAAATGAACCAACTTAAGAAACTCTGACTTGTAGTTTTTGCCAGTTTCTGTGGTGTGAGGGCTTCTCCATGGCTGATTTCAAGATTTAAAAACCAGCTAATGCAACTCCTGCAAGTTGAACACTGGATTCTTAGGCGCCGCTTCAGCACCAAATTCACGAGTCTCTCAAAAGACATTTTACAAATCCAGGTAAAGAAGAGGAGGCAGCTGAAAACGAAATCTTAAGTGTGCACTAGCTCTGAGGCCCGTCTCCCCACCCTTGTGGCCTCTGGCCCCCGCAGGAGGAATGAGAGGTCTGGGCTGGGGACGCCTAGATGTCTGATCATCTCCTCCGTGCTGGTTGGAAGTAGTTGTATGTAAGAGAAGAAAGGTCAGCGAGTGCTCTGTTAATTTGTTTGGGTCCCCTCCTACCATTAGCCCAGAAAATTAAACTTCCTGAGGACTCAGCAGTGGTTAAGAGTAGGTAGTCTGTGCTCAGTGGATGTGAACAATTATACTGAATACTTGAGGCAAAAAGGAAAATGCAAAATGCTGTTCTGGGATGTGGTGGTAAACCGGAAGTGCAAATTTCACAGATAATTCCCAAGTTTCAGTTTTCCCAATAGGTCAGCACCAACCAAAACTTTTCAGAGCTGCCAAGGTAATAATGGGCATTGGGTTTGTATGTGCTAGTGAAACGATGACCAAGCTATGAAGAGGCAGAGAAGGGCAGTGACAAGTCATTGGTACTTAAGGATAAACTGTTGGCTGCAGAATCACCTGGAGGAGCCCAGTTCACACAGCCGTATGCTCTCCTGACCATCAGGGAGGCTTAGGTGTTACATCAAGATCAAAATTGCGTCATCTATAGTGTTTTAGGCTCCCTCTGGAGACCATGGTGGGGGGTCCAGCCTACTGGAAGTAGAGCCTACTTATACGAAATCTGGAATTTGGATATGACCTATCCAAAGCCTGAGGCTGTTAATAGATTTCACAAGTGTTTGAAAAATTTAAATACAAGTTCAAAAGTTTTCCTCATTTTCCCTAACACATTATTTAGAAGCATCTCAGATTTGGGATTGAATTTTTATCTTATTGAAGTATACTTGATTTACAGTATTGTGTTAGTTTCAGGTATGTACAGCAGAGTGATTCAGTTTTATATGTATTTTTTCCAGATTATTTTCCATGATAATGTTATTACAAGATACTGAATATATTCCCTGTGGTTTTCAGTAAATGCTTGTTGCTTATCTATTTTTTGTATAGCAGTTTGTATCTGTTAATCTCATACTCCTAATTTAGTCCTCCCCCTTTCCTTTCCCCTCTGGTTACCATTAGTTTGTTTTCTATGTCTGATGTGAGTCTCCTTCCGGTTTGTAAAGGTATAGTTTGTATGTAGATTCATTTATATTATTTTTTTTGATACCACATATGTGATAACATAAAATGTCTTGCTCTATCTGACTTACTTCACTAAGTATAGTATTTTTCTATGTCCATCCATGTTGCTGCAGATGGCAATGTTTCATTCTATTTAATGACTGAGTACTGTCCCATTATGGGGCTTCTCAGGTGGCTCAGTGGTAAAGAGTTTGCCTGCAATGCAGGAGACGTGGGTTAATCCCTCGGTTGGGAAGATCCCCTGGAGAAGGGAATGACAACCCATTCCAATATTCTTGTCTGGGAAATCCCATGGACAGAGGAGTCTGGCAGGCTATAGTCCATGGGGTCACAAAAGAGTCAGACATGACTTAAGCGACTGAGCACATATGCGCTATCCCATTATATATATTATTGTCTGTCTGTTTCCTCCAATGGGACGTGAGCTCCAAGAGGGCAGAGGTCATGGGTTGTCTTCTTTTGCTGGGTTCCCAGTGCCAAAAACAGTGCCTTGCATAGAGTGGGCACTCAGTAAATATTTGCTGGATGTCTAAGTGAGAGGTGGAAGGGAATTTGCCAGTATTCCCCATGCTCTAAAGTAACACGGCTCCTCTAGAGAAGGCATGTGAACAATGGGGAGAGCTTGGTCACTTGACTCCCCTTAGTGACCAAGGAAGAGACCAGACAACATCTTGAAGACTACATTTCTAAATGACAAAGGTGGGACTTCCCTGGTGGTTCAGTGGCTAAGACTCTGTGCTCCCAATGTAAGGAGCCCATGTTCAATCCCTGGTCAGGAAACTAGATCCCACATGTCTCAACTAAGAGCCTCATGCTGCAACTAAAGATCCTGAGTGCCACAACTCACACTTGGTGCAGCCAAATAAATAAATATCTTAAGAATAGATGACAAAGGCCTCCAGGGGTTAGCTAGAGACTAGGAGTGGTGATTTGGTCTTTGCATCATCAAAGGCCTCACCACCTCTAAAACCTTCCCTCCTGTGTCTCTCCACCTTGGAATAAATGTCAGTGAGAGTCTGGAGCACATTTCCTGGGAGATGGTACTGCTGATGCCCTTCCGCCGAGATATTTCCCAAAGGTGGCCTTTGTCCCATGTGCTGTTCTGAAGTCAGCAGCTCTGACCAGAGACAGTGTTGTAGAGCTCAGACATTTGCAGTGTGTGCAATACTGAAAATGTGGAAACAGCCACAGGCTCTTCATGTAGTTGTTGATTGTGATGACTTTTGGCAATATAGACCAAGGACTGCCTGAAATATTCCTTATTAGGCTTTTCTTGTTCAGTGTGGCTGCACAGCCTGAGGGGCATCCTACACTTACACCTGGGTGTGGAAGGAAAACATTCAGACACCTCACAACACGTAACAGACTTGGGACAGACATGGTGCATAGAATAAAGGTATAAAGGCAGTTTCATGAGGTGAGTGTGGCTGAGCTCTTAGCTATGGTTTAGGACTCAGAGTCAAATGTAAGCTGTGTCCTCCCTACTGTCCCATGCAGACTGGTCTCTGGGAGTCTGTAGTCTGCTCCCTCTGCTCTCTGGGGCTTCTGGGACCATCCTGGAGTTTCCTGAAGGATGGGCATCTGGTGCTGACATTTCAGGCATCACCTTTAGAGTCAAACTGATCTCAAAGCTTAATTAATCCCAGTTCAGTTTCACCATGTGGTGGGCATCGGGGCCTTAGGCAAGTTCCTTCAACTCTTTCGGGCTCAGCCTTTCCTCATATCTGAAAATTGGACTAGGGGTCTTCTAATTAAATATGCCAGGATAACATAGGCATTTGCTTATTTACATTTCCTGCTGAAATCCCACTAAAATGAGAGTAAGGGAATAAAAAGGTAGAAATCAGTAAGGACAAAAAAATGAGCAAGGTGACAGCAAAGAAGAGATGGCAGGCAAATGCTGGAAATTGTGAACATCTGACGAAGAGAAGTCACCTGTTTGAACAGCATCTTGGTTCTGCTGATAGCCTTCTTGAGAGAAGCAAGCAGGAAGCAAACTGCCTCAGTTTTACAAGTTTCCCTGTAAAGGCCCTGGGATTGCAGAGCCCTGGCACCTGGAAGGTGAGAGTGTGGGGAGGGCTGAAAGGGGGACTTTTTGTACACTTTAGAGGATTACTTAAGGATGTGCTCCACAAAAACAATAGAGTAAACCAATAAAGGAGATGACAAAGGATCTAGGAAACAAGGGATTCATCCCAGGGGAAAGTAAATGTATCATAGAAAGTGAAGCCTAACCATGAAAGGGTTTAGCCCTCATTGCCTTCAGTGAAGTCAGTGAGTAATGTCTAAAACTGAAAAATCCAGGGAGAGGAGCTACTAGTAGTGGACACAGGGCTCTAGGTGATAAACGGCAGAAGAAAAACGGAAAGAAACAAACATGGCTGACTCTGGGAGGTGAGGCTTAGTGGCTGAGAGATGGTAGGGCCAGGAATGTTGCTCTCTTTAGAGGCCTTGCAGTGCTACTGGAATGCTTAAAATTATGTATATGCACAGAAATTGCTTTGAGTTGTCATTGCTGTTGTCTAGTCGCTAAGTCGTGTCCAACTCTTTGGTAATCTCATGGACTGTAGCCTGCCAGGCTTCTCTGTCCACTAGATTCTCCAGGCAAGAATACTGGAGTGGGTTGTCATTTCCTTCTCCAGGGGATCTTCCCGACCCAGGGATCAAACCTATGTCTCCTGTGCAGGAGGCATCTCTAGCATTGCAGGCAGATTCTTTACCACTCAGCCACCAGGATGAAATATTTAAAAATTTTAATAAGGTGATAATAATAATCACTACAACCTTAGGAAGCATCACTACAAACAAAGCTACAGGAGATGATAGAATTCCAGCTGAGCTATTTCACATCCTAAAAGACGATGCTGTTAAAGTGCCACACTCAATGTGCCAGCAAATTTAGAAAACTCAGCAGTGGCCTCAGGACTGGAAAAGGTCACTTCTCATTCCAATCCCAAAGAAAGGCAGTGCCAAAGAATTTCATCCCAATGTCAAAAAATGTTCAAACTACTACAATTGCACTCATTTCACATACTAGCAAAGTAATGCTCAAAATTCTCCAAGCTAGGCTTCAACAGTACAGGAACCGTGAACTCTCAGATGTTCAAGCTGGATTTAGAAAAGGCAGGAACAATAGATCAAATTGCCAACATCTGTTGGATCATCAAAAAAGCAAGAGAATTCCAGAAAAACATCTACTTCTGCTTTATTGACTGCGCTAAAGCCTTTGACTATGTGGATCACAACAAACTGTGGAAAATTCTTCAAGAGATGAAAATACCAGACCACCTGACCTGCCTCCTGTGAAACCTGTATGCAGGTCAAGAAGCAACAATTAGAACCAGACATGGAACAATGGACTGGTTCAAAATTGAGACAGGAGTACGTCAAGGCTATATATTGTCACCCTGGTTATTTAACTTATATTCAGAGTACATCATGCGAAATGCTGGTCTGGAAGAAGCACAAGCTGGAATTAAGATTGCTGGGAGAAATAACAATAACCTCAGATATGTAGAGGACACCACCCTTATGGCAGAAAGTGAAGAGGAACTAAAGAGCCTCTTGATGAAAGTGAGAGAGCAGAGTGGAAAAGTTGGCTTAAAGCTCAACATTCAGAAAACTAAGATCATGGCATCTGGTCCCATCACTTCATGGCAAATGATGGGGAAACAGTGGAAACAGTGAGAGACTTTATTTTCTTGGGCTCCAAAATCACTGCAAATGGTGACTGCAGCCATGAAATTAAAAGACGCTTGCTCCTTGGAAGAAAATCTATGATCAGCCTAGACAGCATATTAAAAAGCAGAGAGATTACTTTGCCAACAAAGGTCCATATAGTCAAAGCTATGATTTTTGCAGTAGTCATGTATGGATATGAGAGTTGGACCATAAAGAATGCTGAGTGCTGAAGAAAGGATCCTTTTGAACTGTGGTGTTGGAGAAGACTCTTGAGAGTCTCTCGGATAGCAAGGAGATCCAACCAGTCAATCCTAAAGGAAATCAGTCCTGAATATTCATGGGAAGGACTGATGCTACCACTGAAGCTCCAATATTTTGGCCACCTGATGCGAAGAGCCAACTCATTAGAAAAGAACCCTGATGCTGGGAAAGATGGAAAGCAGGAGGAGAAGAGGACAACAGAGAATGAGATAGTTGGATGGCATCACTGACTTATTGGACATGAGTTTGAGCAAGCTCTGGGAAATGGTGAAGGACAGGGAAGCCTGGTGTGCAGCAGTCCATGGGGTCACAAAGAGTTGGACAGGACTGAGCCACTGAACAACAACAATAATAATCACAATCTCACAAGACTGTAAAAATTAAAGAATTATACATGATTCATATGTATAGCACCCTGAACAGTGGCTGATACATACTCAACACATAATTAGTTTGGCTTACTGTATTTTAAAGTTAATTATCATGTTCATTGGCTTCCTTGGTGGCTCAGATGATAAAGAATCTGCCTCCAATGCAGGAGACCTGGTTTGATCCCTGGGTTGGGAAGATTCCCCAGAAAAGGGAATGGCAACCCACTCTAGTATTCTTGCCTGGGAAATCCCATGGACAAAGGAGCCTGGCAGGCTACAGTCCATGGGGTCACAAAAATCCAGACAGGACTGAGCGACTAACACTTTCACTTTCATCATGTTCATTATTAATATTGGTGAAATTAGTTCCTTCTCTCATCACCCCACCTCTACCCCCAAACTGCGGCTAGTTCAGCACCCTGTAGAAGGCTCGATAAGAAAGCCAGGTTGGGCATTCCCTGATGGTCCAGCATGGAAGACTCCATGCTTCACTGCAGGGGGCATTAGTTCGATCCCTGGTCAGGGAACTAAGATCCCACATGCTGCATTTCATGGAGGGCCTCCCATCCCCAAAAAAGAAGGCCAGGCTTTGTCGAGATCTACAATTTCTAGCCATTCTGTGGGAGGCCAGAGTTGACCAGCACCTGCCCTTTCTGCCTCCATTCCAATGTGGGCCAGGGTTTATCTCACTCTGTATATCCAAGTGATTTCAGAGTCTCCTCTTGTACCCTGAGGCTTAGGATTCTGGGCTGGTAAAGCTGCCAGCCCTCAGGAACTGTGTTTATGTCCAAACATGTGCCCAAGCCCTGTGCACAATTGGTGGTTCTGCTACCAATTAAAAATGCCCCCAAAGCAAGTCTGAAGTAAGAAGCAGTAGCATAAGAAGAATCTGAGAATCACAAAAGCACCAATAGTCTACTCAGCTCTGAGTTTCGATATTGGAAATTTGGTTCATTGTTTTTATACAATTTGCCCACCTGCACATCATTTTTTGGCAGATGTGCTTCACTGACTTTAAAATTAAAACCAGCCTGTGTCTTGCTTTACTCATGCTACAAATGCTAACATCTCTTCTCTGGATTACGTAACAGTTACAGTTATTATTTCACATCATTCAAACTCTCACTGTGGCAGAGAGCAAAACAGAAAACTATTGCAGTAAGTAGAATGTGTAGGAAAATTTATGGTGTCGCTTGGTCATCTGGCAGGCACTTAGGGAGCAACTATTCTGTGTAAGGCACTGTCTCAGACACTGAATCAGATGTTATATAAACAGCCATAAGAATCAGTGGGTTATTAATTGGTCGACTAACTTTTTAAGAGACAGTGTACCTATCTTAAAGTAGATAGATGTATGTATCTTAAAGTAATGAAATAAAAGGAGATCAGATCTTAATTATAACAGTGGTGCTTTCCTTCTCAAGAGATTTTGGAAGCCAGGGAAATTGCTGACTCAGTCTATCATCAGCAATTCTTCCAGTGCCATCTATAGTGTGGCACTATCTAATTTAGTTTTGAATCTTAAGCAGAAATGAATAGCCATAGCGATTATAATAATTATATGTTCTATTTATGGAACAGCTTTCCTTCTAAGAGCCCCAGGCTCTTCGAGCCTGGCAGATGTTCCATGAATCTGTGTCTCCTACGAGGAAGCACAGTGAGGTCATTTCTAGATGGTCCCAGTATCACTATCAAGCGTTGTGGACCAGACTAACTTGTGTACAGTTGAAAAAGGGCCCTTCACACCAGGCCTTCTAGGAATGGACTCCTGCAGTGCTGTCTCTAGGAAAGGAATTCTATAGCTAGTGTGATTCGGTGAATAAAAATGCCCTTTTCAAAAAAATAAAAAATGACTGATGTAGATGCTGCGTGTCAATAAGCAGGTATATGCCAAGAGTATACAGTAAGAACAACCTAGAGAATAGGGAAACATAACCTGAGCTCCATATTTTTTTTCCTCCCATGTCTCCAAACTCTTAAGTTGCTAAAGCCCGGAAGTCTGCCTTGCTTTGCTACTTTCCAGAGTCAATACCATGACTAACTCTGTTAGAGGGTTTTGTTTTTATTATTATCCTCTAGGTAATTTTAAAGTGAGACTGTCTGAACTAATAAATGGGCTGATCTTGGAAGATGCCACTTCTGTTTCATTTTCTGTAGAGTTCTGTGCTCTAGTTCTTTGGCTGTGTAGACTCCGGAGCTGTGAAGGACCTGTGACATGCAGAAACATCTACAAGGGATGGTGGTACAAGGTGTGCTTCCCTGGTGGTTCAGATGGTGAAGAATCTACCTACAAATGCAGGAGACCTGGGTTCGATCCCTGGGTCAGGAAGATCCCCTGGAGAAGGGAATGGCAACCCACTCCAGTATTCTTGCCTGGAGAATGCCATGGACAGAGGAGCCTGGTGGGCCCCAGTCCATGCCGTCACAAAGACTCAGACACAACTGAGTGACTGACACACAGCACAAGGCTGGGGGTGGGGGCAGTATTCTGCCTCTTTCAATAACACCATCTGAACTAGATTAGTGTTAATGAGTTATTTCATTCTTATATCGATACAAAGGCACCGGCATCAGTTTCCTCCTCTCCTCCCAAGAGGAACTCTCACTCCCACTGGGAAAGACTGACTCGGAAAAACATTTCCCCATAAAACAATTAGCTCATGATTGGCGAATAAGCATTCAGTAGAGTGACCCACTAAAACAAACAATAAAAACAAGCGTCGAGCATGTCTGATACACAGACGAACCATACCTGGTGGACTCCTGCTTGTAGATGTCAATGATGTTTTCCACCAGCAGGTTCCTCTGAAGCCCATAGATCCCGTGTCTGTCCAAAACCACTTCGTGTCTACAGGATGGGCAGCGGAACCGGCCCCCGGAGGCCACGGTGGTGCCTCCTCTTGTGGGCAGGTACGGGTTAGAGGCCTGTTCTTGCCAAGCAAGAAAAGAGGGATTGAGTAGCGCCATTGGTAGCTCTCCTCAGGTTTTCTCTCCCCCTCTGTCACTACAAACAATATCAACTCCTGTCTTCAGCTTGCCCCAGATCACCCCGCAGGGCCTTATGAGCAAGTGGTCTGAAAACGTGGGCCAACATGGTCCAGTGCGATGGGCTGTTTTCAGCACAAGCTGCTTTTTCATAACCAGAAGTTCCAGCTAGAAACTCCAGCATTAATGTCTTGGGCAGTAATTCATTTACTGCCCAAGATTTTGAAACAGATTCCATTTTTTTAAACAAATATGATTCTTAGTATTGAAATAAAATTAGATTTGAGAGCAGAAGGCTGACAGCAAAGCACAAAGCAAATCACTTTAAAAAAACTTTTTCTTTTTCTTTTTTTAACAAATGCAACCTTCTAAAGCTTTCTAAAGAAATTCACCTCAAAGTGAAGCACTGGGTTTGGAGACGAGGGAAACCTTTTCCACCCTCTGCATTCCCAACAAACCTACCTGGAAAATGTCACTGGCACATTTCCTACACAGGTTGTGCTGGCAGGGGAGGATGACCACAGGCTTGGTGAACATCTCTAAGCAAATGGGACAAATGAGCTGCTTCTCCAAGTTATCCATGGTCTGCTGCTCTTTGGAAAAAGACTTGTAATTCAAAGATGCGCTCATCTCCTGGCCGTCCCTGTGTGCTCTGCCAGGGAAAGGCTGCTCCGAACAGCTTCTGCAAGTGATACCTGGAAATAATTCCAAGGATTGGGTGATCAAGTGTCCTTTACGTTTCTTTCGGCGGAGGACATTGTTTCAGACCCAGGTTCACAGTGGCACTCGAGCTGTTTTTAGCAGCTGAGGGTCACGTGGTATCAGACTGACTTGTCCATATAAGCCAGTGACAGGAGGATGGATTCTGACAGGTGACAGAGAACAGGGGCCAGCATTCCCTCCCCAGGGAGTGAAGGGAGTGGGTGGGAGGGAGGATTACAAACCCCATTTAGACGGGGTTATAAGGAGAAGAGGTGAAGCCGACAGTTGTCAACAACAAATGCAAATGTTGGTGCCGAGTCGCCGAGCTGTGCCCTCTGCGAGCGCTCAGTAAGGACTTGGTGATGGCTTCCAGGACCGGGAGAATGCTCTTCAGGAGTCTCACTGTGAAACCAGTGCCATGTCTGCCTTGAGAATTTAGGAAGCAGGTCACCAAAAGTGGCATGATCACACTGTCTTTGGTGAAAACAAACAGAACAGGTCTTGAATATCATTATCCTGGCTTCACAAGGGTAAGCAACTAAAAAAGACTTGCTTGGTGGTAAATATTTCATTTTTGGGAGGGTTGTGAAATGGGAAAAGTTCCAACTTAAAAACTGATTTCAAATCTTTTCACCATATAACTATTCACAAAATCCTAAAAGATCTAAAAACACCAGTTGATGATTCAATTTTTTTTTTTTAAGTTGTATAATAACACTTTAGGGATTTCCCTGGCAGCTAGTGGTTAAGACTTCAACTTCCATTGCAGGGAGTATGGGTTCAATCCCTAGTCAGGGAGCTAAGATCCTACATGCCTCACAGCCAGCAAACCAAAACATAAAACAGAAGCAGTATAGTAAAAAATTCAATAAAGACTTTAAAAATGGTCCCTATCCCCCCCCCAAAAAAATCTTTAGAGAAACCCAAAAAACAAAAACATCTAGTATGCCCCTTTCTCTCCCCTTTTCCTATTCTTCTTTAATCCCATACCTCATCACCCATACACATGCCCCAAAACACAAAGAAACTTTGACAATCTTTAAAAATGTAAATTTAATTTGCTCCCAGAATCAGTAACGAGGTAGTAAGTGGCACATGAGGTAGCAGACCCATTATTTTATTTTCCATATAATGGGGGACAGATACCAGCACCATTTTCAATGGAAGTGAAGATAGAGTCCTGCTTCCATACCTGGGTTTTGTCTGGTCTGAAATACACCAGACCAGAAATACCTGGTCTTATTTACCAAGTTGATTTTTTAAAATGATAGTTTGCCTGGTCATTTCTGATCATTATTGGTTTGCTCTTAACTCATCAGTATCAGTTCTGATATTTGCCAGGATTTTGTTAAACAACAGTTTCTCCTTTATGTTTTATTCAAACATTTAAAATCAGATCAAAAATGAAATAAGAAATACATGTCTATTTTTTTTATGTAATGAATTTGCTGCTTTATTTTTCCTTGATTTTAAAAATCACATACAATGAATACATTTGTTAACACAGCCCCAGTGTGCACTTAACTACCAGTAAGGAGCAGGTTCTTGTGACTGGTTATGTGTGCATTTAGTGCTGTGTGCACCAAAAGCTTATTGAGAATCTAATAAGCTCTGTTAGCTAGTAATAAGTTATATGGATTCATAAACGCTTCAGGGATCTTTGAAGAATTTTGTTACTCCTTTCAATATCTATTTAGCAACTGTAGTGAAGAAGGAAGTTGGTGATGTTTTTTTACTGAGCTAATTCAGTTCACCTAGGCTAGGCAGTTAACTGTGTTTATTATTACATGGGCTGTAGTGGTCTGAGCATAATATAAGAACTGTTTTCTAAGAAAGATGAAGTTTATACTGTAAAAGTCCTTACAACTCTAGGAAAAGCACTTTAACAATATACACTCTAGGCAAGCCTGTCCCTTTAAGAGGAATTCATTCTTTCGAAAAATATTCGTTGAGTGTTTATCATGTGTCTTGAAAGACAAACAAGATACCAGTCATTGTCTTCAAGGTGCTCAGTTTAACAATTAGTAGAGATAAGATGAATATACACAGAACCGCAGTACAGAATTTCAGGGGAATCAGGAGGGTTTCATGGGTGGAGTGGGTCCACTGAGGCACCTGGACACCAGTGGGAGTGTCACTCTATAGGGCATAGGTGGGATTTCCAAGCAAAGGCACGGCCAGGGGAGCCAGGACTGTTCAGAGCCTGTGATGCTTTGGCTGGAGCACACACATGCTGCCGGCACACTGGCATCCCGTGAATACTGAGCTGCAGTTTTTAACACGTAATAAATTAGACCCCAGGAAGTCGTTGAGAGTGTCTCACAGGGACGGTTCCCCAAGAGAGCTATGCCTCGGTTAGGTTCATCTCATAGCAGCAACTGGGGTATCTCACGCAGCCGGGTCAGCATGAAGGTGACCCTGCTAAAGACCAGACAGAACATTGTTGCCAGTAGCCCAGGTGAGAGGTCACGACACCAGCACCGGGCGATGGACTGCAGTGGGGAAGGAAGAGGAAATGGACTCTGGTGGCTGCGAGAGTAGAATCCACGGGGGTGACTCAGATGCCAGAGCCAGAGCCACCCTGAGGATTTGGAAAGAGGCTGCACAGTGAGTCAGGAGGGCCAGCGCCCACGTCCACCTGGCCTGGTGATCCTGGGAAAGTGATCTCACTCTGGCTGGATTTCAGTTCTCTAAATCTTTTTCATAACCTAACTTTAACTTAGCACCGTGTGTAGGAAAAAACACTCAAACTGCACGGCCTTTGAGAATCCCCAGTTGCATTCTCTGATGGAGAGTTGAGCTCCACTCTCTGCTTTCACTCTCCACCTTCTTGCTCTCTGCCTTTCGTCTTAGAATGGCCCCTGGAAGCTACAGAGGAAAGCTAGCAAGAGGCCTGCAGGAAGAAGAGCTAAGTTGATGGATAAGAACTGCCTTCCCCTCCTCATCGTCTTTTCTCCATGCCTGGCTCCTCCCCACTCAGAGACCAGCCATGCATGCTGTGGGAATGTAAGGAGCGAGTGGGACACTCTGCTCCAGGGAGGAACCAGAAGGTTTCAGTGTCCTCCCATATCATTCAGAGTCTGAGAGATGGGGTAAAATTCTGGGACTGAATCAGAATTGAAGTCAGCTTCAGGACTCTGGGATTTAGGGTGGGCCTGGGCCTCCACAGAGAGGTAAGAACCAACTTAGTCTCCTGATGGTATCCTTGGCTGTAGAGAGGTGGTGCATGGCTTCCTCCCCTCTCCTACCCCTACCCCATTCCACCCCCCCAACACACACACCCTAGCATAGGGGGTTCAAACCAGTCAGGGGTAATGACACAGGAAGTTGCCATAGTTTGAAGCACCAGTGTCCCCCAATTCTTGAGTCCTGCCACACTGCGGCAAGGGTTAGAAACATTGAGAAGCTGAAGCAGAACCACCGTGGGCTCTCAGCTCCTCCAGAAGTTTCCCAAATCCCCCAAATTCAGAGGAAGCAAGATGAGTCCCTAAAAACCTGAGTGTACACCCAGCAGTGGACTTGGCACTGAGGGGTGATGACTGAAAG
Organism: Cervus canadensis; assembly: GCF_019320065.1. Lineage (NCBI taxonomy): Eukaryota > Metazoa > Chordata > Mammalia > Artiodactyla > Cervidae > Cervus > Cervus canadensis. The sequence goes on along the minus strand of NC_057397.1, from coordinate 29,206,549 downwards.
GGAAGACTCTTGACTGGTAGCTACCAGGCCAGATGAGCTCAGACTTCAGAATCCATCAAATGCAGATCTCAGTGTGTTCATCTTAGGGAGAAAATAAGGTTCGAAAATCTCTTAGTGCTACACCACCCCAACAAATAAAGTATTTGCAGGATACCAATTGCTCCCAAACTTTGGTCACCTGATGCAAAGAGCTGACTCATTGGAAAAGACTCCGATGCTGGGAAAGACTGAGGGCAGGAGGAAAAGGGGATGACAGAGGATGAGATGGTTGGATGGCATCACTGACTCAATGGACATGAGTTTAAGCAAACTCTGGGAAATGGTGAAGGACAGGGAAGCCTGGCATGCCGCAGTCCGTGGGGTCGCAGAGAATTTTTAATCTTTTTTTTTTAATTTATGTATTTTTGACTGCAGTGGGTCTTTGTGGCACACAGGCTCTTCATTGCTGCATGTGGGCTTTCTCTAGTTGCAGAGGCTACTCTCTAGTTGTAGTGCATGGGCTTCTCTTGTTGAAGAGCATGGGCTCTAAGGCATGGCTTTCAGTAGTTGTGGCTCATGGGCTTAGTGGCTCCAGGGCATGTGGGATCTTAGTTCCCAACCCAGGGATCAAACCCATGTCCCCTGCATTGTAAGGCAGGTTCTTGACCACTGGGCCACCATCCTGAATCTTATTTAGTTTAAACTTATGTTCAAATAACCATATGGGGCTGGAGGTTGTCATATTGGACACCAGCCCTAGAACATGCAATACTTAAATCTCTGGGGAAAATTGAAACATATATGAAGACTCCTTTGGCAGGAACTGAGTCTCCCTTTTTTGGTGGATTTTGTTACTTTCTGGTTAGGGTGATATGAAATTCCTCTAACTCAAGAATAGTTAGAAAAACAACATCACCCTTTTGTTTTTGCATTTTTAATTGGGATATAATAGCTTTACAATGTTGTATTAGTTTCTGCTATACAACGAAGTGAGTCAGCTCTGTGTATACATATATCCTCTCCCTCTTGGGACTCCTTCCCACTGTCTACCTCTGTAGGTCATCACAGAGCACTGAGCTAAGCTCCCTGTGCTATATAACAGGTTCTCTCTAGCTAGCTGTTTTACACATGGTAGTGTATATATGTCAATCTTAATCTCCCAATTTGTCCCACCCTCCCCTTCTGCATCAGTGTCCACATGTCCTTGGTGGGAATGTTAGTTGATACAGCCTCTATGAAAAGCAGTATGGAGGTTCCTTAAAAAACTAAAAATGGAACTACTATATGACCCAGCAATCCCACTACTGGGCATATACCCTGAGGAAATCATAGTGCAAAAAGACACAGGTACCCCACTGTTCTTTGTAACATCAACTCTTGATTCCAACTTGCAAAATAAGACAGAGCACTCTGGGAATAGGAGGTATTACTTACCAGAGATTCATATCAGGAATGCTATCCTTCCCGAGGATTCCAGAACGCCTTCAGCATTTTATTTACCCTTTCATTTGTTCTTTCATTTCATTCATTCATGAAATGAATTCAGTTCATTTCATGTGTTCTTTCTGTCTCTTTAACATAGATGATTGCAAGTTCAGGTACTTGAAAATGACCTAGGCTTAGCTCAAGGAACTAGTCATTCATCAAACAAAACAGACGGAAGGTGGAGCTACAGGGAAGTAAAAACAGATGCAGTTTGAAGCAAAGCAGTGAGGTGGGGTGCAGCCCTGGTGGAAAAGAAAACAAGAGCAACTAGAAGGCTGATCTTGCTTCCAGCTCCTCCTCTAAGATAAAGGAAGAAGAATTTTTCCTTTTTTTACCCACTGGAAATGAGAAAGTTGGTGGCTGACTAAATCATTAAAATAGGGAGAGAAACACCAGACAGGTTAGATATGGAGGCATAGAGTAGGGGATTGCTGAAGAAAAGTTTCATTAGATTGCAACACTAGGTCATGAGTGGACTGAGACTTTCAGGTCCAAGTACAGCACCAGTTAAGTCTCCTGAAAATCACTTTAATCCCATGCCAGGACAAAGCCCAATGCTTAATATTTTGCAAACAAAAAAACTAAGATTGTTAATTCTTCCCTGCAGTATTGATCTATCCATTCATCCATCTATCTATCCATCCATCCCTCCCTCCCTCTCTCTTCTTACACCAAGGACTCAACTCATGACATCTAAAAAATACTTAACATTTTTCTTCTGTCTATATCATCAACCTTTTCAATTCAGTTGTTCTTCTGGTAATAGGCAGCTTGGATATGTCATTTTAAATTTTTTAATGAAAAGAAATATTGTATACAATCTAAAATTAAAAAAGATTAACTCACTTGAAAAGTACTTAACAGAAGTTAACACTATGGCATTTCTTTCACTGACAGTTTGCAAACTTTTGGCTGAAAGCTTTTTTTCCTTCTTGATAATTACTCCTTTTCCAAATCTGTTGTTTATGAATTTTACTTCATCATAAATATCTCTGAGGAGATGTTAGAAAACTAACATATTGTACTCTCCTCTGAACATTTCTTGGCATACTTCACCTCCCAGAAATAAACAGTGACAGTCCCAACAAGTAACAAATACTTTAGCCTAAGGCCTTCCCAGTGGCCATGTCTGAAAACCTTACCTTGGCCCCAAGACCAAGGACAGTTGGCGCCACTCCCAGTGTACACAGTCTAGTCTCACCTCCCCGTACCCTAGATTGCCAGTTGATTTCTCTGAACTCACTCTTGCCTTCTGCAGTTTGTTTCTCATGTGTCACTCTCTATTTAAATCCCATTAATGGTCATATTACCTCTAGGATAAAGACATTAATCCTCACTGTGATCACTAAGGCCTGGTATGATTTGGCTCCTACCTACATCTCTGACCTAACTGTCCAGTAGAAATAAGATTTAAGTGGGACTTCATTGATGGTCCAGTGGTTAAGACTCCAAGACTTTCACAGTGGGTGTAGGTTCAATCCCTGATTGGGAAACTAAGACCCCACATGTCGTGTGGCCAAAAAAGAAAAAAAGAAAGATTTGAGTGATAAATATGAACCAATTGTATGATTTAAAATTTTAGTAGCCACATTAAAAAACACAAACCAATGAAATTAATTTTATTAATATATTTTATTTAACCCCAAACCATATAAACTATTATCATTTCTACTTATAATCAGTATTTTAAATAATTAATTATCTGTGAATAGAGATAGTTTTACTTCTTCCCTTCCAATCTGGAGGTTTTTATTTCATTTTTCTTGCTATATTGCACTGGCTAGAGACCTCAGAATAGACTTCCTTGCTTTTTTCCTGATCTTAAGAGGAAAGCATTCATATTACTGTGTTATTTTAAATGTGTTTTTCACTGATGCCCTTTACCAGGTTGGAGAAGTTCCCTTCTCCCTCCCTTCCAAGTTTGCTGACAGTTTGAAAAATCAGGACTGGATGTTGAATTTTGTCAAATGCTTTTTCTACATCTACTGAAATGACCGTGTAGTTTTTCTTCTTTAGTATTATGATGAATTACATTTAATTTTGAATGTTGAACTAGTCTTGTATTCTTGGAAAAAACCCACTTGGTTATGATGTATTTTCCCTTTTATATATTGTTGGATTTAATTGGCTAAAATGTTGAAAAATTTTGCATCTGTATTCATGTAGGATATTGGTCTGTGGTTTTCTTGTAACATTTTTGCCTGGTTTTGGGATAGATATTGCTGGCTTCATGGAATAAGTTAGACAAACACTCGCTCTTCAGTTTTCTGGATGTCTGTGTATAATTAGTATTTCTTCCTTAAATGTTTGGTAGAATCACTGCCGAAGGCATCTGGGCCTGGTGTTTTCTTTATGAGAGAAGTAAATGAGTTAACACATGTGAAGTAATTAGAACTGTGCTTGGCTTGTAGGAGGTGTTCAATAAATGCTAGCTGTTATTTTTTTTAATTCATCATACTTTGAATTAAAATAATGTTTAGTATAGAACTTAGAAAATATTTTTAAATTTTAAGGAAGAAAAAGTAATAGTAATCCTACTACTCAAAGATCACTAGTATTAACATTTTAGTGCATTCTTCATTGCTTCCTGCAGATAATTTATGCTTGTTTATATTGCTCTGTACATACTTTATTCACTTAACATTCAATTACTAACATTTCCTAAGTCAATTCCTAAGCCATAAAATTAAAAAACGCTTACTCCTTGGAAGAAAAGCTATGACAAACCTAGACAGCATATTAAAAAGCAGAGACATTACTTTGCCAACAAAGGTCCGTCTAGTCAAAGCTATGGTTTTTCCAGTAGTCATGTATGGATGTGAGAGTTGGACCATAAAGAAAGCTGAGTGCCAAAGAATTGATGTTTTTGAACTGTGGTGTTGGAGAAGACTCTTGAGAGTCCCTTGGACTATAAGGAGATCAAGCCATTGGTCCTAAGGGAAATCAGTCCTGAATATTCTGCTGGAGCTGAAGCTCCAATACTTTGGCCACCTGATGTGAAGAACTGACTCACTGGAAAAGATCCTGATGCTAGGAAAGATCGAAGGCAGGAGGAGAAGGGGACGACAAAGGATGAGATGGTTGGATGGCATCGCCGACTCAATGGACATGAGTTTGAGTAAGCTCCAGGAGTTGGTGATGGACAGGGAAACCTGGCGTGCTGCAGTCCATGGGGTTGCAAAGAGTAGGACATGACTGAGCAACTGAACTGAAAGTCAACAGACGTTCTTAATAAATATAATTTCAAAGGCTACACTATTACATGGTCATATCATAACTTATTTAACCATAATTTTATAGTTTTAGAATTGTTTTACTTTTCCTGCACCAGAGATCCAAGCATTTCTTTCCTTCACTTCCATATATATTTATATAAACACACATAGAAACCTTCAGAATATCCCCTCCAGTCCTTCCCTCTATGGTGTGCAGATAACATACACTGTTAACAGTTCATGTTCATTGTGTGATTACTATGTGCCAGGCACTGCAGTAAGGGCTTTATATGTTATATCTTAATTAAGAGTAGATTCCATTATTATCCCTGTTTTAGCAATGAGGAAACTAAAGCACCAGGATGTCAAGCAACTTGCCCAAGGTCACCCAGCTAGGGATTGACAAAGACAAGAAAGTCTGTCAGGTTTCACAGCCCATGTGATTAACCACTCAGCAGTAGTGCCTCCTCTGAGCTTATACTTTCAGACTTTTTATATGAATTCCATCCTACACCTGATTTGCTGATCCTAAGACTTTGAGTTCTCACCCAGCTCACTTGCCCCAAATGTGTGTTCTCCACTTGGCTTTGGGGTGCATTCCTTCCTATTCCTTTACTTATTACCCATTTCTTGCTCTTATAGTTATTAATAGTTTCACTTCCAGCTCCTCTAGCCAGCCAGCTAGAACCCCTATCATCCCAACCAGAAATTGGGACATATCATCTGATAAAAGGATTCTTTTTCCTATTTTGTAAATTTGTTTCCACAAAAATAATGATAGAGTTTAAGTAAATCATTATACATCCAACTAAGAGACTTCACTGAAAACAATTAAAAATGGAAGCTGCCCTAGAAAATGAAAGATATGCCAATAAAAAATAGCAGGTTGTACCCACTGGTAACAAAAATATACAGGTTGTCTAGAATCCTAAAATGGACATAAACAAAAGTATTTTCATTTAATTGTTAATCCTCACAAAAGGTATTATTTCTGCCTTTGTCTAGAAGGTTTATATTTTGTGTTGAGAACTGGCAGTATGGTTTGCGCAGCTTTTTCATGGCTATCGTATAGGAAATTAGGATGAAAAGACTTTATTACCAGGAAAGGCTTTGTGTGTGTTCTGCTAAATTTCTGAATCTTTCAGTGACTGTGTGTATCTGTGTTTGTTTTTGTCACATCTTTGTTTAGCCAAACAGGCTACACCCTGGGGCAGCCCAATTGAGTCCTGCCTGGTGGTGGTCTCTAGTTAATTCTCCAAAGTTACTTCCCAGGTGGGAAATGACGTTAGAATCCTCAAACAAGAAGCATCTGGGTCCAGGGGCTTTCCCACTTCCTTATCTGTCCTCAGGTACCCCTTGCTTTATCGTATCCGTCTTGGATATGCCAAGAGCCAGGCATCCCACCATTAGCAGTTGAGATGAACAAGAACAGTCCTCGCCTCCCGGGCTCAACATAAGTTTAAAGTAGCCAGCGAGCGTCCTTTTCCAAGTTCTGGGGTTTTTTATTTGTTTGTTTGTTTCTCTGTCGGTTCCTTCTAACGATGGGCAGTTTAGGCTCATATGGGTCCCTTTAAGTGCAGCCATCAATCACAAAAGACTCTGAGTGCTGGCAAACGTGACTGCAATCTGTCGCCATTTTTGGAAAGAAAAAGAAACAATTTCGTGAACTACGCAAAGTAAATGGGTCTAAAATTGTTTTTTAATTTTAAATTTACCCCTGCAAGCACCCGTTAGCCCTTGTCTGGGAAGTTTTAGTAGCGGTAACTTCAAAAGCTCGCCTAACTTCTCACTTGCCCTACGGCTAACTTTCAGCTATTTAGACTCGAAAGAGAATCGAAAGAAAAACTACCACCCGGAGACCAAGAGTAAAACTGGAGGATGCGGGCATCGATCCCGCTACCTCTCGCATGCTAAGCGAGCGCTCTACCATTTGAGCTAATCCCCCACCGCTGGCCACGGCTGGTTATCTCTTCCTCTAGAGAGAGATCAGAGCTTTTACAAGAGAAGATAAATATTCTTGACCACATTCTTGACCTTACTTCATAGTTTAAGGCCAAAGTAACAAAATTAAGACCCTCTCCTTCGAGCCGGAATCGAACCAGCGACCTAAGGATGGCCGCGGACATTCGTCTACAGTCCTCCGCTCTACCAGCTGAGCTATCGAAGGGAGCGGAAGAACGCGCTCTCAACTTATCCTGGTAACTTTGACTCGGGTTTCCAGGCTTCGTGTGCTTTCGTTTCGGGGGTACAGGATCCCCCTTGCGGACCCCCCACATCCTCACGGCGGCCGCCACGAGCCCTCGCCTCGCCGACCTCGCCTGTGCTCTGAAGACAAGGTTGGGGGCCTGGCCCCGGGGACGCGGCGTGGCTGTTTTGTGACTCAGGGGTTCGGAAACGCCACAGACGCTTTAGAAACGAGCAGAAAGCCTTGACCCGGCAGCCGCCCCGCGAAGAGTTGACTCTGCCCCTCTCGGAACTTGGACTTCATGTTCCCGATTCCGGGATTCGCAAAAGATTCCACACCCAGGAAGCTGCCATAGACCAAAGCTGCCGCGAAAGAGCTCTCACCTGTTTTCTGGAACGTAATGGATTATCAGAGAAATCCTTGCATGGAAAGGATGATAAATCATAGGAGGCTCGACAAAAGTGCATATCTCTCCTTCGAGCCGGAGTCGAACCAGCGACCTAAGGATACCTCTCAGTTAGAGTGTCAACTACAGTCCTCCGCTCTACCAACTGAGCTATCAAAGGGACAGCCGAGCTGTGGGCCCCGCCCGCTGAGACTCAATACAGAAGAAACAGGGCGCGTTAGACTAAGAGATCACAGTGAGCATGCGCAATGGAGGGAGCGGGACGTGAAGGCTGTCGTTGGCGGCGCTTTGTTTTACGCGTGCGCACAAAGACCGCCCGGCTATGGCTCGCTGGACGCCGTCTGACTCCCAACTTGGGGAAAAACTCCCAACTCATGTGTTAAAACTGAGACACCCCCCCCCTTCCTCTTCACCCCTGCCCTTTTTCTTTACTCCCTTTTCTTAGGGAGTTACTGTCGGGTGTGGCTTTACTATCATGTAACGTTCATGTCCCCAGAGCCCCTACCCGTGTGAGGGGCAGTGGTGCAGGGTGGCCCCAGATTCCTGTGTTGAAAACCTAATTAATGCCCAGTTGATGGTATTAGGAGATGGAGCCTATGGGAGGTGATTAAGTCGTGAGGACTGAGCCCTTATGAATGGAATCAGTGTCTTATATTAAAAGAGGCCGCAGAGACATACCTCTCTTCCAGTCGTGTGAGGATACAATGAGAAAGGTTGGATACATATGATTACGTCCCTCCTTCGTAGGGTCCCGGTAAAAGATAATAAAGATATGCAAGAAGAAAAAGTCACACATGGAAAACAAAGCAGGTTTTGAGCAAACCTCAGGTTTTCAATAATTTCTGGGATTGTGGAAAGCAAATGAGTCTGAATGGATGCACGTCCCAAGATGGAGAAAAATCACAGCTCAGAATATACACAATCTAGAAGGTTGCAGAGACAGAACCATTCTCCCCACAGGTCTCCCCAAGAGGTTTCAGGCACAGAGGCAGCTGCTCAAAGATCAGAGGCCCACACATCCCAGGTTGAAGGTGATGCAGCAAGTCAATAAAGCAATCAGGCAAATTAGGAAAAACAAAAGAGGTCAGGGGATTCTAGGAAGATGATCTTTGATGAAAGAAATGGATTATTTCACAGTAAGAACTTGGAGATAAGATAAAGCCATGTCACTTTTCTCAAAAAGCAAACCAAAACTAATTAGGAATTTCTAAAAAACAAAGCAAGTACATAGAGCTTTATAAAGAACTCACGGTCTAAATATAAGGGAAACTGAAATCTGGCATGATTTTGAGAAACGGATGACCTGTATTGTGGGCTAACTTGTGTCTCCCCTTTTCATATTGAACCTCTGGCTTTCAGAATGTGGCTTTATTTGAAGATAGGGCCTTTAAAGAGAGAATTAAAATGGTGGTGTTAGGGTGGGCCCTCATCAAATATGACTAATATCCTTATAAGATAAGGATTTAGGAAGAGAGAAACACCAGACACACAGTCAACCATGTGAACACATGACAAAAGCATGCATCTGCAAGCCCAGGAGAGAGGCCTCTGAAGAAATCAAACCTGCTGACTTCTTGATCTTGATCTTCTAGCCGCTGCAACTCTGAGAAAATAAACTGTTGTTTAAGCCAGCCAGCCTGTGATATTTTGTTTTGGTAGCCCCAGCAAACCAATAGAGATATAGTGAGAAAAGAGAAACATGCTTTCTTTCCTATACCATTTGGTATTGTTTTGTTTGATCACATCCAAATACGTGTATGGCAGCCAGTCCCATGAGCTCAGTTCAGTGGCTAAGTCATGTCTAACTCTGTGTTCCCCAGGGACTGCAGCACCCCAGGCTTCCCTGTCCTTCACCATCTCTCAGAGTTTGCTCAAACTCATGTGCATTGAGTCGGTGATGCCATTCAACCATCTCATCTTCTATCAGCCCCTTCCCATAGTGGTCATCTAGGACAGCATTTAATGAAAGTTGCTTTTAAATGAAGGAACTGGTGCCCAAAGCTGTGAAATAACTTACCTTCAGTAACAAAGTTGAACAATGGCAGATGAGATCTCAGCTTTCCTGAGTCACCATCCAGGACTCCTTCCTTGGCACTACTTGTTACCAGTTGGACACTTGAGTTAGAGTGACTGGATGCTGGATTGCTCCTGGGAGGAAAGAGGTTGAAAGGCAGTTTCTGACCTCAGGCGAGAACAAATGATAACCGGGATGTTCTGGGAGTAACAAAGTGTTCCATTTATTAAAAGGAACTCTCTTCTTATCTCTCAATCACAATGATCAAGTTTCTAAAATTTGTTAGCAGTGGTGCTCCATGAAAATCATGCCAAGATATCCTGAGATCTGAAAAGCTCTTGTTCAGATTGGAAAAATACCTTACACGTGTCCGCTTGAAAGTACTTTCACATTCTTCCTTTCTTAATTAAGGAGACCATTCTACAGATCACAAGACCCTACAAAGAAAGGTTAAATAATTTCCTCAGGATGACCCTCCAGACTGGGGGAGTGGAGTTGAATTCGGGTTTACTGAGTCCTCATCCATGGCTTCCTGTAAATATTTACTGTCTCCAAGAAGGTTGTTTGTGTGAAACCACAGAGGTGCTATTTCCAAGGTCAGAAAGGGAACTGTTCTGGATAACTGCAGGGGAGCTACAGTTGATTCTTGTTATACATGGTAGTTAGGGTCTGTGAAGTCACCACAAACACTGATTTAGTGAATACTGAACCATTGCTCCTGGGGAAATACAGGGCTAAGTTCCTGTGAGCCTCTGCTCACAACATTTTCATCATTAAGTGATCAATACACAACCTTGTTTTAATCATGCTTCTGTTAAGACACCTTATTTAATACACAACCTTGTTTTATTTATGCTTCTGTTAAGACACCTGCATATTTTTGATGCAGTAACGTTGAACTCATGCCCAATAGCACTATTACTCATACCTGGAAGAAGCTTATCTAACACACATATTTTCCCTATAAGGCACACTATAACCTCTGGCACTTAGAAACAGTAGACAGCTCTGTGCTTTTAAGAATTTTAAACAATGAGATTACAAACAGAAAGCACACACCAAAAACAGTGATACTTGTTTACAGTAAGAGGGCTGAAACAATAAGAATGTTATCTTGTCATTCTCTGCTGGGAACGTGTACCCTGGGCAGCTGGGATTTTTTGCTGTTCTGTGTGTCTCTGCAAGTGACAACAAAAGCACTGTGAGTACCGATTTTGGGGTTATAAATGAATAATAGGGAAAGGAGTACATCAAGGCTGTATATTGTCACCCTGCCTATTTAACTTATATGCAGAGTACACCATGAAAAACACTGGGCTGGATGAAGCACAAGCTGGAATCAAGATTGCGGGGAGAAATATCAATAACCTCAGATATGCAGATGACACCACCCTCATGGCAGAAAGCGAAGAACTACTAAAGAGCCTCTTGATGAAAGTGAAAGAGCAGAGTGAAAAAGTTGGCTTAAAACTCAAGATTCAGAAAACTAAGATCATCCCATCACTTCATGGCAAATAGAGGAGGAAAACAGTGGAAACAATGAGAGACTTTATTTTCTTGGGCTCCAAAATCACTGCAGATGGTGACTGCAGCCATGAAATTAAAAGACACTTGCTCCCTGGAAGAAAATCTATGACCAACCTAGACAGCATATTAAAAAGCAGAGACATTACTTTGCCAACAAAGGTCCATCTAGTCAAAGCTATGGTTTTTCCAGTAGTCATGTATGGATATGAGAGTTGGACTATAAAGAAAGCTGAGTGCCAAAGAATTGATGCTTTTGAACTGTGGTGTTGGAGAAGACTCTTGAGAGTCCCTTGGACTGCATGGAGATCCAACCAGTCCATCCTAAAGGAAATCAGTCCTGAATATTCATTGGAAGGACTGATGCTGAAGCTAAAACTCCAATACTTTGGCCACCTGATGCAAAGAACTGACTCATTTGAAAAGACCCTGATGCTGGGAAATATTGAAGGCAGGAGGAGAAGGGGACAACAGAGGATGAGATGGTTGGATGGCATCATCAACTCAATGGACATGAATTTGAGTAAACCCCAGGAGTTGGAGATGGACAGGGAGGCTTGGTGTGCTGCAGTCCATGCGGTTGCAAAGAGTCGGACATGACTGAGCAACTGAACTGAATAATAACAAGTAGGCCAATTCGCAAACCTGGAATCTGTGATAATGAGAATTGACTGTATTATTAAGCCACACTAAACCCCGAATTATATGCCAAATCACTACATCTGAAGATCTTAATGAGACTAGCCCCCAGCTCCCCACCTCCATTGAGGAGGTTAACAGGAGCCACTTGTACTACAGGGAGATGGCAAGACCAACCAGCCACATCCCGGGGCTCCACAAGCCTCTGCAAACTCGTTTAGTCCTTCGCGCTCAGGGAGAGGAGGGCTCTCATCTTGTTCACACAGTGTCTTTCCCAAAGGCATGATTTGAACGGTGGGAGTCTGGGAGGGTGTTGCAGGGAGACTTCATTCAGAGATTTATATTCCTTTAACAAACATTTATTTAGTCTCTGCTATGTGTTAGGTATTGTATTGCTCTAGTGCTGGAAATGCAGCAGTAAACAAAACAGGCACAAATCCCTGCTCTGATGGAGCGCACGTTCTGAAGGGCAGACAGACAGTATATTGATTATAAATAACATGTAAAGTAGGTTCAGCAGTTGTGAGTACCAGAGGGAAAAAAGGTTGATCCAGTGTGTGGAGCATAAAATGGAAAATTGACATAGGGCAAAAAGTAAAACAAATTATTACAGAATATATACATAGTCACACAAGAGACACACATATTTATTTTAAATGGTTGCAGATAAAGCTCCCTTAGAAAAAGTTATTTTGCTAAGTTGTATTTCCTTTGTACTATGAAGAAATAATAAAGGATTGCTAATTCTTAGGAATTTGAGGATTTTGAGTCCTTGAGGATTTACTTGAGGAAGTCACTGGAATTTCAGTAAGGGCTATTCAGTAGTCCAGTGATCCCCACCCTTTTTAGCACCAGGGATTGGTTTCATGGAAGAGGATTTTTCTATGGTCTGGGGCGGGAGGTGGGTATTTCAGGATGATTCAAGTGCATTTCATTTATTGTGTACATTATTTCTATTATTGTTGCATCAGCTTTACCTCAGATCATCAGGCATTAGATCCCAGAGGTTGGGGACCCCTGTTCTAGAGGAATCTTCTTGAACAACAAAGGGCAGTTGAAGAGAAAGGTAGATGATGAAAAAAGTGACAGGAATGAGTTTTCTTTTGAATAAAAGGACTCTGGGAAGGAGGTAGATAGGGAGGTATAGAGGGTTTGTTTTGAAGGACAAATGTAGTTGTAAATAATATATAGTGTGGCATTAAGATCATGGACTCCACGACCAGCCTGCTCTACCCCTCACTAACTGGGTGATCTTGGCCAAGTTACTTAACCTGTTTTAGTTTCCTAGTCTGAAAAATGGGGACTAATAATGCTGATAGTACTTGTCCCATAGGTTGTTGAGAGCATTAAGCTACTATATAAATATAAAATATATAAAGCTAACATAGGCCAGTGTCAGGTACTGAGCACAATGTTGTTGTTGAGGTTCAGTTGCTAAGTCGTGTCTGCCTCTTGAGACTCCATGAACTGTAGCCCCTGAGCTTCCTCTGCCCATGGGATTTCCCAGGTAAGAACACTGAAGTGAGTTGCCGTTTTCTTCTCTACAGGATCTTCCCGACCCAGGGATTGAAGCCACGTCTCCTGCATCAGCAGGGAGGTTCTTTACCACTGAGCCACCAAGGAGCACCATGACTGCTGGTTATTATTGTTAGTTTATAATTTTAATTTATGAAAGAATGAACCATCTTTCTTCAAACACACCTGTGATCCTAAAAACCAATATGTTCTACCTCCTTTCAAATCCTTTAGTTTGGGGGATGGGATGGGTTAAGAAGAAGAGATGAAACTAAGAAAAGCAGGAGATAAGCAAGGAAGTGAATCGTTTTTATTTCCTATTAAGACTTTATCCTCTTATTCAGAATAACGTGTACCTTTCAGATTTTGGTGACTAAAAATTAAATTTCCTAGTTTGCTGTGTATCGAGTTAGAAAATAAATTCCTTGCTAAATACATTAAAGAAACTTTTAAAGCCATTTTATAGAAAATTATTATGCCATTAATAATAAGTTAATCAATATATGGGCTTCCCTGATGGCTCAGAAGGTAAAGAATCCGCCTGCAACGCAGGAGACCCAGGTTTGTTCCCTGGGTTGGGAAGATCCCCTGGAGAAGGGAATGGCAACCCACTCCAGTATTCTTGCCTTGAGAATTCCAAGGACAGAGGAGCTGGGCTACAATCCATGAGATGGCATAGAGTTGGAAAGGACTGAGTAACACTTAATACACGGGCAGTATTTTTCATTGCTTACCGCTTTCATTTGTTGCTTTTATGAAGCTACCTAGGTTAGCTTTAAAATACTGGTTTTTTTGTGATTATAATTCTGAAAATATCAGTTTAGTAAATGGTTAATGTATGCTGCTGCTAAGTCACTTCAGTCATGTCCAACTCTTAGCTTCCTCATGGACTGCAGCCTACCAGGCTCCTCTGTCCATGGGATTTCCCAGGCAAGAGTACTGGAGTGGGGTGCCATTGCCTTCTCCAAATGGTTAATGTATATACATGCCCAAATAGATCATTCTAAACACAATTAAGAAAATGTTGAAATCTCATTCCCAGAGTGAATGTTTGTACTAAAAATTTCCCCCAACTATTCTTCACCAGAAAAGAAAGTATACTGTAGATGAAACCTTGAGATTCATCAATCTGGACAGCATCTCAGGAGTGGAGATATTTGGGTACCAGAGCAGATTACTCAGAAGTAAGGAAAAAAAAAAAACTCTCATAAGTAAGATCCATCTTCCTGGACCTGGGAATAAGGATGTGCCTGGGGGCTTTCAGGCATGGGAAAAATTGATAATTAGATTTTTCGGCTATTAGAAAGCTCAGTTGACAGCCTAGAAATGAGCAGAATGTGTTAATAACTGTCCGGTAAGTGCTGATTTGATTCTAGGAATTCAGTTTTGCTTCTTGAGGACAGCCCTGGAATAGCATGAAAATTCCAGAAAGTGTTACCACACTTAACCCTTCATCTGGCACTGAGCATGTTTAGGTCTCCTTTTGGAGAAAGGCTTTTCTCAGAAATGGTCTATGTTATGAGAACTGATCAGTTAGTCAAGAAGTATTTAGCAGTCTCTTCATATTTTAGCATGGTGCAGAATACAGATACAAACGCTGACCCTAAGATGTAGTTTTGAAATCACTGCTAATGTGAACCACCTACAATTTGGAAATAACTTTGCTTTACATAAGCTGGTTTTTCATGACTTAATCTAAATTTCTGGCCTTTTGTGGTCTAGAACTGCTCAGGAATAATATGAAGATGACTGTTACTTAGGTTTTAAGGAGGGCTTCAGGCCAGAAGAAGAGGGGTTTTGGAGAGGAGGACTCGTGATTGTCAAATAAAGGTCTTTCTTTGCTTTGAGGACTGTTGCCCTGGAAGTGGACATTTGCCTTCTCACCCATGAGAAGTAAGGGGTGGCAAGCTGCTGAAATTAAAAAAAAAAAAATCTAAAATTGGGTCAGAGGTTTGACTGCCAAATTAACAGAGAAATCCCATGGACAGAGGGTCTTCCTTTGTGGTTCATTTGATAAAGAATCTGCCTGCAATGCAATCCCTGGGTTGGGAAGATGCCCTGGAGAAGGGAAAGGCTACCTCCTCCAGTATTCTGACCTAGAGAATTCCATGGACTGTGTGACGTCCATGGGCTCACAAAGAGTCGGACATGACTGAGCGACTTTCACTTCACTTTACTTCACTTCATGAACAGAGAAGCCTGGCGGGCTATAGTCCATGGGGGTCACAAGAGTTGTACACAACTCTGCCACTGAACAACAACAAATGTAAGACAGCAAAAAAGTAAATGGTTGATTCATGAAACCCCCTACTCTTATCGCCTGGAGGCCAGGATTAGGTTGTGAGCCACTGAAGTGGGCAGTTCACTTAACCCTGCATGAACTGGGATCATTGTTGAGGATCACAGTCAGCATGTCCCTTCTTTCCTTGATGCTTCTCTGCTAAGATGCTGTGGATTCATAATAGCAGCAGGCGATTCCAGATGGCAACTCTACAAGACGCTTATGTGGCCCCTCCTCAGATGGAGAGTTGGTCCTTGTGCCTGTGTAGCTAAGGGGCATTCTGTAGAACTCATTCCCTCACTCACAGACATCTATGTGCTTACATTTGCCATGCAGCACTGTAAGTAAAAACTAGCCCTATGTGGGAAACATTGGCCAGAACACCTCCAGGAATTTATTCCACATCTGATCAGGATTCTAATTCATGACCTATTTTCATCAAAACTACTCTTGTACTGGCTCTCTGGGAAAGCTGGGGTAGAAGTAGAAAGTTTTCTGTGAGAAGGAAAAGTGAGATCAGGGGGAGAAAGAGAAGATGAGTTTTGTGACTTGTAAGTTACTATTCAACAGCAAGAGTGCTGTTTTGCTTAGAGACCTCAGGAAGGAAAAGTAGTGGCTCCAGGTACTCACAGGTGGGGCTGTTCATCTCATTGTTCCCTTCAGATGGAAAGTTACTCATGTGTTGAGTACAGTTCTGAGCACCTGCTGGTCACTGGACTGTTAGTATTGGGTATTTTCATGGGTCTTGTTGGGTGAGAGAGTTTATATACAGAAGTCTCATCACATTTGTCTCTGTGTATCAACATATACAAACTCATAAAACCATCTTAAACTTGTTGAATACTTGACTTTTTGGAGTTCTTTCACTTCATCTATTTCACTTGGTCTTGCAACAGTTTGGAAGGTAAACAGAGAAGATATGAAAACAGAGTCATAGAGCGATTAGCCGTATCATTCTTATCTCAGTTGGTCACAGGGCTAGTTTGTGAGTGCTTAGTTAGAACCAGGTTCTTAAATTTCAAACTGGGGCCCTTTGTACTTAATTATGTTGATTAAAAAAAAATTCCAGTAACACAAGAGTTAGAGTAGAGTTTTAATTATGTCAGAACTGTCAGAGCTATAACACTAATTCTCACTTACAATGTATATTTAACTTTAATTAACTGTAGTTTGGTGGGGGGAAGGGTAGAATAAGAAACAAAGAAGGAAATGGCATTTCGTGCAATATTATGTAAAAACATAACAAGATCTTGAAAAATGCAACATTACATTAAGAACTAAGAAAGATCTGGAAAAAATAAACACTTGCTGCTTACTGTTTTAGAAAGAGCATATGGCTTCTACCACTTGATGAATATAAGAATCAAGTAAATGCAGAGATGACCTCTGAGCATAGATGTTCAACATGGGCAGTATTTTCTGGTCACTGTTATTAATCTGGCTGAAAATGGGATAATTGATAGGCCTTTAAATTTAAATTATAGAATTTAGAATTCTGTCCTTTACCTCATGTGTTTCTTTTTCTTAGTGTGGCTAATCTAAGTCTGTTGGACAAAAAATATTTTAACTTAAAATTGTCAAACACAATTGTTTGGGGCTGTTTTGTGCCTAGAATGATTTTTTGGGATCATTTACAACATTTCACAGGGCTGAAGTTCTGTTATTGTTTTTATGCCCATCTAAAAGTACACAGAAAACTTCTTTCTTCCTGGTTTTGTTAGTTTTCAGTAAGTGATAATTTGTAATTTTTCAAAACTATACTTTAATATGATTTGTCTTTACCTAATAATTTCTTCCTGCCTCTTGAAATATTTCTGTGGCCATATTGTATATGACAGGAAAAATCTCTACACACACAAGAAATTCCTCCTAAATTCTCATGTATGTTTTGCTGATGATATTTAAAGGCAGATGTTAATACTGCATTTAGTTAAATATATGATAAATGGCTTTGGTTTCAGAATACAACTTTAGTCTATGAGGACTGAGGTCTGGCTCATATAAAGGGAAGGCTCAAAAAGCCTGTCCAGTGCCACTGTCTAACCTCAGGCAAGGAGCATAAAACAACTCTTCAGGCCTTTATTCATCAAAATGGAATGTGTGTTTCCATTAGGAATTCTATTCAAAGAGTGAATCTGCATACTGAGAAAATTATGTAGCAGTCATCTTTCCTTAACCTAAAGATAAAATACAAATGTTGAAAAGTTCACAGCATTTCATGTCCCCTCCCCTCCCCCAACAAGACCACCTGGAGACATGGCTGAACCAAGAGGAGGTACTGTGGACCCTCAGTGGGCTCAATATTAAGAGTCTGTACAATAACTTCGAGGTTCTTCTCTGATTAGCTGTGTTTTCTCATTTGCATTTGTGGGCTGGAGAACAACTGGGAAGTCCATATCTAAAAATAAACAAAGAAAACCAATAAGCATCCTCTTAGCCTGTTATGTCTCCTTTAATGGGGGCAAGTGGTAGATATTTTTGTTGAAGTGATGATTGGCAAGCCAATTCAATTCCTGAAATATTGAGGATCCTACCTTTTAAAGGCCTTCAAAAGGAAGGATTTATATTGTCTTTGTTCATTTAAGTTCTATCAGTTATAAAAATTTAAAACCAAAGCACTAAACGCAACTTTCACTTCAAGGCCATTTTCTAAAACCAGTGAACTTGAGCTTTAGTTTTTACCATTTTGTGGGCATGAGGACAGGGCCACCACCCATGTCATATAGACTACATGTAAGTCTACATGAAAAGTAATTCCTAGAGTTGTGCAGGGGACAATTGCAAATATGGCCCTGGCTGGGAGAGAGGTCAAAACCCAGAGCTTGCTTAGGTGAGGAGTCTAATAGGAAGTTGTCCACAAAAGTAAAAGTGAAGTGTTAGTTGCTCAGTTGTGTCCGACTCTGCGATCCCATGGACTGTAGCTCACCAGGCTCCTCTGTCCATGGGATTTTCCAGGCAAGAGTACTGGAGTGGGTTGCCATTTCCTACTCCAGGGGATCTTTCCAACCCAGGGATCAGATCCAGGTCTCCTGCCTTGGCAGGTGGCTTCTTTACTCTCTGGGTCAACAGGGAAGCCACAAGTCCACAGAAAGCTAGTATCCTGAATGATTATATGGTGTCTAAGTCACCATACTCCTGAATCTGCAAGGAAATCTGCTGGTCTTGAGTTTTTGTGAAGCAGGGAAGAGCCTTTTTAAAAATGATTATTGACAACTCAATGAGCACACAATTTGGCAGGCCAAACTTATAATACCTTTGTGTTCCAAGAAAGCTCAAGCTGAAAATTTAGTTTAAAATGGTCCAGTGCAAACGCGCTGAGCAGAAGTGAATGACCCCAACCTTCAACCCAAGCCTTAAAGCATCCCCCACAAATTGCAAGAAATAAACTCATAGGTAAAACAAGTAGGAGAGATAAGGGGAAAGAGAAGGAGAGAGACTGAGAGAAGTGGGGGAGAGTGAGTGGAAGTTGGAAATAGAAACAGTGAACACTGGGTAAGAGCCAGTAGAAACAACGAAAGGCTAAATCAGACCCCGAAAGGCTTCAAATCCTGCACTGACACTTCAAACTCATATGTGTTGTATGTCAAGTAAACATCTCAGTAATGCTGAGATTTAAAAAGGAAAATGATCACAAATGATTTAAGATAGCAGTTACCTCTGAAGAGGGAACAGCAAGCAAAGAAAGGTAATGGCAATAATCAGGTCATAATATTAGCTTGTATATGCTGGATAAGTAGAAACAATAACAGATGAAATAGTTAAGTAAATTACCCCCCAAATCTCTACCAGTAACTAACAGAGTTGGGGCTTGAAATGGGACTGTCTGATTCAAAGCCCTTTCCTATCTCAACCACTAACAGTGTACCGTTCTCAAGGTAACTGGCATGAAGTCCGATGATCAACTTTCCCATTTCCCCACACTTGTGAATATTGATGCTTTGTGGTATCCTCTGCTCCTTGCCTCATGGGTGAATTTGCAGGAAACAAAGAACCTTCTCCTTTTCTGAAGAAAGGGTCAACTACTTTCTGTAGTCAACTCTTGGTTGACTACTCTCCTCTACTACAGATATTTTTTAACTGAAGTGAGATTCACATAACATAAAATTAACCATTTTAATGTGAACAAGTTAGTACATTCATAATATACTAAATATATAATTCACTGCTTCTATCTAGTTGCAAAACAGTTCCCCCAAAGGAAACCCAGTACATATTAGGCAGTTGTTACCTGTTCCTCCTCACCCCTACCCCCCCAACCCAGGCCCTGGCAACCGCCAATATGCTTTCTGCCTCTATGAATTTACCTATCTGGATATTTCATGTAGTTGGGGTTATACTGTATTTGTCCTTTTGCATCTGGCTTCTTTCACTTAGCATAATGTTTCTGGGTTCATTCACCCTATAGTATTTTTCAATACTTCATTCCTTTTTAAGGTTGAATGATATTTCACCTCCAAGTTTGATCCCTGGGTTGGGAAGATCCCCTGGAAACGGGAATGGCTACCCACTCCAGTATTCTTGCCTGGAGAATTCCATGGACAGAGGAGCCTGGTGGGCTACAGTTCATGGGGTCCCAAAGAGTCAGACATGACTGAGCGACTGATACCACCTTTTTGCTTTTCTTCCCCAGAACTTTCTGGGTTTTCTCTCAACTCCCTCTCCCCTCTTCTTAGTTAAATCCTACAGCTCTTGCTCTTGTCTAGCAAACTCTGCAGGATTCCAGCTGTTTTCTGCCTATCACATTTCGCTTTGATGGTATGAACCCTTGTCTGGATGTAGCCCAGTTTGGGGTTATTTGCAAATGTGATCTCTGCATAGCTTCTACTTCATTCTATTTCTTGATAAAACTCTGCAATAGAACAGCCTAATATGACTATCCCCGCCTTGCCCAGCATCTAGAGCTCCATTTACCCTCTTGTCCACAAGATACAGGGAGACTGTGTGCCAGACACTGGGCCAGTATCAAGATTCCTCCCTTCTGGGACTTCCTTGGTGGTCCAGTAGCTAAGAATCCACCTTCCATTGCAGGGGATGCGGGAAACTAAGATCCCACTTGCCTGGGGGCAACTAAGCCTGCGTGCTGCAACTACAAGACCCACAGCCAAATAAATAAATAGATTTTTAAAATAAAATACTTAAAAAAAAAAAAAGGATTCCTCTCTTCTAGGATTCTCCATCCCCATCATCTCCTACCCCTTAACTCCTCCTCCTCCTTGAAGTTTTCAGCTGTAAGTGTCGCTCCCTCTGGGAAGCGGTCCTCACCTGCATCCAGGTCAGACCCCTAGTGTTCAGTGTCACAGCCCCCGCGCTTCTCCTCTGGCAGACTTACTGTACCTCTAAGTTAACTAGCTCCTTGTGTGATTATTTCTTTATTGTTTGTCTTCCCATCTCCTCTGCTAGACTGTCAGGTCTAAGACCACAGGGAAGGCATGTTTCTTTGCTCTAGCCCCTAGCAAAAAGTGCTCAATAAATGTTTGTGGTTGAAAGACTATCTTGATAAACCTGTCAAGTAAGTTTGCTCACTGAACCTTAGCAGGCAAAGTTTGAAGAAGCCTTGGGTCCACTTTGAACTGCTTCTAGGGCAGTATTCTGCACTGACTCACTTGTCCTGCTTGTCCCAGGCCCGGACCTCAGTGATGCTTACTTGATATTTTCATAGAGAAAGTGAAAGTGTCAGCTGCTCAGTCGTGTCCTACTCTTTGCAACCCCGTGGACTATAGTCAGCCAGGCTCCTGTGTTCATGGGATTCTCCAGGCAAGAACTGGAGTGGGTAGCCATTCCCTCTCCAGGGATCTTCCTGACCCAGGGATCGAACCTGGGTCTTCCTTGTTGCAGGCAGAGGCTTTATCAGCAATGGGCTTTGGACTAGTTACCACAGTTATTTTCCAAAAATTATTTTTAGAAATCAGATCCTTTGGATTGGGGGGTGGTTAGGAAGGGGATTGAGATTGAGTGGGATTGGTGAAAAGAGGAAGGATGAATTTAATCTCTTCCTTGGTGCCCTTTTACTGGGCAGTAAAGTGCGATGAATGCTGAATAGTAAATGTAATAAATGTCTCAATATCTTGGCTGAGAGTGAGTCTAATTACAAGCCATATGGCCTCTTTAGCTCAGTGGCTGTGAATTTATTTGGGCTTCATCCAGGTGACTGGCAGGAGCAGCTAAGCAGTCAATAGATTTTTCTCTGCACTGACTCTCACGTTTTTAGATCCAAGGTCAGCACACTATAACATCTTCTCCCTTAAATACCTTATTCCCTTGCCTTCAAAAAAAAAAAATAGGGAAATGATTCCACAAGGAAATTTTAGGGTTTTAATTGGTCGTTTTCGGACCAGTGCTTGGGGGAAAAAAAAAAAACCTGAATTTATCTTTGGTATTTTTGGTTCTCTTTGCCAGGGTATTTAGCGATGCTAGGTTTCCATTTATGCTCTTATTTCTATACCTCATTCCTCTCTTCTTTCCTTCCTTTCTCTTTCTCTCTCTCTGTCTCTGTCTGTCTGTCTGTCTCTCTCTCTCTCACACACACACACGCAGGCCTAGGGAAAGGTGTTCTGTCTCAGGATGGTCTCCGCAGCCCTCTTGGCTGGTAGAATTTTGACTTCATTGTATCCTTCATCTAACAGAGGAGTATAGGGTCTAGATGAGCTTGTTTTACATAAAGTGCTCAAAATTTCACAAAATAGAACTTCTAATTTGTGATATCCATTACCTTTATCTTTCAAGCTTTAAATTTTCCAGGACAAAAGGGAGGGATGGGCAACCCACCAAGATACTGTCTCTCTTCTCTTTGCTTCTAGTTGACTGATAAGAATAATAGAATTTCCCTGTGTTCCTAGAAACCCACTGGGATTTTATTTTTATTTTGAGAAAGAGATGGGACTCAGTCTACAAGTTCTAAAGTTTGCAGAGACTATTGAAGATGCCACTCTTTTGAACTTCCTTGCTTTATTTCTTAAGGGTAGAAGTTGGGTTACACCCTTTTGCATGGATGAAACACAATAACCCAAGTAAATCTCTCCTCTTTACTAGCAAATGCCACCCTATACCACTACCCTTGACCAGAAACTGTGGTGTATGTTTTTGTGGTTTGTAGTAACTCTGTATAATTACTGCTAGTCATACTGGCATAGGAGTGGCCTTAGAGATAACTTCTGTAACTCAACATCCGAATTTAATTGCTTAAGAGACTTGAAGATCCACACCAGACATGGTGTCACACTCTATGAATGTATCCAATGTGCTCTGACCCTGGAAGCTTTGGGTGATGGAGGGGCAACAGGGTTTCAAATGTGTATTCAAACTTGGTCTGTAGAAAAATTCTTCCAAATTTTACATCTTAAATATGAAATAAGTTGAATAGGAGTTTTCTTAAATTTGACAACATCCCTAAAAAGTTAGAAAACATTATCAATAATGAGATGTAAAATTGAAATTTTTCTAATCTACCAATAATGAAAAACAAATTTTGAACAAACATGCTAGAGGAAAGACAATTATTTTTCTATTGCCCCTACAGTAAATGATGTTAATGAAATTGCTATTAAATAAAGAGGCAGTGAAAGATTTACCCAGAAAGTATAGCAGGGAGTATTATAAAGGTATGCTAGGCAGTTAAACTATTGCTATTTTTCAAAATTTGTGACATTTAAGATGTTTATGAGTTTTTAAGGCTTGCTATTTTTTTGTAATTTCTTTTTTTCATGATAAATACTTGCTTCAGATCTAATTTTGTATTTGTAATTTTTGTTTTTTCTCCAAAAGGACTGTACAGATTGTGTTAAGTTTCTGGCCCTCGAAAACCTAGAATAATTGTGCATTAAAATATTTCAGAATAAGATAGAGCTTTTCCTTTTGGTTAAGGCTTAAGGTAACACAGTCAAATGGGTTCATGAAAAGGTCTATAATCTGACCTTTTCAATGGAATTGGTAGCTCTGGAGTATCAGAACCGAGAACAGTGACTGACACAAAAATTCATCACCAACAGCTCTGTAGGAAGGAAACCTGGGTGGAATTTGGCACTGAGAATGTGTTTCTGTTCCAGAAAGGAAATCTACAGAGAAGGTCTGCTGAAATGACTGGGTGGAGCTTTTGTCTAATTTAAAAAGGAAAGACTCTGTGGCTCTTCAGACAAGAGTCAAACACTGGATTTGTGATATCTAGATTGAATTCACCTAGTTCTGGTTTCCACGCTATACAGGAAAAGATGAGGATGACACACTGGCTGACAATGACAGTGCTCTGTGTCCCTGCTCCTTCCTGTTCTCTGCCACTGATGGACTGGGCTGACGGGTATTATAGGAGATCCCAGTGACCCCTGGCATGACCTGATGTCAGTTTTCAGTTCTTTTCATTCGCTCAGTTGTGTCCAAATCTTTACAACCCCATGGACTGTGGCATGCCAGTCTTCCCTGTCCATCACCTACTCCTGGAGCTTACTCAAACTCATGTCCATTGAGTCGGTGATACCATCCAACCATCTCATCCTCTGTCATCCCCTTCTCCTGCCTTCAATCTTTCCCAGCATCAGGGTCTTTTCCAAGGAGTCAGTTCTTCCCATCAGGTGGCCAAAGTATTGGAGTTTAAGCTTCAGCATCAGTCCTTCCAATGAACACCCAGGACTGATCTCCTTTAGGATGAACTAGTCTAATCTCCTTGCAGTCCAAGGGACTCTCATGAGTCTTCTCCACCACTATAGTTCAAAAGCATCAATTCTTCAGTGCTCAGCTTTCTTTATGGTCCAACTCTCACATCCATACATGACTACTGGAAAAACCATAGCTTTGACTAGATGGACCTTTGTTGGCAAAGTAATGTCTCTGCCTTTTAATATGCTATCTAGGTTGGTCATAGCTTTTCTTCCAAGGAGCAAGCATCTTTTAATTTCATGGCTGCAGTCATCACCATCTGCAGTGATTTTGGAGCCCAAGAAAATAAAGTCTCTCAACGTTTCCACTGTTCCCCCATCTATTTGCCATAAATTGATGGGACCAGATGCCATGATCTTAGTTTTCTGAATGCTGAGTTTTAAGCCAACTTTTTCACTCTGCTCTTTCACTTTCATCAAGAGGCTCTTTAGTTCCTCTTTGCTTACCATAAGGGTGGTGTCATCTGCATATCTGAGGTTATTGATATTTCTCCCAGCTTTCTTAATTCCAGCTTGTGCATCATCCAGCCCAGCATTTCACATGATCTACTCTACGTATAAGTTAAATAAGCAGTGTGACAATAGCCTTGATGTACTCCTTTCCCAATTTGGAACCAGTCTGTTGTTCCATATCCAGTTCTAACTGTTGCTTCCTGGCCTGCATACAGGTTTCTCAGGAGGCAGGTCGTGTGGTCTGGTATTCCCATCTCTTTAAGAATTTTCCACAGTTTGTTGTGATCCACATAGTCAAAGGCTTTGGCATAGTCAATAAAGCAGAAATAGATGTTTTTCTGGAACTCTCTTGCTTTTTTGATGATCTAACAGATGTCGGCAATTTGATCTCTAGTTCCTCTGCCTTTTATAAATCCAGCTTGAGCATCTGGAAGTTCACAGTTCACATACTGTTGAAGCCTGGCTTGGAGAATTTTGATCACTGCTTTGCTAGCGTGTGAGATGAGTGTGGTAGTCTGAGCATTCTTTGGGATTGCCTTTCTTTGGGATTGAAATGAAAACTCACCTTTCCCAGTCCTGTGGCCACTGCTGAGTTTTCCAAATTTGCTGACATATTGAGTGCAGCACTTTCACAGCATCATCTTTTAGGATTTGCAATAGCTCAACTGGAATTCCATCACCTCCGCTAGCTTTGTTCCTAAGGCCCACTTGACTTCACTCTCAAGGATGTCTGGCTCTAGATGAGTGATCACACCATCGTGGTAATCTGGGTCATGAAGATCTTTTTTGTACAGTTCTTCTGTGTATTCTTACCACCTCTTCTTAATATCTGCTGC
Source organism: Cervus canadensis (assembly GCF_019320065.1). Classification (NCBI taxonomy): domain Eukaryota; kingdom Metazoa; phylum Chordata; class Mammalia; order Artiodactyla; family Cervidae; genus Cervus; species Cervus canadensis. The sequence goes on along the minus strand of NC_057397.1, from coordinate 29,181,372 downwards.
TTCTGTAAGGTCCATACCATTTCTGTCCTTTATTGAGCCCATCTTTGCATGAAATGTTCCCTTGGTATCTCTAGTTTTCTTGAAGAGATCTCTAGTCTTTCCCATTTTATTGTTTTCCTCTATTTCTCTGCACTGATCACTGAGGAAGGCTTTCTTATCTCTCCTTGCTATTCTTTGGAACTCTGCGTTCAGATAGGTATAGCTTTCATTTTCTCTTTTGCCTTTAGCTTCTCTTCTTTTCTCAGTTATTTGTAAGGCCTCCTCAGACAACAATTTTGCCTTTGTGCATTTCTTTTTCTTGGGGATGGTCTTGGTCACTGCCTCCTGTACAATGTCATGAACCTCTGTCCATAGTTCCTCAGGCATTCTGTCTATCAGATCTAATCCCTTGAATCTATTTCTCACTTCCACACTATAATCATAAGGGATTTGATTTAGGTCATACCTGAATGGTCTAGTGGTTTTTCCTACTTTCTTCAATTTAAGTCTGAATTTGGCAATAAGGAGTTCATGATATGAACCACAGTCAGCTCCCAGTCTTGTTTTTGCTGGCTATATAGAACTTCTCCATCTTTAGCTACAAAGAATATAATCAATCTGATTTCAGTATTGACCATCTGGTGATGTCCATGTGTAACGTCTTCTCTTGTTGTTGTTGGAAGAGGGTGTTTGCTATGACCAGAGCATTCTCTTGACAAAGTTCTGTCAGCCTTTTCCCTGCTTCGTTTTGTACTCCAAGGCCAAATTTGCCTGTTACTCCAGGTGTTACTTGACTTCCTACTTTTGCATTCCAGTCCCCTATGATGAAAAGGACATCTTTTTTGGGTGTTAGTTCTAGAAGGTCTTGTAGGTCTTCATAGAACCATTCAACTTCAGCTTCTTCAGCATTACTGGTCAGGGCATAGACTTAGATTACTGTGATATTGAATGGTTTGCCTTGGAAACGAACAGAGATCATTCTGTTGTTTTTGAGACTGCATCCAAGTACTGCATTTCAGACTCTTTCGCTGACTATGAGGGCTACTCCATTTCTTCTAAGGGATTCTTGCCCACAGTAGTAGACATAATGGTTGTCTGAGTTAAATTCACCCATTCCAGTTCATTTTAGTTTGCTGATTCCTAAAATGTCGATGTTCACTCTTGCCATCTCCTATTTGGCCACTTCCAATTTGCCTTGATTCATGGACCTAACATTCCAATGTTCCTATGCAACATTGTTCTTTATAGCATCAGAATTTACTTCCATCATTGGTCACAACTACAACTGGGTGTTTTTGTTTTGGCTCTGTCTCTTCTTTCTTTCCAGAGTTATTTCTCCACTGTTTTCCAGTAGCATGTTGGGTACCTACTGACCTGGGGACTTCATCATTCAGTGTCCTATCTTTTTGCCTTTTCATACTGTTCATGGGGTTCTCAAGGCAAGAATATGGAAGTGGTTTGCCATTCCCTTCTCCAGTGGACCACGTTTTGTCAGAACTTTCCACCATGACCCATCCGTCTTGGGTGGCCCTACATGTCATGGCTTATAGTTTCATTGAGTTAGACAAGGCTGTGGTCCATGTGATCAGTTTGGTTAGTTTTCTGTGATTATGGTTTTCATTCTGTTGGCCCTCTGATGGATAAGAGGCTTATGGAAACTTCCTGATGGGAGAGATTGACTATGGGGGAAACTGTGTCTTGTTCTGATGGGTGGGGTTATGCTCAGTAATTCTTTAATCCAATTTTCTGTTGATGGGCAGGGCTGAATGTCAGTTTATCTCCTTCCAAAGAGCAGATGTGAAAAATCATTGGTCTCATTAATCTTCATACCCATGGAGGATCTTAGGTTCCCTACCCAGAGATCGAACCTGTGTCCCATGCACTGGGAGCATGGAGTCTTAACCACTGGACCAGCAAGGAAGTCCACTGGGCTCATCATTCTTAAGCAAGTCACACCAAAGTTCCTGGCTCTTTCCTGAAGAAGAGTTTACACATATATATTTCTGTTTAACCTATTCGTGAGTAATATAGCTTGCTTACTCTTTTTTGGTATGTAGGCCCCATTAAATATGTGTCCTTTTGTATCCCAAATTAAGCAAAAGAAAGTTGTATTTCACCATGGGCCTACAATTTGGCCACAGGGGCAGTAATAAAAAATGGTAGGAGCAAACCCCATCTGCCACACTGGCTACCCACTGGTCCCTATAGGAAGGAGTCACAGCTGGCATAGACTTCCCTTCTGATATCCCAACCCTGAAATGGTCTGAGACCAAGCCAGGTTCACATGACTCCTTTAAGTTGGAGTCAGGGTGGGTAATAATTGGATATTACTTAGCATCACATTTGATAGGAAATTAAAAGTACCTCAGAACGTTTAAAACAGTCTCTGCTCTGTCTCATGTCATGGAATTTGTGCTTTACTGTCATCAAAAGAATCAGTCCACGGAAGTGCGTCCTGCATCTCTGTCTGAGTGCTTGCTCAGTTGTTTCAGTCATGTCTGATTCTTTGCAACCCCACGGACTGCAGCCCGCCAGGCTCTTCTGACCATGGAATTCTCCAGGCAAGAATACTGGAGTGGGTTGCCATGCCCTCCTCCAGGGATCACTGCCTAATTATCAAGTAATTCTTTTATTTCCAGGCTGCTCTGTGACTTAGTGATAAAGCCTGTTATCTAGAATAATGATCCATTCTGCAGGAGAAAATGACAGCGGCATATGACTGCAAGACAGAGAGGACAATGACAGGTTTGACTCCAGTTTGTTTAAACAAAGGCATTTCCCAGAGAGTATGGAGTATTCCTAATGTTGTGAATTCTAAGAGATTTTACCTTTCTTTACATTTTTTTGTTCAATGAGTGAACTTGAAGAATCAAGGAATATACCATGGCCATGCGTACACACTGATAAACACACAGAGGTGGTCTAGCAAACAGTCCCATTTGTAGGATGACATGCTTGATGCTGGTTCGAAGCTAGCTCTGAATGTGTGGATATGAAAGAACCCGAATTTCCAGGGAAGGCTACCCTCCACCAGTTTTACCCAAATGCATTTTTAAAGTAATCAAAAAGAAGAAAAGTCAAGGGTTGCTGACTTCTCTTGATGTCCATTCCCTTCTATTTGAATAGAGATCCTAACATAACAGGGCTTCCCTGATGGCTCAATGGTAAAGAATCTGCCTGTGACACAGGAGATATGGGTTTGACCCCTGGGTCAGGAAGATACCTTGAAGGAGGGCATGGCAACCCACTCCAGTATTCCTGCTTGGAGAATCCCATGGAAAGAGGAGCCTGGTGGCCTATAGTCCAAGCCAGACATGACTGAGCACAGCATGAACCTAAACTAACAGACTGAAGTGCTTTTCCTGGGATAAATATCTACCTTGGCTGTCCTACCCCTGGGATTCCCACCCAGCCTCCCTGGATCCATGGTTCACTCTCTCATAATGAAACTATGAACCTTTGCTTTGTGATCAGCATATCTCATGACTTCTTTCAGTGTCAGGTTGTGCTTTTTTTCTGTGACTGGTAAAGATAAATTCCTCTTATCTTCCTCAAAACAGGTACCAAAGGAAAAAGTCTGTGGGATTCTTCCCCCAGTTTGTTCGTTGCATCTCTCTCACTTTGTCAATGACCATCACCATGGGACCTGGTGCTTGGCCAGGCACGTGAAGGGACACCCACTACTCTATTCTCGTCTCACTCCACCTTTTGCTATGTCTGTCTTGATCTGCTCCTCAAGATCCTCTGGAGACACGTAGAAGTCCTCTTCTGGCATCGATGACTTAGTCCAGCAGCGTCCACAGCAGCAGTTGCAACAGCAGCACAGACAGCAGCAAAAATAGCAGCCGGTCAAGAGGCCAATGATGACAAACAGAGTCTAGAGGAAAGAGAGGCAAAGCAAAACAGGGGTGAGGGGTACAGGGGTGTAAGAGATCCCAGAAATCAAGTGTTTTGCCCGTGTACCTCCAGAGACCTGGAGGCATCACAGTTCTCATCTCACAAACTGCATATTCACCCTCATTCCTTATTCCGTGGAGGACTATCTTTTCTGTTTCCTTGGAAACAAATTTCTCATAAAGTTTTGCCTAACGAGCCAGGAACAAGTGACTTGCAGTCAAAGTCATGAGGTATGACATTTTCTTCTTTATTCTTAAGTCACAGTGATCATTATTAAGAGCAGAGCAAACAAAACAAACCAGAAAACATACCCTGTACAGGTCAGATGAGCTGACCACGGGCACGAACCACTCTCACCAAAGAAGAGCCATGGATAGCCAGCCCTGCCGCCACGTTATTCTCTCAGTCACCAAGTCTTGCAGTCTCTCCGGGACCTTTGTCCCGCACCACCCCCCTCCACCCCCATCATCTGTATCCTGAGTGGTAGGGCTTTAGAACAGAGCCCCTTATCCTGAAAGGCTACCCACTCCAGTATTCTGGCCTGGAGAATTCCATGGACTGTATCGCCAATGGGGTTGCAAAAAGTCGGAAACAACTGAGTGACTTTCACTTTCCCTTATCTCTGCTCTGGACACTTCAGTAGCCTCAAAACTGACCTACCTGTGGCCACTCTTGCCTCTAACCCAGTCTGCACATTGCTGCTGGAATTTTCTGACATGCGTGTTCTTGTGAACCCATGCAGCAACTCTACTTGCCTTTTAGAAGAGGCTGGAGCTCCTTATTAGTGGTCATCTGGCCTCCCCCAGTGCCTCCCCTGCACCAGCATGGCTCCCCTTCCTGCCGGATTTGCCGTAGCTCTGCTCTCCCTGTGGACTCATCTGCCTGGACATCCCCTGCCCCACCCCCTAGTCATCTAACAGATAGCCACTCTGTGTGTAAGTTTATCTCAGCAATCCTCTCCAACATCTTTCCGGAAAGCTCACCTCCCCCAGAACAATTGCCCCTGGAGAAGGGCATGGCAAACCAGTCCAGTACTCTTGCCTGGAGAATCCCATGGACAGAGGAGCCTGGTGGGCTACATCCATGGGGTCGCAAAGAGTCAGACATGACCGAAGTGACTTAGCACTTATGCACCAGAACAGTTACTCCCTCCTTTGTGCCCCAACCACACTCCATACAAATGTCCACCATAGTCTTGTTTTGTTGACAAGACAAAACTTTTCAGTTATTCTGAAAAGTTTAAGACAGTGATCAGTTTATAATTCTGTCTCAGACCATGAGCCTCTTGAAGGCTAGAACTATATATTAGTCATCTTTCAATCCCTTCTCTACCTCCATGTTTAGTATTTGGCATGTGGTAGACAAGAAATACCTACTGAATGAATGAATGTATTGATTGATTATTGATTAGTAGATAAACAAATGATTTTTTTCCTCCTAGTGCACAACACCAGGATTTCCCCACAAGCATATAAAAAGTTTCCTCACTAAACTCACCATAGCTAAAGATTAAAAGATTACACTCTCCTAATCTGCAGTGAAAACAAGGCCACCTTTGTTAACTGAGCAAAATAAGTTTACGATTTTATTGAAAATATGGTATTTGAAATTGGAAGTGATTTCATACACCCTCACACCTACAGTTTTTTTGCTGTGAATTCTCTGCATTTTCATAGAGTTGTAAATTTCTTAAATTAGTCTGAAAAGTACAAAAAAGCTTCCTCCTCACCAACAGCCTCTAAGACCCCTCCTGTGCAGTGTTTTGGAGCTGTTTCCCCAACATGCTACCCCCTTCTTTACCTACTCTTGTCCTTTTTTGCTTTTCCTATTCCATTCCCAAGTTTTTTCTCCTCTCTGAAAATTTCCTTTAATACATGTTTTATTCTTTAGTTATTCCAGCTGGATTGCTTGCCTATTTCAGAAATAACCTTGCCTTATCCTCACAGAGCTTAGTGTAGTATAAGATACAAGTAGGTGTTCATTGTTTTTCAAATACACATTTTCAAATCGGTACACTGATTTATACATGTAGTGCGTACTTAAAACATGATCATCATGTGCTGGGGCACTCTGATGGATACTGTGCAATGAGGCTTTGGCACAAGCAGAAGGGAAGGTAGATTTTTTTGTAGCCTTATTTTTAAAGAACCACATCAGGAATTATTTTATGTATATCTCTTACACTGGTCTTCCCACGTGGTGCTAGTAGTAAAGAACCTGCCTGCCAAGGCAGGAGACATAAGCGATGGGGGTTCAGTCCCTGGGTTGGGGAGATTCCCCGGAGAAGGAAATGGTAACCCATTCCAGTATTCTTGCCTGGAGAATCCCATGGACAGAGGGGCCTGGCAGTTGCAAAAGGTTGGACAAGACTGAAGCAACTTAGCACATGTATCCTTACACTACTTAACAGCTTCTGCTTAGCTCTATGAATTTTGATCAATTTTGTCAACTTCTGGACAAGGGAATCAATTCTCCTTTTTATGCAGGTAGGCTCCAATATGCAATTGGGTACTAGTGTTTAATTATCTATAACTCTGGACATATCTTCCCATGGACATTATGTCATATCTGGATGTTAGGTTCCCAGGTAAGCCCACAAAAACCTGTATTTTACATAAACATTCAATCTATCATCATAAATGACATTGATAATATTTACATTCTCATTCCAAGTTCCACGTCCTCTTGGCAGAAATTTGTCTCCCTCCCAAGTCCTCAATAGTAAAGAAAGGGGGTTTCAGTGGAATTCTGAGGAATTCTGAGGATTGCAGAAGGCAAAGGAGGCTTTAGGCTGCAGACTTGCTCTCCCCATGACAGTGAAAGTGTTAGTCATTCAGTCATGTCTGACTCTTTGCGATCCCATGGACTGTAGCCTGTCAGGCCCCTCTATCCATGGGATTCTCCAGGCAAGAACACTGGAGTGGGTTGCCATGCCCTTCTCCAGGGGATCTTCCTGACCCAGAGATCAAACCCAGGTATCTTGCATTGCAGGCAAATTCTTGACTGTCTGAGCCACCAGGGGTATCCTCTATCATCCTGCATATGTACAACCACTCAATTTAGCAAGATTTATTTTTGTGGAAGAAGGTGGCAATCAGAGTACTACTGAGCATGACTCCTGACTCTGGAGATCTGCAGCTTCTTAAATGATTTGTTACAACTCATGTGGATTGAGTTGTAACATGTGATTTCATGTTACATGAGAGCTCATGTGATTTCACGAGATATATGAACCGTTAACTTACTATATGTACACGAACTGTCCAAAAAAAGCTGCCAATGGACTATATGTATGATTCAAATGTAAAAATACTATAATCATAAGATAAGGATATGAATATTTGTATGTGTGTGTGTGCTCAGTTGTGTCTGACTCTTTGTGGCCCCAAGGACTGTAGCCCACCAGGCTCCTCTGTCCATGGAATTCTCCAGGCAAAAATACTGGGGTATTGGGTTGCCACTTCCTATTCCAGAGGATTTTCCTGGTCCAGGGATCAGACCCAGGGGTCAAACCCGGGTCTCCTCTGGCTCCTGCGCTGGCAGGCAGATTCTTTACCACTAGCACCACTTGGGAAGCCTTGAATACTCATAAACAAATATGAAACTATCATCAAACATGCCTATCTGAGGAATTCCTAGGAAATCACACTACTGTCAAAAGTCAATTCTGATTGCACTAAGTCCTAACAATGCTGCCTTTCTCTTGACTAGATATCCTTTTTCTCCCTCTCTCTTCCTCTCTCTCTCTCCAACTCAGTGTCCTCCACTACTTAACTCTCACCTTTCCCCCTCATTTCCTTCTCCACTGCCCCACATCAGGCTTCACGTGAACCTATGACATGATTTCCATGCATTCTCCCTAGCATTGTGTTCCCTGATGTAGCCTGTGCTATAGACAGGAAAGTACATAGCTAAATTTGTCCCATAATAATTTTTAAACAGTTGTCACACTAATTAATTATTTTTGGTTTTTAGCAATGAGTCAGTTTTAATTAGTCATTATGGGAGTAGGGAGGGCAGTCAGAATTAACCTGAAGCATCAAATTCAAACATAATTAATGTCTAGAAGTATTTTAAGTCCTGCTGTATTTTATAATCACTTGGTAAGCTAAAGCAAAAATGATCCTTAAATACCATAACAGCTTTCAGTCAAAGTGATAGCTCTTTTATTAATAAGAGTTTAGTAATATACTAAGGTTAGGCTTTCTTTAGGATGGAGTCTAAAAGAGTGAATAATATCATGACCTTTCAGGAAATTTTTTTCAAGGGAAACAAAAAATCCAGTTCACCTTTGCCCACCAGCTTGACAGCATGAAGTAGGTATTAACATTTTCATCTCCAAATTGCTCGGCCACATAGAGTCCCAGTGATCCGTACTTGTCATAAATGTTTCTTTTTGACGTGTCAGTAAGAATTGTGTGGGCGTTGTTGATTTCCTTAAACTTTTCAGCAGCCCCTGGATCATCTGGATTCTTGTCTGGATGGTGTTTTAAGGCCAATTTTCTTTTAAAATTAAAAAGAAGTGAGGAAAAGTGTTATTCAACAGGAATTACAATGATATTCTAGAAGGGCATTGTTCATTTGTTCATCTTTTATACATGTAAATACCACGACATGATAAATTTCACAATAATATTGATTTAAGCAAGGTTTCGTTATCAATTTGTGTTTCTAATGTATAGGCTCAATGGTACTGTTTTCCCCCTCACATCCTCAAAGGAATTCTCCATAGCTGCATAGTTGTTGAGTCTGAGCGATTTTGCTATTGGCAAATATGTGAAGTTAATTTTTGCCCGGAAGTTCATGTGTAGTCCACCTCAACATGCAGAGGCCTTTAAGAGTTCCAGCAATAGGACCAGTTTACACCACAATTTCGTTTAGAACCACAAGACTTTTCCAGAATTAACAAAACATCACACCATATATTCTAAAAGTTAAACTCAGCTGTCAAAAAAAGAGATCTTACTCTGCTCAATGTCATGTGGCAGGCTGCACAGGAGGGGAGCTTGAGGGAGGATGGATACATGTTTATGTACGGCTAAGTCCCTTCATTGTTCACCTGAAACTATTCACAGCATTGTTAATTCGCTATATGTCAATACAAAAGAAAAAGTTAAAAAAAAAAATCTCTCATTTATACACCCTTGAATAAATTTTATGACTGATTCACATTTTTTTTTTTCACAAATCCTAACTCCCTTTTGTTTTTATGGACAAATACTGTGACTTACCTTCTATTCAAATGTGTATCTGACCTATTTTCAAAGAGGTCTTCCCACTTGAAATAATCTGTAGAAGTTTTCTTGTGAGTCCAAGGCCTTCTGTCCTCTGTGGATCATAATGCAATTCCAGAAGGGTATGAATAAATGTTGTGTTGCTGTGTGTGTGTGTTGTGCGGAGGGGGGGTGGTTTGTGAGTGTTCTTTATTCTTCAGTTATAATGAAGTATTAAAAGTGTAAAATGGATGTAAGAACTGAGCTATGAGGCTCATAGCTATCAGAGAACAGAGCTATCAGGCTCTGGCTAGGGACTCTTTCCCCCTCCCTCCACAGACAGATTTAAATTGATAAAAGCCTTGTTCAATATTGAGTCTGTAGTGTTTTTCCTCTACAAAATCAATTAATTATATGACTCTCTATGGAAATTCCACGTGACTTACTCTCCCTGTTGTACCCATAATATTTAATAGGTATATGTAGGAATGCACCTTAAGCTTTTGTTTATCAGTGTAGATTGAATTGTTTCACTTCAATGCATTAATAAAAGGCATAAGTAGAGCAAAAAAACATAAAGTGTATCTTGTAAACCAATCTATAAAATAAACAAAAAAAAAAAAACCCCAAACACCTATTTTAGGAATTAAAGCATTGCTGGTTAGGAAGTAGGTGAATGAATAAGCAATTTAGCATCAGGATGCTTAAAAAAGCACCAAAATGTTTAAAAACATAAGTCATGGTGTGTAATAAATTCTAACTCTGAACTCAGAATAAACAAGAAGAATAAAACAAGGATGCATGCATTCATGCTAAGTCCCTTCAGTCATGTTCGACTCTTTCTGACCCTATAGTTCATTTTAAATTTGTTTCATCAAACGCATTTCATCCTTATTTTTTGAGAGATGTTTGGGGTATCTATAAATTCTTACTGGAGACATTTTTTATGTGCAGAATTTATGATAAAAATCTTCTGCTAATAGCACAAAAATGCCAATTTTGTCATTTTAAAAACATTTATAATGTTTACTACATGCCAGCACTATTGTAAGCATGTTATAAATATTAATTCATTAATCTTCACCACAGTTCTATGAGATTAATATTATAGTAATCTCATTTTACAGTGAGGAAATTTAGCCACTGAGATGAGAGGCTAAGTAACTTGCCCAACGTCATGTTTTTGTTGCTTAGTCCCTAAGTCCTGTCCAACTATTTTGCATCCCCATGGGCTGTCCACGGGATTTTCCAGGCAAGAATACTGGAGCAGGTTGCCATTTGCTTCAGCAGGTGATCTTCCTGACTCAGGGACTGAACCTGTAGCTCCTACATTGCAGGCAGGTTCTTTACCCCTGAGCCAGCAGAGAAGCCCAGCATCATACAGCTAATAACCAGAGCCAGGCTTTGAACACAGGCGATCTGACCCCAAGCACTGTGCTGCCTCCCACATATTCTTACATTTAAAAAGTAAGACATAGAAAATGTTAATAAGACATTTCAAGGACTGTGGCATTTGGTCAGGGTGATGTGGGAAGCCCCTGGAGTATTTTTTTTTTCTTTCCCCCTGGAGTGTTTTGAGAAGAAAAGTGGTATGATCCGAATTTAAGTTTAGAAGAATCATTCAAGTCTTGGAGAAGACAAATGCAAAAGCCGGAGGCTCTCTCAGGGAAAGTTCATGGTGGTTTGGACCAGTGTGGTAGTGGATTAGTTAGAAGTGGTCAGATCCTGGATACACTTTGGGGGCTAGCTGATGGATTGGGTGTGGGATGTGAAAGAAAAAAGAAGAATCAAGGATAGCATCGAAGTTTCAGCTCAGGTAACTGGCAGTTTGGAGTTACAACTTAAAAAGTTGGCAAGAGATTTTTTTTTCGGTGGTAGGAAATGGTTTGCTAGGATTCAGAGTTCTATTTGAACACCTTTGAGATGCCTGTTAGACTTCCAAGTGTAATGGAGTAGAGATATATGAGCCTGGAGTTCAAATGAGAATTACTCTGGGGGATGTACATTTGGGAGTTCTCAGCAGGTAGATGGTATTTAGAGCCATGGAACTGGAAAAGATTCCCAAGAGAGTTGGATCCAAGCTAAGTCCCAGGGCTGAGTTTTGGAAGGAAGAAACACAAAACAGAAGAAGAAAGAAAGACCAATGGTACAGAAGGGAAAATTTGGAGAATATGGGATCTTAGGATCCAAGTGAACAAAGTATTTCAAGGAAGAGAGCGGTCACTTGTGTCAAATACCATTGACAGGTCATGTGCAATGACGACTGAGAAGAGATTGCTGGATTTAGTGATATAGAGATCTTTGGTGACCTTGATGTGTGCACGCACATATACACATTATACATGTACGCATGTACATATGCACGCAGACTATTGTAAATATGCCTTTATATAGGGAAAATATAGCAGAAAAATAAGTAAAGAGAAAAATGGAAGGTTATAACCACACTTAACTGGGATTATAAGTGATTCTTTTTTTGTTGTTGTTATAAAAAAATTATACATACTACTCATGTAGTTTCTTTCCCTAAGCATTTTTAAGCTCCGGCTAAAAAATTTTATGCTTTTTTAATAGTTGAGAGTTTAGAGTTTGCTCTCTTAAATAACCCACTACCAAATTAAAGTAGAGAGGAAGGAAGGAAGAAAGAAGTCCTCAAACTTCAATAATACAACAATCATTATCAAAAAGCTTCAAGTGGATTTTTGAAGCACATTCATTTTAATGGCTCAGTATTCCTGGAATTCTCACTCCATGCCCTGGAACACAATTGCAGCGTTTCCCCTTGCCAGTTCCAGAGACTGTGTCCAGGACAACCAAATGCAAAGGCTATTATTTCTGCCCTAGAAGAAAAACACCTGGAAAATGTCTCTTTACATATACTTTTTATTTCTAGGGTTCAGTTGTAGATGGATGCCCACTGCCCAAGACTTAGCCAGTGGAGCCTATCATTTTAAGCTGCTTGGATCTTTGTTAGCTTACAAGGGCAGAGGCACACAACCATTTATCACATTTCTCTAACAATGGAGTTGGCAAATTCAGAGGCTGGAGCACTTCCATCTGTAACAAATCCAATTCCTGGTCATCAGCAGCGTTTGACTCCTCTTGGCAGATGCTCTTGGCTCTGAGGAATCCTCAGAAAGTATGGCCAACAGAGGCAGCTGCCAAAGTCACACAACTGCTCACACAATTGCCAAAGTCACACAGTCAAGTTAATCGATCAATGACTCACCTCCTTGGGTATTGTCCATACATCAGGAAAACACATATGGAATTTAGAGTAAAAAGAGGGATGCTTGAAGTACATATAAATACGAAGTGAAGTGAGTAAAAGTCACTCAATCGTGCGGATTCTTTGCCACCCTGTGGACTATACAGTCCATGAAATTCTCTAGGCCAGAATACTGGAGTGGGTAGGCATTCCCTTCTCCAGGGGATCTTCCCAACCCAGAGATCAAACCCAGGTCTTCTGCTTTGCAGGCAGATTCTTTACCAGCTGAATCACCACGGAAGCCAACATTGCCTATTCATTTTAAAGATCTTTCTTGTAATTTCATTTTATACTTAAAACTAATAATAATGTTCAATCAGAATGTGTGCCTTTAATTCCAAATCTTTCTATACTCTTAATCACTGTTAGTCTGATATGGCTATAACTATATTGCTAGTTACTGATATATATATATAACTAATACTGATGTGTGTGTGTGTGTGTGTGTACATATATATGTATCTGTGGTGTTGGAGAAAACTGATGAGAGACCCTTGGACTGCAAGGAGATCAAACCAGTCCATCCTAAAGGAAATCAACCTTGAATATTCATTGGAAGGACTGATGCTAAAGCAGAAACTCCAATACTTTGGCCACCTAATGCGAAGAGCTGACTCACTGGAAAAGACCCTGATGCTGGGAAAGATTGAGGGCAGGAGGAGACGGGGACAACAGAGGATGAGATGGTTGGATGGCATCACCAACTCAATGTACATGAGTTTGAGCAAACTGGGAGATGAAGGACAGAGAAGCCTGGAGTGCTGCAGTCCATGGGGTCACAAAGAATTGGACATGACTTAGCAACTGAGTAATAACTAATATTAGAAATATCATCAATACCTGTACTTTTCACTTCAAAATCCAATAACAGCTTTCAACTGAAAAGCATAATGAATTCACTGAGTGGCAGATAAGATCAATATTGATTTATAGTTGTAATTACCAAAGGCTCCTAAGATCTACCTCCTTTGAGGCAGTGGAATAATTCTACTTACTACTCTCTACCAGTCTGTTTTTTTAAATTTTTTATTTTTATTTTTTCCATTTATTTTTATTAGTTGGAGGCTAATTACTTTACAATATTGTAGTGGTTTTTGTCATACATTGACATGAATCAGCCATGGATTTACATGTATTCCCCATCCCTATCCCCCCTCCCACCTCCCTCTCTACCCGATCCCTCTGGGTCTTCCCAGTGCACCAGGCCCGAGCACTTGTCTCATGCATCCAACCTGGGCTGGTGATCTGTTTCACCCTAGATAATATACATGTTTCGATGCTGTTCTCTCGAAACATCCCACCCTCGCCTTCTCCCACAGAGTCCGAAAGTCTGCTCTGTATGTCTGTGTCTCTTTTTCTGTCTTGCATATAGGGTTATCGTTACCATCTTTCTAAATTCCATATTTATGCGTTAGTATACTGTATTGGTGTTTATCTTTCTGGCTTACTTCACTCTGTATAATGGGTTCCAGTTTCATCCATCTCATTAGTAGTGTGATAATTTCAATTGAAGATGATGTAGCACCCTCCATGGTGCTATAAATGACATCATTTCATTCTTTTTATGGCTGAATAGTATTCCATTTTATATATGCACCACATCTTCATTACCCACTCGTCTGTTGCTAGACATTTAGGTTGCTTCCATGTCTTGGCTATTGTAAACAGTTCTGTAGTGAACATTGGAGTGCATGTATCTTTTCAAATGATCATTTTCTCTGGCTATATGCCCAGGAGTGGGATTGCGGGATCATATGGTGACTCTAGTTTTAGTTTTTTAATGAACCTTCATACTGTTCTCTGTAGTGGCTGAACCAATTTACCTTCCCACCAACAGAGTAGAAGGGTTCCCTTTTCTCCACAGCCTCTAAAGCATTTATTGTTTGTAGACTTTTTGATGATAGCCTTTCTAACCCTGGTGGCTCAGATGGTAAAGCATCTGCCTACAGTGTGGGAGACCTGGCTTCAATCCCTGAGTCAGGAAGATCCTCTGGAGAAGGAAATGGCAACCCACTCCAGTACTCTTGCCTGGAAAATCCCATGGACAGAGGAGCCTGGTAGGTTACAGTCGATGGGGTCACAAAGAGTCAGAAACGACTGAGTGACTAAACTTTCACTTTCACTTTCTGACCTACGTGAGGGGATACCTCATTATAGTTTTGATTTTCATTTCTCTGATAATTAGTAATGTTCAGCATCTTTTCATGTGCTTTTTGGCCACCTGTGTGTCCAGGAATTCTTAACTTTAATTAGTTGAATTGATCAGTCTTTTCCTGAATTAGGGAGTATATTGTCCTATAAACCCTTCAACTCTAAACTTTTTATAGATTGGACTTTCACATAGAATTCATTGATGCATTTATAGTTGATTTTTAAATGTATTAGAAAGTAAGCATACAATTTCATTTAAAAAATCTAGATATGTAATTGCCCTGGCACCATTTATTAAAAAGATAAATTCCTTTTCCTATATTTTAGGATCTCTGTTCTCCTACATTGGTATGTTTGGCTACTTCTGAGCTAATAACAGTCTTAGGTATGGTGTTTTTAAAATATGTCTTAGTATATTAAAGAACAAATTCTTCCACATTGTTGTTCTTCAAGAATTTTGTGGCTATGCTGGTCCCTCTATATTTCCACAAAAATTTTAGAATTGGCTTGTCAGTTTACACACACACACTTACTCTGTTGGGATTTTTATTACAATTACATTTGACTCTGTAGATTAATTTAGAGGTTGATATTTGTATGGTATGTCTACTTATTTAGAACTCAGACTTTATTGAAGGAGCAAACAAAACAGGCTTTATCTTGACAGCAGGACTCCATCTTGGGCTGGACTGTGGACTTTGAACTCTCTGCCCAGTATCTATGGAAGCAACATACCAACTGGAAAACGAGGCCCCCCGCTCTCTTCCTTCGCTAAAAGAATATCCTAATTATCTGTGTAACAGAATAGAATCATACATTCTATTATGCTTATTGGGGTATGACCACAGGCCTATTGATAATTGTCCACTGTTAACTACTTAGGCTTAAGGCATATGAATAATGGGTTAACTTTGATTGTCAGGGAATTTGGGGGGTAGGTTTGTGCACCTACACTTAGGCTATATAAGGTTTTCACAAAAACTGGTCAGGGTCCTTGGCTAAGAGGAGACTCTGCCTTGGACCCGCAGGTGTAATAAACTGCACTCCACTGTCTGCACTGTCCTTCCGGAACGCGTGGCTACAGCATTATCATTTTACCATTTAAGCTCTGCATATATTTTATTAGCTTTATTTCTAGGAACTTAATTTTTTGTGTGTTTTTTTGGTTGTTGTTTTGTTGGAAGTTTTACTTTCGTTTTTGGTTTGAAGGATTTATTAACAAAAGAAACCTTTACACACACACAAACAATTTCAATTTTTTATAGACAATTAGTTGGCTTAATTTCAATACACAGTCCTTAAAAGAAATAGAAAAAAAAAAAGAGAGAGAGATAGAGAGAAGTAGCAGAGTATATGGTCTTCCCTGGTGGCTTAGTGGCAAAGAATCTGCCTGCCAAGCAAAATGCGAGTTCAGTCCCTAGGTCTGAGAAGATCCCCTGGAGGAGGAAATAGCAACCCACTCCAGTATTCTTGCCTGGGAAATTCCATGAACAGAGGAGCCTGGTGGGCCATACTCCATGCGGTCAAGAAAGAGTAGGACACGACTTAGCAACTCGAAAACAACAGAGTATACTTTACCAAATTAGACTGATATCCACCCAGACTTCCATCATTGACAGCAATCTGGAGTCCCAACTGGGAAGTGGTCGAGAGCAGTACGTCCCCCTACAGGTAAGACTTCGAATTGCAGTTTTGTGGGGTCCTGTTTATAATCCCAGGCCACAAACTGATATCATCGTCAGTTTGCATACAAAAACGCAGCTCTGGTTTTTATGACTTTTACAATGCTGTTTGTTTCACCCTGTGAGTCACAGGATTTCGTTAGACCCTGGGGAGGGGGGATGGAAGGGGGGGGGGGGTTGGTGTCCAGACCCTCAGGAGCTCTGGAATTCCAAGAATTCCTTTCTTATCTAAAGTGGCACCTGACTTGGTGTGCTTGCAGACAAGGAATCTGAGCTGTGTCCAGGCAGGTCAGAAGCAGGTCAGAGCCCTGCTGTCCTGCTTCTGAAGCCCTAACAAGACTTCCTCCATTTTAATTTCCCTAACAGTGGGCCTCAGGGTTGTTTAGGCTGAACAGCATAGGAATAAGGCAAAAATAACATGAGTGGTTTTCTTAATCCTGGCAAGTCAGACCACAATTCCAAATAGTCAAACAAAAATCATCCAAGAAACAAGGGATTAAACAGGTAGGCAATAATTTTTTGAGCGTAGGGGATTTAGTAAAGAAAAGTCCCGCAATAGAACGCATTGGGTGATGTGTGTCTGATCCTTGTCTCTCCTAACTGCTGCCCCCCTCTAGTTATTATATTTGTCTGGGCTTTGTAGGACTTCACAAGTAGCTGATTTGGTGATTGCTAGGTGGCCTAGTTTGTGTAAATATAATGTGTTGGTCTTCTCCATGTTCTTCTGGGGTTTCATTGTTTACAAACTTCTTTTTATATTGAGAAAAATAGCCAAAGCATCTTTGACAAAATGTTCTGCACCAGGCAAAAAGATCTGAAACATAAGCTTGGGGGCCCCTCTTCTTGAAGTTGGTGGGGGGGGGTCTTGAACTACACTTTCTTTTGTGTTCCCCTTCCTCTATTTCCTATTTCAAACAAGATCTGTCCTAAAAACTAGATTCCTATCCCCTCTCTTCCACGTTTGTGCCCCCTAAAATAGACCATATACCTATACGTTTAATTTGTGGGGTATCTGTGATTAAGTGATTTGTGCAAAAATCCTGAAGAAGCTAAGATCTCTCCATCCCTTGTTCCCAATCTCGAGTCATGTCCATTCCTTGATGTGATTCATGCTAAACGGACTGCTGTATTTGGATGGATCAAGACCAACTTTAATTTCTAATCCAAGGGTAGAGAGGAGCAATGAAGGGGGCCTTCCATGTAGAAGGTGGGGCTGGGAGACCACGAAAGGAAGGATGAATGTATATCCAAGTCACTCAGGAACTTTTATGTAGGTGCAAGAAACTTAGGTCAAAGTAGCCACAAGATTGTTTAATAGCAGACGGATGAATGTAACTCCATGTTTACTGCTAGAAACCAAAGCTTTGTATGAAATCTTGAATTTATGGGGAGGGAGGGAGGGTAGAAAAGCATGTACCCATCAGTTCTTTCCCTCATCCCTTCTTCTCATTCCTGAACTGCAGGAGACAGCCCCTTGGGCTTTGGCGACCCCATCTGGGCAGTGTTTATTTGATGGCTGATTTTGCTGTGCCAGGTACTTCCTTTCCCATTTGCTATCATTTTGTAACACACACGCTGACCCTTTTCCCTTCCCTTTCTTTTCCTTGGGAATATACAATAAATAAAAACTTATTGGTACTGAAAAAAAAAAAAAAGAAACAGAAAAGTCCCACCATGAATGAGAAGTATGTTTTTGTACATCAATTCCTATATCCATTAACTTTTTGGCAGCAATAGTAATAACAGCAGAATGTTCTATCAAGGTATGATTACATTTATCTATGAAATTTTGTAGCACTTTGGTTCCTTGCAAAATCTTACATAAAGGTTCTCAGGGGAAGCTAATATTAGAAACAGACAAAGTAGGAAATAACATTTGGGTCCATAATACCTGAGTTCTCATGGGGGGATAGTAATAGGTGGTCCCCTTCCAATATAAATGATCAACATGTACTAGGCATCCAGAAAAAGGGGTTCCTAACTGATATGTAGAAACAGTTTCTACATCATTGGTTATAATACAGAAAATCGAGCATCCATTTTTTTAAAAAAAGTAGGATTTAGGCATGATAGTCCATTCATGATAGTTAATGACAGTTCCCAATAAGCAGGATTTCCAAATGTGAGGAGTTGGTCCGCAGAGCAGGACCTCTGTAGCTTCATCCCAATCCGTCAGTCATTGGGTAAGATTATCAAAGTCCAAATACTTCCCAGTGAAACGAGGCAACCAATGTTCTTCTCCAAATACAATAGGTAACGCATGAAACTGGCCCATGATACTTGTGTTCACTACACTATAAGGTCAGTGCTCCTTGGTACCAGCGTCAGTGCACTTTGTAATGCCACTGGGGATACGAGCCCAGTGATTGTTAAGAATCCATGCTCTAAATAATTTTTTTCCATTATGCATTAATAGACATTAAAATTCCTTGGGCCTTATCCTTTTGAGCCAGGTACTCTAATAACTGGATAGAACAAACTGTTTAATCAAATATGTCAATTAAGGATTAAGTTTGATGTAGCTGAAATATTACCGAGCCTTTAAACAACTGTAAAATGTCTGTCATGTGTTAAGCTAAGTTCCTGTCCTGTGAAAGTCGCTCAGTCGTGTGTGGCTCTTTGCAACCCCATGGACTGTAGCCCGCCAGGCTCCCCTGTCCATGGAATTCTCCAGGCAAGAATACTGGAGTGGGTTGCCATTCCCTTCTCTAGGGGATCTTCCTGACCCAGGGATGGAATCCAGGTCTCTTGCATTCTTTACCATCTGAGCCGCTGAAATATTACCAAGCCTTTAAACAACTGCAGAAAAGCAAAATGGCTGTCTGAGGAGGCCTTACAAACAGCTGTGAAATGAAGAGAAGCCAAAAGCAAAGGAGAAA
Source organism: Cervus canadensis (assembly GCF_019320065.1). NCBI lineage: Eukaryota > Metazoa > Chordata > Mammalia > Artiodactyla > Cervidae > Cervus > Cervus canadensis. The sequence continues at coordinate 29,162,303 of NC_057397.1, read as the reverse complement.
AGGAAAGATACACCCATCTGAATGCAGAGTTCCAAAGAATAGCAAGGAGAGATAAGAAAGCCTTCCTCAGTGATCAGTGCAAAGAAATAGAGGAAAACAATAGAATGGGAAAGACTAGAGATCTCTTCAAGAAAATTAGAGATACCAAGGGAACATTTCATGCAAAGATGGGCTCAATAAAGGACAGAAATGGTATGGACCTAACAGAAGCAGAAGATATTAAGAATAGGTGGCAAGAATACACAGAAGAACTGTACAAAAAAGATCTTCATGACCCAGATTTCCACAATGGTGTGATCACTCACCTAGAGCCAGACATCCTGGAATGTGAAGTCAAGTGGGCCTTAGGAAGCATCACTATGAACAAAGCTAGTGGAGGAGATGGAATTCCAGTTGGGCTATTGCAAATCCTAAAAGATGATGCTGTGAAAGTGCTGCACTCAATATGCCAGCAAATTTGGAAAACTCAGCAGTGGCCACAGGACTGGAAAAGGTCAGTTTTCATTTCAATCCCAAAGAAAGGCAATGCCAAAGAATGCTCAAACTACCACACAGTTGTACTCATCTCACAAGCTAGCAAAGTAATGGTCAAAATTCTCCAAGCCAGGCTTCAACAATACATGAACTGTGAACTTCCAGATGTTCAAGTTGGTTTTAGAAAAGGCAGAGGAACCAGAGATCAAATTGCCAACATCCTCTGGATCATCAGAAAAGCAAGAGAGTTCCAAAAAAACATCTATTTCTGCTTTATTGACTGTGCCAAAGCCTTTGACTGTGTGGATCACAATAAACTGTGGAAAATTCTGAAAGAAGGGAATACCAGATCACCTGACCTGCCTCTTGAGAAATCTGTATGCAGGTCAGGAAGCAACAGTTAGAACTGGACATGGAACAACAGACTGGTTCCAAATAGGAAAAGGAGTACATCAAGGCTGTATATTGTCACCCTGCTTATTTAACTTATATGCAGAGTACATCGTGAGAAATGCTGAGCTGGATGAAGCACAAGCTGGAATCAAGATTGCTGGGAGAAATATCAATAACCTCAGATATGCAGATGACACTACCCTTATGGCAGAAAGTGACAAAGAGCTAAAGAGCCTCTTGATGAAAGTGAAAGTGGAGAGTGAAAAAGTTGGCTTAAAGGTCAACATTCAGAAAACTAAGATCATGGCATCTGGTCCCATTACTTCATGGCAAATAGATGGAAACTCCAATACTTTGGCCACCTGATGTGAAGAACTGACTCGTTTGAAAAGACCCTGATGCTGGGAAAGATTGAGGGCAGGAGGAGAAGGGGACAACAGAGGATGAGATGGTTGGATGGCATCACCAACTCAATGGACATGAGTTTGAGTAAACTCCGGGAGTTGGTGATGGACAGGGAGGCCTGGCGTGCTGCAGTCCATGGGGTTGCAAAGAGTTGGACACGACTGAGCGACTGAACTGAACAACTGTAAAAGATCCTTGTGTGTTAAGCTAAGTTCATGAAGTTTTAATGTTGTAGGGATTCACTTAGCATCAGTGGCCAAGGCTTGAACTATGTCTTTACCAGTGTTGTGTAATCTAGCAGACAGATAAATTTTGTCCATAAAAAGTCAAAGTTAAGGGAGGACAGGCCTTTTTTGTTGGTCAGGTGATGTTATCCTGAGTTTAGGTCCAGCTCACATTTCTCCAGCTGAAGAGTCTTCAATAGATTTCTTCACATTTTTCTTTTAACTGTAGCATACCATTGAATGTTGAGGCATGAATGAGAATCCACATTACAGTCAGGCTTCCAAGAAGAGTCTGTATGTTGCTTTTTCTCCCAGATGCCCACGTTTTTGGTGTGCCCACAAAGTCAAAGCCTGTAAGTTGCTAGAGTCTGGATCAATGTCCACTGTTTGGATTTTGGCTTGCTCATCTGTAATAGTTACAGTGTCATTTCATAGAATCTGGGACACTGTGAGAATCTCCATGAAAGACTGAAACATCAGTAGTGTGAACAGTTTCCAAAATGTTCTTTGGCATGAATTTGTCAGTTATGTTTCCCTGGTGACTCAGACAATAAAGAATCTGCCTGCAATGCAGGAGACCTGGGTTCGATCCCTGGGTCAGGAAGATCCTTTGGAAATGGAATGGCAGTCCACTCTACTATTCTTGCCTGGAGAATTCCATGGACAGAGGAGCCTGGCATGCCAGGCATGCCAGGCTTCCCTGTCCTTCACTGTCTCCCGGAGTTTGCTCAAACTCCTGTCCATTGAGTTGATGATGCAAATTGACTGTTCTTGGTATAATTCTTTTCTGCCTCTGAAAATTTCCTACTCCAGAAACTAAAATCACTCTTTTGTTGTTTTCACCATAAGCTCTAATTAGCGCACAGTTCACTGATATGTACATGTAATTTTGTTTCTCCTAGTTGTAGCTTATAGGGTATCTAATCTCTATCCTAAAATAGATTACTGAGATAAGCTTTAGAATAATTCAGTTAAACGTTTCAGCAATAAAACAAAACAGTAAGAAAGTATTTGGAAAATGGGTCTTGGTCAATATGGATTTCAATTAACAAAACTAGAATTTAATATTCGGTGAAACATAAAAAAATATTTTGTGAGGGCTTTAACCTTGCAGCCAGAGAAGGCTTTATTCCTTCGAATAATAAATGAGGTTTGTCAGGGAGCCTAGAAAAGCCAATTGGCCACCTCAGACTTACCGTCGCCCTGAGTTTTTTATTTACATCCATTGTTTATGTGTGTGTTCCTCAGTCATTCACTCATGTCAGACCCTTTACAAACCCATGGACTGTAGCCTGCCAGACTTCTCTGTCCATGGAATTTCCCAGGCAAGAATACTGGAGTAGGTTGCCATTTCCTTCTCCAGGGGATCTTCCTGACCCAGAGATCAAACTCGTTTCTCTTGTTTCTCCTGCACTGGCAGGCGGGTTCTTTATCACTGCACCACCTATTGTTTACCCATTTTAAATTCCTTGATTTTTGGGTTGACTGTTTGGGGGTTGATTGCTACCTTGTCCTAAGTGATCTCTGGTGGCCTTGACTTGCAGTGGCTGGAAGCAGGGCTTCAGTCTGGACCAGAGATTGAGGTCAGGTCCTGATGGTGAGAGCACCGGAATCCTAACCACTAGCCCAGTGGTCAGTGACAAGGCCCTGGCTTCTTGGCTTTGCAGAAAAGAATTCCCACAAAGAAGGGAAAGTAGTGAAACAAGCAAAGTGTTTGTTAGGAGAAAAAGAGTACCGTACATGTGAATAGGCACATGGGCAGGCTCAGAGAGAGCGTCGCTGAGTTGCTTGAATGGTTTTGATCCTAAAATATTTTTCTTAATTTATTGTAGATGTAAAAGATTTTTATATACTGATTTTTTTCCTACAAACTTTTAATGTTCATTTATTAATTTTAAGAAATAATATGGTTTTTGTATTTTCTATATACACAATCATATAATTAGCAAATAATGAATTTTTTTTCATTTCAATCCGTATATCATTTACATTTTTCTTTATCTTATTGTCCTGGCTAAGACCTCCAGTATAATATCAAGTAAGAATGACTAAAGCAGGGGTTCTTCTTTCCTTCTTTAACTAATTCACTAAGAATGAATGAATATTGAATTTTAATCAAATCTTTCTTCTGCATCTGTTGAGAAGATACGTGTTTTCTTTTCCAATCTATTAATATGATTGATTTCTTAGTGTTAAATGAAACTGATGTTCCTGGGATATGCTTAATTATGTGTTATTTTATTTATTGCTGAACTCAGTTTTCTAATACGTGCATTTAATTCTGTCAATTTCCCTCTAACTACTACTTTAACTACATTCCACAAGTTTTAATATGAAATATTAACTTCTGTATCTTTTCTAATTTCAATTGTCATATAATTTTACCCATGAATTATTTTAAATTGTGCCTCCAAATTTTACAACATAGGGGAATTTTCCAGCTATCTTTTTATTTTTGCTTTCCAATTTGATTTCCCTGGAGTGGGAGAACATATTCTATATGATTTAAATCCTTCAAAATTTGAGATTTGCTTTATGTCTCATTACATGTTCAGTTTTTATGTGTTTCATGTATACTTTAAAGAATATATATTCTGTACTTGTTCAGTGCTTTTTTCATATAAAGACAATAAATTTTCTTTCTAATTCTTTTTGTTCAAATCTTCTGTATTCTTTGCCATTTTATTGTTCTACAAGCAAGGTATAATGAAATCTCCCACTGTTCTGTAGGTTTGCATATTTTTCCTTATAGTTCACTTTTTGCTTTCTATAGTTTAGGCCCTGTTCTTTAGAAGCATACAGATTCACAACTATTATATATTCCTGGTGAACTGAACTTTTATTATTATGAAATATACACCTCTTTTCCCTAGTAATAGTTTTTTTCTTTGATATTATTAAGCTATACCAGCTTTCTTTGGATACATTTATACATATAATATACTTTTCTCTTATTTTCAGGTTTCAAATTGGAATACTAAGAAGATGCTATTTTTTAGGTTCTACTTTCAGATGTCTGGAGTATCTTACAAAACTGGGATCATCTTGATCCAATATTAGGACTTGAGACTTTCTCAGTCACCGCAACGGCTCAAAGTGCAGTTACAGTCCATAGGAGGGTGGTGTTGCCACTGTCTATTTCTGTATAATAAGCTACAGTAAAATTTAGTAGCTTAAACCAGTATTTTATTTTTTTTGCCTACACTGTTGCCAACCTATTGGGTTGGACTGTGTGGGAACAGTTTTTTCTTTGCTTTTTGGCTTTGACTGGAACTGAAGGGTCTGCTTCCAAGATGGCTTCCCTGACCTGCTGATCAGTTGGTGCTGCCATGATGGAAGCTCAGTGAGGGCTGTTGGCTGGGAACTCTGCTCCCCTCCATGTGGCTTCTCCACATGGCTGGGTCAGATGCCTCACATCAAGATGATGTCAGGGTAGTTGTCATACTTCTCAAATGTTGTCAAAAGTAGAAGCTGCTAGTCCTTTTTGTGATTTAGGTAATCCTCACTTCCATCACATTCTATTAAGTTAAATCAGGTCAGAAATCCAGCCCAAATTCAAGAGCACTACACAAGGATATGAATACCAGCGGATATGGTTTATGGGGGACTACCAAAGTAATTGTCAACCACAGATGATTTACTTCCATTTTGCCCTTTCCCCTGAGCTGCAGCACTTTGGCATCTAAATAGAATTGCAGGATTTCCATTTGTGTAGGGCCAGTGTCCAGGTTTGTTCTCCCTTCTCGGAAGATTGAGTCCCGCTCAGCCTCTTAGCTTGTCTTCTCCTATATCGTGACCTAGTCAGCAGCAATATTCTCTTCTTTCAACTGTATGTTAACTCCATAAAGAGCTTTTTACCACTGTTATATGAAATGGGCCTCTGTGTATAATTTATTGTTTATTTCTTTGCTGTAGACTGACACCCATTAGCTCAAAAGCCCATCATTGCCAAACTCAAATTTCCACACAATCAGTTATTTTTTTATTAACTTTTTTGGCCATACTGTGAGACTTGTGGGATCTTAGTTCCCTGACCGGGGATTGATGCCAAGGCTTCGGCAGTGAGAGCACAGAGTCCTAATCACTGTACTGCCAGGGAATTCCCTCAGTTAATTCTAAAATAACCCAAACAAGTAGATTGTTAGCCATTTAGAGCCTATATGCTTTACATATCTGCAAGACTCACCCCACGTCTGCTGGCCATTGGTAAGAGAGTCTTGTGGTTGTGAGACTTCAAGCTGCTGTGGCCCTTGGAACTCTCTGACTGAGAGACTCCCCACTCTGCTCCTGAGTGACATCACTTAGATACGTAACCCCCTTTCCAACCTTCTTCTCACCTGGGTGTTCCCTTGGCCTCCCGCCTTCCGATGGTAACCCCCATGCCATACGCCTCTGGGCACTCTCAGCCGTCAGAGACGTCCCCTCTCATGCAGCCCTGTTCAGGCACCATCCAGCGAAACCTGTGTGTGACTAGCTCTCATGACTGTAGCCTTCCCCTTGATCAGCCCCCAAATCTCTCAAACCGCCACAACCATTTCAGACACTGGCGCTCAGTACAGTTTTCCTCCTCACAAGGCACTTTAGTATAATAAGCTGCTGAGAGAAAGCTGGAGCAAGGGTGTGAGTGGGACTCAAGGAAGCTGGAGCCACTGGGCCAGGATTGGTGTAGAGTCAAGGAACAGAATAGTGAAGAATGATGCCAGTACCACCCCTACTGTGTAAGTGTTTCCGAAACCCCGGCTGCCATGTGATGCAAGGGTATGATTCAAGTACTTTGACTACCCAGGCTTCACCCAGGGCCTTCTGAAGGCCACATTACACAGTGCTATGATTTCCGCATATTGACAGATGGAATATCTGAGCAGCCCACCCCAGCGATTGCTCATGTTTTCTCCAGTTTTCTGGGATCTACAGTCACATTCACGATTCAAGACAGGTTGCATGAGATAACAATGGTTATCTCATTGTGGTGATCTTTTATCTCACTGATTATCTGCTTGTTCAGACAATCAGTCTTTTCTCTAACAGAATCACATCGAGAGTCCAGTGCTGACCCCTAGTGGCGGTTGGGACACTGATCCCACCGTACTTAAAATGATCCTTTGCCCGATTTTTCCTTGACTCCGTGAGGCATTATGCTTGTCGTTTCTTATTGTGAGACTTAAAAGTTTTTAAAGTTCAAATGCCAATTGATAGAGTCTTATTTTAGATAGTTTTCTGATCATTACAATTTTTTCTATGACTAATTTTAAGAGCAGCTCTTTACCCTCCTTAATAAAATAGAATAGACCATATTTGTGCAAACACAGTAGATAACATATGGCCAACATTAGAAGTAGTTATCCATACCAGTCATAAAAATACTACTTTAGGGGAGGAGGACCTGAAGTTCGGACACCAGTGGGCCTCTGACAGCCTTCAGCGGGTCACTAAGATTGTGTGCTATATTTAATACTTTTCCTCCATAGCCTACCACCTCACCCAGGACTCGAGAACTACATATAATACAGGGTATGTCTGTATCTGGCTCAGGTACAGAAAATTTCTGGGCCTCTAAGGCTTCCCAGGTGCTCAGTGGTAAAGAATCTGTTTGCCAGTGTGGACACAGAAGATGTGGGTTTGATCCCTGGGTTGGGAAGATCCCCTGGAGAAGGAAATGGCAACCCACTCCAGTATTCTTGCCTGGAGAATTGCATGGACAGAGGAGCCTGGCAGGCTACAGTCTGTGGGGTCACAAAGAGTCGGACTCAACTAAACGGTTAACACTTATTCTTTTAGACTGTCCATTTCACTGAGTCAGTTTCCTTAACTAGACAAACTCAACCTCATGCATGGTCATACTCTTATAGTGACACTCAAATCAATTATATTCAATTTCTTAAAAGCTCTGATTTCCTGACATACCTCCAGGAAGATATGACACTCTAGCCATCCACTGCTTCCACTCCTACTTCTGGGAGACCAGAATGGCTGGAGAGGATTGCAAAAACAGGCAAACCAGGGACAGTAAAGGTTCAGAGCTTCCCACCTCAGCTGGCCTTTCATGCTGCTTGCCAATCCTGTTGCTTGACCTCAGTAAGTTCCCTTTCAAGTCTCCCATGGCAGGTGTTCAAGCTTTTGCCACTTCTTGATTCCTCTTCCTCATTCCCTCACCCCTCTCCACAAGAAACCTCATTTCCTACTTCAAAGGAATTAAGAGGTCATTAGAAAGAAACTCCTTCATACACTTTTATTTCTATACTTATGCATAATTGCACTCATCTTTTCCTCCTCCTTTTATTTAGAGAAAAGAAGAACCTCTCCTTTTTAAAATTAAAATTTCCAGTGTATTCTAGAATCTGTTTAACTGTGCACCTTCCTAAATCCTGGTCCATCAGTCACCAATCCCTACCCCCAACTCCAGGATCTTCAATAATATCTCCATTAGCTCCTTCTCAGCAAGCAAACACACTCATCATTTTTATAAAAGGAAACTACTTTTTTTGTCCTCACCTCCCCTTCAAACTATTGGACTGTTAATTATCTCCTCTTTCTCTTCCCCATATGTACATATACTAAGTTGTTTCAGTCGTGTCCAACTCTTTGCAGTCCTATGGACTATAGCCTACCAGGCTCCTCTTTCCATGGAATTTTCCAAGCAAGAATACTGGAATGGATTGCCATTTCCTTCTCCAGGGGATCTTCCTGATCCAGAGATCTAACCCAGGTCTCCTGCATTGCAAGTGGATTCTTTACCACTGAGCCACCGGGGAAGGCCCATTTCTCCTCTGCCCACCAGTTAAATCAGTGGTTTTCAACATCTGGTATTAACAGTCATCTGTGAAGGGGTTTTCTTTTTTAAAACTCACATGTCAAGTCATAGATCTTTCTTTCTTTTTCTTTCTCTAGAGGGTTTGTTTTGGTTTTTTTTTTTTTTTTACTGTGCAAAACTGAAATTCTGTGTCTATTAAACAACTTCCCAATTCCTCCTCCCTGGAAACCACAATTCTATGTTGTTTCTGTGAGCTTGACTGCTTTAGACAGAAATTTGTTTTTGTTTTGCTTAACATATACAGGAGTTACTAGCTCCAAAGCTATCTAACACTTTCTCAACAACTTTGTTGGAATGCTATTATGCTACTAATTATTTGATGCTTTTTCCCCCCTATGGTAAATAGTTAAGCACATTGTACAATATTAATGGCAAAGCATTATACACATACAACGTAAAATTATGGCAATTTAATCTCTATTAAAACATTTAAGCCTGTTCTTTTTGCTTTTTTATTTTGTATTTTTCTTTAGGACTAAATTCATTTTATAACTGGAAGTTTGTAACTTTGGACCATCTCTACCCACCTCACCTAGCCCCAACGACCACCTCTTATAACCACCAGTCTGCTGTCTGTATCTATGAGTTGGGGGGTTTTTTAGATTCTACATTTAAGTGAGATTACACATTTTTTGTCTTTGAGTTTTTCACGTAGCATAATGGCCTCAAGGTCTTATTCACGTCAGAAACAGCAAGCTTTCTCTCTTTTTCATGGCTGAATAGTATTCTCTTGAATATATACCACATTTTCTTTATCCATTTATCCATTGATGGACACTTTGGTTGTTTCCATGTCTTGCCTATTAACTGCAGTTAACATGGGTACAGATATCCTTTCAAGTTAGTGTTTTTGCTTTCTTTAGATAAATATTGAGAAGTAGAATTGCTGGATCAGATGGTAGTTCTATTTTTAATTTTTTTAAGAACCACTATACTGTTTTCCCTAGCGTCTACACCAATTTTTATTCCCTCCAATACTGCACAAGAATTCCCTTTTCTCCACTTCCTTGCCAACAGTTGTTATTTCTTATCTTTTTGAACAGTCTTCCTAACAGGTGTGAGGTGATATTTCCTTATGGTTTTGATTTGCATTTCCCTGATGATTGGTGATGTTGAGCATCCTTTCATGTGCCTGTTGGCCATCTGCATTTCCTCCTTGCAAAAATGTCTATTCCATTCTTCGGCCCACTTTTCAATCAGGTTGTTTATTTCTTTGATGTTGAGTTGTATGATATATGCAGTTGTGTTTTAAATCAGGTGGGAAAAAATAGGAATTGCAAACAGATTAATTCTGTCTTCTATATTTACCTATGAAGTTACTTTTACTGGTGTCCACTATGTCTTCATGTGGATTCAAGTTACTGACTAGTGTATTTGCATTTCAGCCTGAAGGACTCCTTTTAGGATTTCTTATAGGGGAAGTCTACTAATGACACAGTTATTTATTTATCTTGAAATGTCTTGATTTCTCTTTCATTTTTGAGGGATTATTTTGGTAAATATAGAATTATTGGTTGACATATTTTTTCAGCTTTTGAATATATTAGTCTACTGCCTTCTGGCCTCATAGTTTGTAATGAGAAATCAGTTGTTGATCTCATTGAGGACTGTTTATAAATGCTGATTCATTTTTCTCTCATTGCTTTCAACATACTATTTGGCTTTGAACAGTGGTTTAAGAGGTATCTCAGTGAGGATTTTCTTGAGTGTATCTAATTAGAAATTATGGAACTTCTTGGATATGTAGATTATTTCTTTTTTGGAAAGTTTTAGCCATTATTTCTTCAAATATTCTTCTTTCCCCTTTCTGTTTCTCCTCTCCTCTGGGACTCATATGTGTATGTTGGTCTGCATGATGGTATATGTGGAGAAATTGATCTATTTTCAACTTCATTGGTTCTTTCTTCTGCCTGCTCATATCTACTATTAAAGTCTCTAGTGAATTTTTCATTTTAGTTATTGTACTCTTCAGCTAGCTCTGGAATTTCTATTTTTGTTCATTTATATAATTTTTGTTATTTTATTAATATTCAGTATGTGATGAGATACCATTTTCATCTTTCCTTTTGTTCTTCAGATATGATTTTCTTTATCCTTTGACATATTAGCTTACTTAAAGTCTTTGTCTAATATGTCCAAATTTGGAGCTTTCTCAGGGACAGTTGCTATTGATTATTTTTCACCCTGCATATGGGCTTTATTATCTTGCTTTTTGTTTTTGCGTGGCTCATAATATTTTGTTTTGAAAACCAGACATTTTGAATAGTATAATCTGGCAACTGTACATATCAGATTCTCTTCTTTCTCTGTGGTTTTCAGTTGTTAACTTGTGGTAGTTGTTGTTTAGTAACATTTCTGACCTAGTTTTATAAAGTCTGTATTCTTTGTCATGTGTGGCCACTGAAGTCTCTGTTCCATTAGCTTGATGGTCAGCTAAGGATTACACAGATTTTCTTACACATTTGGAACCAAAAATCACTCAGTCTTTGCAGATGAGCTCTGTGTGTGTGTGTGTGTGTTAGGACACACTTTCAGCACTCAGCTAGGCAGTTTACAACTGTGCCTTATAATAGCCTTCACTTCCTGCTTGCACACCTCTTCAAGGTCAGTCAGAAGTGGGACCCTAAGGCTTTCTTGGGTCTTTTCTGAGCATATGCAGAGCCCTAAGCATGAGAGTAGCTTCTAGATTCCCAGAAATATGTCAGAGCTTTCCAAAGCCCTTCAAAGTATCTCATTCCCCAGGCTTTCTTCCCAAGTTTCTTTAGTGAGTCTACTGTTACCCCAACTGTTATCATTACCTCAGGCAGCAATGACTACAAATTTGCCCATAAATGTTTTCAACAAATCCACCCCCGCCACTTTTCATGGCAACTTTAGCACTGGATAAGTTTTGATTTAGGTGAGATAAAACAAACCTCTTAAATAGGTCTTCCAGAAAACCACCAGACAGATCATCCAATGACAATTATTTGCAAATGAAGTCCTTCCTGCTTGTTCTAGTACCAGGAGTACCATGAATGCAGGCAGTTTATTTTCAAGGTTGCAGCTGAGCTTAGGAGCAAGTTGTGGGACTAGGATAATTTAAAATGCCATGAAATTCGCTGTTCTTACCATGATTCAACTTAATTAAAAATAAGTACACCCCAGTTGCCACAAGCTTTTGTACAGTGTCCAGGTTCTGAAAAAGTTGATTCTAATAGTTTTGATAGTTGAAAAATCTTTCAGATTTTTAGTTGTTTTTATGGTGGAGCAGACTTTAGGAGTACCTTATTCAACTATTTCCAGTGATATCATCACTTATCAATAGTTTTAATACATATACAAATGTATTTTTAAAGTTTATAGAAAAAATTTCTTTGAAAGTATACTTTTATACTTTATGCTTCTGTTTCAAGAATACTGATAGACATAAAGCAGATTTAAGGAACATTTTGGTACCTAAAAGATGTAGCAAAGTCCAATGAGGTAAACAATATTAGTTTTGTACCTTCGTACCCTTGCTTTCACATTTATGTCTACATAATTTCTTTCAATTGCTATATTATGTTTTTTGACTTGAGAGCCATTGCTCAAGCACCCAGGAAAACAAGCATTGCTTTTTCATACTGATTTATTCATTTATACTTTTCATGCATGTATTTATTTGTACTTAGTCACTCAGTCATGTCCTACTCTTTATGGCCCCATGGGCCATATAGCCTGCCAGGTCATGGAATTTTCCAGGCAAGAATACTGACATGGATTACCACTTCCTATTCCAGGGGATCTTGCCCACCTAGGGGTAGATCCTGCATCTCCTGCATTGCAGGTGGATTCTTTTACTGCTGACCAACAGGAAAGCCAGTGTAAATTGTCCTAAAATTGGTGTAATTTGTCCTAAAATTAAGACTGCATTAAGTTTCTTGTGGAAGACTTCTCTAATCCTTGATCCACATCAGCTTTGTTATGTACTCTCATGGAACCATCCTTTCTTCCTTTAGATCTCCTTATCTTATCAGTAATTATACACTCATTTTTGTCATCATTTGATTAATTCTTATCTCCTCCATTAGGTTACATGAGATCAGTGACCATGATTTGCTTAGAATTGTACCCCCAGAACCTACCATAATGCTTGGAACAGAAATGAATAATGGCATGAAGCATTCACTTTCATTAAATGATTAATATGAATTCTATGCTCAAATTAATCTATTTCCCTACACCACAACTTCCCTTGTTTTGCTTGTTGTTTAATATGTATCTTTTAAACCTTACTAAATCTAACTCTTTATAAGTTAACCTCTTTAAATGGCACAAAATTTGTATTTACAGATATGTATCAATTAGGGAAAGAAATGACATTAGAGAAAAAAGACATTAGAGAAAGAAATGGCAACCCACTCCAGTATTCTTGCCTGGGAAATCCCATGGACAGCAGAGCCTGGCGGGTTACAGTCCATGGGAGTCACAAGAGTCAGACACAACTTAGTGACTAAACCACTACCACCATCAGTAGACATAGATACAGAAATCAGTTCAGTTCAGTCACTCAGTCATGTCCAACTCTTTGAGACCCCATGGACTGCAGTATGCCAGGCTTCCCTGTCCATCACCAACTCCCGGAGTTCATGTCCATTGAGTCAGTGATGCCATCCAACCATCTCATCCTCTATTGTCTCCTTCTCCTCCCACCTTCACTCTTTCCCAGCATCAGGATCTTTACCAATGAGTCAGTTCTTCACATCAGATGGTCAAAGTATTGGAGCTTCAGCATCAGTCCTTCCAATGAATATACAGGACTGATTTCCTTTAGGGCTGGCTGGTTTGATCTCCTTGCTGTCCAAGGGACTCTCAAGAGTCTTCTCCAACACTACAGTTCAAAAGCATCAGTTCTTTGGCACTCAGCTTTCTTTATGGTCCAACTCTCACATCCATACTTGACTACTGGAAAAACCATAGCTTTGATTATACAGACCTTTGTCAGTAAAGTAATGTCTCTGCTTTTTAATATGCTCTCTAGGTTTATTATAGCTTTTCTTCCAGGAAGCAAGCGTCTTTTAATTTCATGGCTGCAGTCATCATCTGCAGTGATTTTGGAGCCCAAGAAAATAAAGTCTCTCACTGTTTCCACTGTGTCCCCATCTATTTGCCATGAAGTGACGGGACCAGATGCCATGATCTTTGTGTTTTGATTGTTGAGTTTTAAGCCAACTTTTTCACTCTCCTCTTTCACTTTCCTCAAGAGGCTCTTCAGTTCCTCTTCACTTTCTGCCATAAGGGTGGTGTCATCTGCATATCTGAGGTTATTGATATTTCTCCCGGCAATCTTGATTCTAGCTTGTACTTTATCTAGCCCGGCATTTCGCATGGTGTACTCTGCATACAAGTGAAATAACCAGGGTGACAATATGCAGCCTTGAAGTACTCCTTTCCCTATTTGGAACGAGTCTGTTGTTCCATGTTCAGTTCTAACTATTGCTTCTTGACCTGCATACAGATTTCTCAGGAGGCAGGTCAGGTGGTCTGGTATGCCCATCTCTTTCAGAATTTTCCACAGTTTATTTTGATCCACACCATCAAAGGCGTAAGTGTAGTCAATGAAGCAGAAATAGATGTTTCTCTGGAACTCTCTTGCTTTTTCTATGATCCAACAGATGATGGCAATTTGATCTCTGGTTCCTCTGCCTTTTCTAAATCCAGTTTAAACACCTGGAAGTTCTCATTTCCGGTACTTTTGAAGCGTGGCTTGGAGAATTTTGAGCATTACTTTGCTAGCTTGTGAGATGAGTGCAATTGTGCAGTAGTTTGAGTATTCTTTGGCATTGCCATTCTTTGGGATTGGAATGAAAACTGACCTTTTCCAGTCCTGTGACCACTGCTGAGTTTTCCAAATTTGCTGGCATATTGAGTGCAGCACTTTCACAGCATCATCTTTTAGGATCTGAAATAGCTCAGCTGGGATTCCATCATGTTGAGAGATGGATATACATGTATATTCATATCTCACAGTATAATATAATAAGTATTCAAAAGTAAATAGGTATTGGGTGAATGAGTGAGTGTGGAAAAAATCATTGATCATATTGATTCTAGAGCCCAGGAATAATCAAAGTAGATGCTGCATGAAGAATGAAGAGGATCAAGTTAGTTCAACTTGATCAAGTTAGATAAAGTTCACCTAAGAGGAAGAAATAAGAGGATCTGCTACGGGAGAAGGGAAGTTCTTACTGACCTGGAGGATCACTCTGGCATAGCCTCATCTACTCTTCTTTTCAGTGGAAGGTTTTAGAACTCAGGAAGCAAATTAGTGCTTGATAGAGATTAATTTCAATTTATTTTGTGAGCTTGAATCATCACTTTGCCTTGTAAATATTTACAATTCTTCTATTAGCTATGCACTCCCCTGACATTTAAACTTTATTCATAAGCACCTCTGTTATGACCTGTAATTGCTGATAAAGATGGGTAAAAGCACCATGTATTGGGGTTGCCACAGATTGCTATGGAAATGACAATCTTTCCTGCCTCTTACGAAAACACCATTTGCCTCACTTCGGCCTAGACTGAGGCAACTCACCTCTTCAGAGGTTGAAGACAATTTCCAAAAAGTTCCATGTGAAGTTGAATGAAACAGAAGAATCAACTGAGTCCCTGCTACCTTGGGAACCAAGATTTTGTTACCTTGTCTACAAGGAGAAATTAAGCTCATCCATGGACAAAGAGACCCAGGTGCTAATGTACAAATGAATCATTCTGATTCTGTGGTTCTCTGAGGACTTGAGAAAGAGCTCAGTCTTTGATTTCTCCTCCAGTTGGCCAACCATATGGTAGGCTCTTGTGCCATAAACACCAGAGAGACCAATCAGCCTTCTTTTCGGCCATTTTGTTTGTTTTTATTTAACTTCACATGCGTGAAGTTAGTACACATGTAGTAACTTCACATCAGTGTACACATCAGTGTAAATAAAAACTAACATTTAAGTTACAGATGAGATTGTGAATACTCAAGAATTAGATTCTCTAAATTGCCCAGCCGGCTCTATTTTCTAGTTTTCCATTCACTATTGTCTGTCTCCTCCTTCACCAGCTTCCTAACTCAAAAATGTTGTTGGTTCAGAGATGCTGCTTAAATCAGGCAAGAGGGAAAAACATGTCTGTTTAAAGCTACAGCAAATATGAGAAAGATGGGTAAATGCTTAACTATTCTGGGTCTATCTGAACTTGAAAAGATTAACTCAAGTAAGATTTCTTCAGACAGAATGAAAAAGGGGTAGTAAAGACTTTTAGGCAGTGGGAGAATGGGGGAAATCTTTCTTCATCTTATGAAACCCAGTTGGGATCAAGTGACATGACCCAGCTATGGGAAAATTGGGTTAAATAAGGCTTAGACTTCAAACTCATTGGAATTCTGGTGGCTGAGATGGTAAAGAATCTGCCTGCAATGATCTGAGTTTGATCCCTGGGTTGGGAAGATCCCCTGGAGAAGGAAATGGCAACCCACTCCAGTATTCTTGCCTGGAGAATCCCATGGGCAGAGGAGCTACAGTCCATAGGGTTACAAAGAGTCGGACATGACTGAGTGACTCACACTTTTTTTCACTTTTTCAGACTTCACACTGTTAGGAGTTATTACACTCTGTAATACCAAAAGAAGATTTATTTCATAAGGAAGGCCCTGGATAAGACTCATGGCACAAACCTGAAACTACCACAACATTGTTAATTGGCTATACCCCCAATACAAAGTAAAAAGCTCAAAATTTGAAAAAAAAAGACTCAAAGCATGAGTCTCATTCTGTGATGTGGCACTTTTGACATGGTACGGAAACTCACCTTATGTGAGATAAATGGTTTTTGAACAGTAGCATCAAATAGCAGGATAATTTCAGACTTTCAAGGATAATGAGAGTATCTGTCCATTCATAATAGTACCTGGTACTTTCATTGTGCTTTTCCACAAAGGGCTCCATGCACTTTGAAAAAGTAATCTCTTCAAAAAATTTCAGTGAGGCAAGAGCTTTGGTACATTGTGGATTGACACAGCAGAAACCTTCCTCTTGTCATACTCCTTGATGTCCTTTGAGAGAGCTGGGGGCTCCAATTTATCAGGACTAATGAAGCATGATTGTACTCATAATGCAGGAAAAACAATGATATGGGGAAAGGAGAGGTTTATTCACATAAAAGTTCTAGGATAAAGATTTCCAAATAGACCCAGAAAGGGACTGAGAGAGATCTGTGAGGCTTCTATGATATCTCTTAAAAATAAAGAGCTAAAGATATTGATAATTTCCCATCCAACTCTGTAACCCCTCTTTGAGAACATTACCGCTTCTCCTTCCCATAGAGTTGGATCCCACAGTCCTTGCTAAGTGGTAGTGGGGATTTGTGATTCCAGATCTCTAGTCTGAGCCAGGCATACATGGGTGAGCATCTGACCTAGCTGAGTCCATTAGCTACTTGCTCAGGAATTGAGAATTGGGACCTAGCAAAGCTGAAAAGTGGATAAGAACCAAAATAGTTCTCCTCTTCCCACCTCTGTCTACCTTTATGGGACTATGGAAAACATTCCGTTTCCTTCTCTGAGAAGCTCTAAGTTGGTTTACAAAGGAAGCCTTGATGGAAAACAACCTAAATATCCATTGACAGAGAAATGATTCATTCACCATACGGCTATACAGCACTGTGAAAACAATGAAACTTCTCTATGAACTGACCATTTCTTAGAATGATCTCCAAGATATATTAGAAAAGAATACAACACACAAGATAGGAATGATAGTACACTACCATTTGTATAACAAGAAAGGGAAAATTTAACACACTTAGACCATTTACATTTAATATAATTACTGATACATAAGTCTGTCATTTTACTATTTGATTTCTGCTTGTTTCCTCTATTTCTCATTTCTCCATTTCCCTTTCTTGTCTTCCTGGGGGTTATTTGAACATTTTTAATGATTCCATCTTGATTTACTTGTTTTTTTTGGAATGTATTAATTTGTCTACTCTTTTTAGTGGTTGGGTATGTATTTATCACAGTCTACTGATAACAGTGTTTTACCAATTTGAGTGATGTGCAGAAGCTTTACTCCCATTTAGATCCCATTATCCTCTCCACTTTAAATGTCATTGTCTTGAATATCAGACGGTGCTATAAAATTTTTATGGGTTTCTCAGGTAGCTCAGACAGTAAAGAATCTGCCTGCAATGCAGGAGACCTGGGTTCTATCCCTGGGTTGGGAAGATCTCCTGTAGGAGGGGATGGCAACCCACTCCAGTATTCTTGCCTGGAGAATCACATGGAGAGAGGAGCCTGGCAAACTACAGTCCACGGGGTTGCAAAGAGTTGGACACGACTGAATGACTAAGAACACATAATTTTTATACCAATCATCATATATAATTTAAAAAACTTATGAGAAGGATAGTCAATTGTATTTACCCATATTTCTGTAGTCCCTGGGGTTGCAAACAATCAGACTGAGCAACTGAACAACAACAGTATTTCTGTGTCCTTCATGTTCTTTCTTCCTTTCAGATCCAAGATTCCTTCTTTTATCATTTTCTTTCTTTTGAAGAACACCCTTTAGCCATTCTTTGAGTAGATCTGCTAGTGATTAATTGTTTTAGTTTTCCTTATTCTGAGAATGTCTTTCTTTCCCCTTAATTCCTGAAGTATAGAATGGGAAAGACTAGAGATCTCTTCAAGAAAATTAGAGATACCAAGGGAACATTTCATGCAAAAATGGGCACAATAAAGGGCAGAAATGATACGGACCTAACAGAAGCAGAAGATCTCAAGAAGAGGTGGCAAGAATACACAGAAGAACTGTCCAAAAAAGATTTTCATGACCTAGATAATCACAGTGGTATGATTACTCACCTAGAGCCAGACATCCTGGAATGTAAAGTCAAGTGGGTCTTAGGAAGCATCGCTATGAACAAAGCCAGTAGAGGTGATGGAATTCCAGTTGAGCTCTTACAAATAAAAGATGATGCTGTGAAAGTGCCGCACTCAATATACCAGCAAATTTGGAAAACTCAGCAGTGGCCACAGGACTGGAAAATGTCAGTTTTCATTCCAATCCCAAAGAAAGGCAATGCCAAAGAATGCTCAAACTACCACACAGTTGCATTCATCTCACACACCAGTAAAATAATGCTCAAAATTCTCCAAGCCAGGCTTCAACAGCACATGAACCATGAACTTCCAGGTGTTTAAACTGGAGTTACAAAAGGCAGAGGAACCAGAAATCAAATTTCCAACATCTGCTGGATAATCAAAAAACCAAAAGAGTTCCAAAAAAACATCTACTTCTGCTTTATTGATTATGCAAAAAAACTGTGGAAAATTCTTCAAGAGATGGGATAACCAGACCACCTGACCTGCCTCTTGAGAAATCTGTATGCAGGACAGGAAGCAACAGTTAGAACTGGACATGGAACAACAGACTGGTTCCAAGTAGGAAAAGGAGTACGTCAAGGCTGTATATTGTCATCCTGCTTATTTAACTTATATGCAGAGGACATCTTGAAAAACGCTGGGCTGGAAGAAGCACAAGCTGGAATCAAGATTGCTGGGAGAAATATCAATAACCTCAGATATGCAGATGACACCACCATTATGGAAGAAAGCGAAGAAGAACTAAAGAGCCTCTTGAGGAAAGTGAAAGAGGAGAGTGAAAAAGTTGGCTTAAAAGTCAACATTCAGAAAACTAAGATCATGGCATCTGGTCCCATCACTTTCATTGCAAATAGATGGGGAAACAGTGGAAACAGTGAGAGAGTTTATTTTCTTGGGCTCCAAAATCACTGCAGATGGTGACGGCTACAGCCATGAAATTAAAAGACACTTGCTCCCTGGAAGAAAATCTATGACCAACCTAGACAGCATATTAAAAAGCAGAGACATTACTTGGCCAACAAAGGTCCATACAGACAAGGCTATGGTTTCTCCAGTATTCATGTATGGATGTGAGAGTTGGACTATAAAGAAAGCTGAGCACTGAAGAATTGATGCTTTTGAACTGCGGTGTTGGAGAAGACTCTTTAGAGTCCCTTGGACTGCAAGGAGATCCAACCAGTCCATCCTAAAGGAGATCAGTCCTGGGTGTTCATTGGAAGGACTGATGCTGAAGTTGAAACTCCAGTGCTTTGGCCACCTGATTCGAAGAGCTGACTCATTTGAAAAGACCCTGATGCTGGGAAAGATTGAAGGTGGGAGGGGAAGGGGACCACAGAGGATGAGATGGCTGGATGGCATCACCTACTTGATGGGCATGAGTTTGAGTAAACTCCGGGAGTTGGTGATGGACAGGGAAACCTTGCCAACTGCAGTCCATGGGGTCGCAAAGAGTTTGACATGACTGAGCGACTGAACTGACTGATAGTTTCACCAGACATAGAATTCACAGTTCTTTAAGCATTTGAAAACTGTCATATCGCTTCTTTCTGGTCACTATTGTTTCAGATGAGAAATCTGCTGTCATTTGAATTACTGTTCCCATATAGGTATTATGTCGTTTCTCTGTCTGCTTTTAAGATATTTTCTTTGTCTTTAGTTTTCAAAGGTTTAATTATGGTATATCTTGGCATGAACTTGTTTAGATTTATTCTATTTGAGATGTACTTAACCTCTTGATTTCTAGGTTTGTATATTTTGCCAAATTTGGGGAATTTTCAGTCATTATTTCTTTGAATACTCATTCCGTGCCACTCTTTCTCCTCCCCTTCTAGGACACCAGTGCTATAAAAGTTGGGTCTTTTGTTAATGGCCTCACGGTTTCCTGTGCCTGTTTGTTTTCAGTTTATTTTCTTTCTGCTGTTCAGGTTGCATATATTGCATTGATCTGTCCTCTGCTGATTCTGTTCTCTGTTATCCCACTCTACTACTAAGCTCATCCAGTTAGTTGTATTATTTCTATAATTTTTCAGTTCTTTAATTTCTATTTGGTTCTTTTTTTTATTACTTCTATTTCTTTGCTGAGATTTCCATTTTTTTTTCACTTAGTTCAAGAGAATTTGCAATTGCTTACTGAATCTTTTTTGATGGTTACTCTAGGATGCCTAGATAACTCCAATAACTGGTTCATCTCTGTGTGGGAGTAAGGTGGTTATCTTTTCTCATGCAAGTTGGGATTTCCTTTTTTCTTTGTATACCATGAGTGATTTTAATGTAGACATTTTGGCTATTGTGTTATGAGACTCTGGTTTCTATTTTTTTTTAAATAAAACACTATAGTTTTTAAAAATTATTTATTTATTTATTATTTTCGGCTGTGCTGGGTCCTTGTTGCTGTCTGGGGTTTTTTTCTGGTTGTGGTGAGTGGGTGCTACTCCCTAGGTGCCGTGTGCGGGCTTCTCATTGCTGTGGCTTCTCTTGTGGAGCACCAGCTCTACAGCAGTTGCCACGCACTCACTCAACAGTTGTGGCTCGTGGTCTCCAGGGCACAGGCTCAGTAGTTGTGATGCATGGGTTTATGTGCCCTGTGGCATGTGGGATCTTCCCAGCCCAGGGATCAAACTGGAGTCCCCTGCACTGCAAGGCAGATTGTTAACCACGGGACCACCAGCGAAGCCCCTCTGGGTCCTATTTAAATTCTTTACTTTAACAGACAGTCACTTTGTTAGAGTTTAGCTTGCAGGTCCTAGCCTACTTTTGTGGTTGGTGGTTCCAATGACAATCTAATTTTCAGACCCTATGGTGTTGTTTTGGTCAGCTTGGTCTGTCTCCTGCCTCTGGGGCCGCTGCTGGTGCTTGTCAGTTCTAGATGAAGAAGTGAAAGGGGCCTCTCCAAGCTGGGTGCCTTGGTGTCTTTAGGTGGGGAAAGAGAATCCCCAGGGGCAGGGACAAAAACACTTCCTGGGCTGGGTGTTTGTTGTGGCAGAATCCCTTGGTGGTAATTTCCCCTGTAAAGTGGGGTCTCTGGTGAGAGAGAGGAGTCTCAGGCGGGTGGGAAAGTCCTCTGTCTGGCTGTTGTTAGGGAGACATTCAGTGGGTCCTCTTGGCCGTTTCTGTGGGGGTTGCCTGGAGCTGTTGGCAGGGCTCCCGTTCAGTTTGGAGGAAGTGAAGGACCACCTGGCTGCCTTCCATTGCTACGGCGGGTGTCGGGAGAGGCCAGGCCCACCTTACCTTTGCTTAGATGTGGAGTCGTCCGAGGCCTTGTCACACTGTTGTTCCTTTGCTCCTGTGGTCCCTAACGAATTCACCTTTTCTTCTTCCTTCTACCTTTCGAAGGTTCTCTTTTTTTGTCTCTTGAGTTATTTCCAAAGCTTTTTGTCATGGTTAGCATGAGGAACTGGGAGAGACAAGCCTATACCATCTTGCCTAGACCAGAAGGTCTCTATATGTGCTTATATAGGCATAAGATCTCTCTGTAGAAGGGTACACAAGGAATTGTTTTTCCAGGGTAGGGAACCTGGGGGACATGAGGTAGGAAGGAGACTTTTTTCTTGCATACCTGTTTATGTATTCTTCCCTGATGGCTCAGACAGTAAAGCATCTGCCTGCAATGTAGGGGACCTAGGCTTGATCCCCGGGTTAGGCAGATCCTCTGGAGAAGGGCATGGCAACCCACTCCTGTATTCTTGCCTGGAGAATTCTACGGACAGAGGAGCCTGATGGGCTACAGTTCATGGAGTCACAAAAAGTCTGACACGACTGAACAACTAACACTTTCATTTTAAGTGATCTCATGTTAATCAGGTGAATATATTATGTATTCAAAAACAAAGTAAAATTTCTAGCTCAATCTTATTCAAGAGCACAACCAAGGATTACAACAGAGGTGAAGCAGCATATAGATTCAACAGTTGGTAATTTTATTAAACTTCACTGACTTTTAATTTCACTGTATTGTCACTGCTTTGATCCAGATCCCTGAATATAAGAATACTATTCTCAGTGGATTTTTCAGCCTGCTCATACATTTTGAATAACTAGCAGAATACAAATATGTAATTTAGTTAGAAGGAGAGACTTTTGGCAGCATACTAGTATCCTAATCAACTGAAAAAATAATATTTGTATGACATTAAAACAAAATTAATAGGAAGACACTGATTACATGAAGAGACTTTAGGTTGTAATGATTAAACTTGCAAACTACTCAGCATAATTAGTGCCTTAATTAGGATATGACCTGAAATTTCAGCTTACAAAATAAAGGCAATTAAAAGTCACATTTGTAAAGTGAGCTCTAGAACTTACAGTTAGACATCACTTTTTTTCTCATTTTGGGAAGCACCTTTGTAGGTATTATGCTTATTGTGCATTTACTTTGATTCCTAGTCTCACCCCCCTCCCCCCCTACAATGTCTCAGCCCACAGCCTTAAACGTCAAGTTTAATGACCTTCACCAAGGACATCTACACACAGGAAGCCGAACAGATTCCAGCCACACTCCTGGGCAGCTCTAGGGTGCAATGAAACAGCAAAGACTTGTCTAGCACATTAAGTGAAGTAAATTAGAAGTTTGATATTGACTTTGATTGAAATATACCATTTCACAGAACTATTTGGTTCCAAATGGCAGTTTTCACAGCTGTCACTTATTTTTCAACATGTGCTTCTTGAAGGCATTTCAGGTCCCACAGCTTACCACATGGTGAAGGTTCTAATCCAAAGTCAAAGAATTTTCCATCAGTAGATAAAAATGGAGAATTCAATAAATTTTGGTGGGCTAGTGATTTAGGAAAAAAGTAATTTGGAATCCTACCTTCATTTCTCATGCCAAAATAAACTCCAAATGGATCAAAGATTGAATATAAAAGCAAAATTATAAATGTACTATAAGAAGATAATGGTTAAATATTTTTATAATATTATAGTAGAGAGAGGCTTTTTAACCACAACAGATTATGCAAAAGCCATAAAGGAAATGACTAACAAATTTGCCTACTTAAAGATTTTAAACTTCCATACAGCAAAAAAAAAAAAAAAAGTTTTCCTAATTCAAGGCCAAATTAAGAAGTGACTGATTAAAATCTGAAACTTTCATTTGTCTTTTGATTCATTTTTCTTCTAAAGGCACCGTTTTATTTTTCAGTAAGTTAGGAAATAATTGGAAATATGCATTACCATTTATGTACAAGGATATTAAGTATAGGGTAAATTAAAAGAATTTACATGTTAAAAGATAGCTCATGGGACTTCTCTGGTGGTCCAGTGACTGTCTGCACTCCCAGTTCAGGGGGCCCAGGTTCAACCCCTGGTCAGGGAACTAGATCCCACATGCCACAACTAAGACCCAATGCAGCCAAATAAATAAGTTAAAATATTTTTTTAATGGCTCATTAATTAAGTTACAGAATAGCCTAGGCTACAGGCATTAAAAATCACAATATTAAACGGCACCTATATTCATGATAGATCCTCTTTAAAAAGAAAGCTAATTAGTTGGTGGGAATATAAATTCGTATAGCCACTGTGAAAAACAGTATGGAAATTTCTTAGAAAACTAAAAATAGAACTGCCATATGACCCTGTAATTTCACTCCTGGGTATGTATCCAAAAAAAACCAAAACCTCTAATTCAAAAAAATACTTGCTCCCAGTATAGGGGTGGGAGAGTGGGAGGTACAAACTGCTGAATTTAAGTTAGGCTATATGTATTGTACAACACAGGGAATATCACCAATATGTAGTAACTGTAAATGGAAAGTAATCTTTAAAAATTGTATAAAAATAAAAAATAGAACAGAGAAAAAAATATGTTTTTCTAAAATATAAAAGGCATGAATCTGGAAAAAATTTTAAGAATGAAAAAATACAATAAACTAGTGAATATAACACAAAAGAAGCAGACTCACAGATATAGAGAACAAACTAGTGGTTACCAGAGGCCAAGAGGGGGGACAATGTAGGGGTTGTATTATCTAGATTTTTTTTTTAAAGACTGGAAGAAAAATTTCAGTGATCATCAGGAGAGGTAAAATTATGGATAAATGTTATTATTTTCATTTTTAGTAATTTCCAAATTTTGCAAAACAATTATACTTAATCCTTTTTTAAATTCCTTGATGCTTTTAAGAAAAAGTTATTTCAGTTTTTCCCAAAAACAGCTGAGTTGGAACTAGATCAGATATGAAAGATCAAAATGGAAGACTTGAAAAGCATAGCACAATACAGCAATTGCAAGAAACCCCCCTTTATGTTTTTAAAATCCTCTGCCATATTTTGTGGTGCTATCTCATGTCAGTTAACCACAACTCCTGGTCATTCGCGGTATCCGTCTGTCTGTCTCTGTCTCTCTAATAACACAGGCCTAGAACACAAGACTACCTTTCCAGCATCACAGGAGAGTTCTTTCATAAAATCAGCATCATCCTTCTATGTTCCCAACTGCTCAGCTGTAGAACAGGGAATGGAACATGAGTTCCAAAGCTCTGATTACCAGGCCTCAGCAGGAAGCTTATGTCTCTGAAACTCACCAATCACAACATAGCTATCACTAGTAGTACAGGAAATGCCATCATTGAACTTCCTGTGTACCTGTAGGTCTTCTTAATTTCTTCATTTGATGCTCCTTTATGCAGACCAAGAATTTCATACAGAGCTTTTCCAGATGTTGACATTGTCCGCTGTCGTTGGTTAGGTATGTTACATGCCATTTTCTCAAACTGCAAAATCAAAGAGGGAGATGGCTGTGAAGGTTATGCATGCCAGATCTCTAAAGGGAAGATAGTTTGTTTCTGAAGTCAGCTGCAAAAGGAGGGGAGAAAAGGATTAGGAAAGCCAACACTAGAGCTCTAGGTCAGGGTCTGAAGGGCAACACGCAGTCATGCAAATAGAATATGGCTTTTCCACATGGCTAAATAGAAGCAAGACGTTATCTAAATAGCCAGCTAACTTACAATTATTAAAAACTGATCCTCCCAGGTCAGGCATATGTAGATTTTTTTCTGTCAAGATTTTTTTGGTTAGAATTTGTCCTTTTTAGAATATCTTTTCCAAATGTAGGCAACAATGGAAATAATCATCTACTTTACTTTGACACTATTGGCGTAGCCATTGTTAGAGTGTGAGTTCTTAAACAAAAAACTAAAACCCAACATTTTGTAAGTATCAAAAACAAAACAAAACACAACGTTCCTAGTCTCATCTGAGAGCCTGGTTAGACCATCTCTGCAACTATGGGGTACTGAATCCCCCCACAGTGCTCATGGGTTTATATCCAAGATAGCTCCTCTCCCTGTGGTCTATATAGAGCGGTTGTGCTGCCCCATGTCCCATGGAGCCGCCTTTTGCTGTTTTCTGGCTGTGGGGGAAGCACAGAGAAGCAAGCACGCTGGGGCATTCCTGCATCCACCATGTCGTCTTGCCAAACCTAATGTCTTCACTCGGAATACAAGAATAATAAAGCCCACATCATAAGGCTATCTTAAGGATTTAGAAATAATGCAGATAATGTACCGAGGACACATTGACTTTAAAGAACTATTTCTATTAAAGGAGGCACAGTGTAGAATTCAGTGTGCACGGCATTCTGACTATAGGTCTGAATATAGGTTTTGCCATGACCAGCTACATGACTATCCCTATCTATAAAATGGAGACCAAAAAAGTACTTAAATTCATAGAGCTGTCATAAGAATTAAATGAGTTAATGTATTTAAAAGATACCAATGTTCATAGCAGCATTATTCATAAAAGATATATGAACATGTGGTATATACATACAATGCAATATTATTCAGCTATAAAAAGAAATGAAATTCTGACATATGCTACAATAAAATGAACCTTGAAAACATTAAGTGAAATAAGCCAGTCACAAAAGGACAAATATTGTATATGATTCCCTTATATGAATACCTAGAACAGGCGATGGTAATTGTTAAATATCACAGAGATTTTACTTCATGTCATTGAATTGTGCACTTTAAAACAAAATAGTAAACTTTGTTATATTTTATCACAAAAACAAAACAAGATAAAAAAACAAAACTACTTAGATTGCAAGCTCTTCCGACTAGAAGTTTCTTGAAAATTATTGTCTGTCTTCCGGCTTCGGGCTTTGTGCATCAAGTGCTGTAAGAGTGAATAAATGTGGATGAATGAACGTGCCAGGGCTCAGGAGTTGGTGTCAGGGCTGGGGAGACTCTCATGTTCAACACAAGGACCCCCTGGTGACCACAGTGAAGCTGCAGACCCAAACAGGCATATCCCAGGGTGGGCTTGGTTGAAGCCAGCCTTCAAGCTCTGCTCCCACCAGACTAGACTGAACCAACACAGATAAGAACAGAGCCTTCTGGATGTTGCCTGGTGGGTTCCAGTGGTCTTAGAGGCCCTTGAGATTCCAACATGGCACAGTGAGCACTTGTGGTCCTAAGTAATTCAATTAAGAACAGTGTGAAGAACTTCAAAATGTGTTTGTGAGCATCTAGCTTCTTGAGAGGAGAAAAGGAAGCCAGTCCTGAAGAAAGTCAGACCTCAGGCAAAAATCTTGTAGACCCCAAGGCGCTGAGGAAAAAACTGACTTAACAAGGACAACAACCCAAGGATAAAGCCTCATCTGGTGGCATGACTATGCTGTCTCCTTTCAGTTAGCTGTCCATGCAAGTCGAGCTTCCAGAGGCCAGAGAAGCCCTGGTCCCTAGTGTCTGGTACACATAAGGACAAGAGGAGGAGGAATTCTAATTTTGCCTGCCACTAAACAAAATCTGGGCTTCCCAGGTGGCACACAGGTGGTAGAGAATCCACCTATCAATGCAGGAGAGGCAAGTTTGATCCCTGTGTAAGGAGGATTCCCTGGAGAAGGAAGTGGCAACCCACTCCAGTATTTATGCGTGGAGAATCCATGGACAGAGGAGCCTGGCAGGCTACAGTCCAAGGGTTCTCAAAGAATCAGACACGACTGAGCACACACACACAAACAAAATCTAGCTGATATTCAAACTGACTGGCAGCCATGCAGTAAATCATAGCACATATTCTAGTTATTGTTCCACCTTACCTTTCTCACCTTCCATCACAGTTTCCCTAGAAGATAAATAATTAAGGACTTGGGGCTGGGTCATTCATCCCTGTGTTCCAGATCTGCAGTTCGGCCCTCTCGGAACCATAGCCCAGCTGAGTATTCACAATTGAAGGAAAAATTGCCTGACACCCTCCCTACTTCCTTTCCTGTCCCCTCTCTCCTGCTGCCACCTCACATATAAACTCAGGACACTGATACTCTGCCCTACACTTCACCTAACTGCTCCCAGAAATGGAGACAACTGGCAGACAGACTTCTCACAGGTCACACTACTTGCCATAAATGAATGGGATTTGGAAAGTAGAGATTTCTGTGTGACTTGGTGGGCAAGGAATAAACCACAGTAGTTATACTTGCCTCTGAGATTGTAAGATCTCACTGTGTAGCAAGATCCCGAAGTCACTAAGACTGATTCAAATCCTAAGACCATAGAATATGGAGTTATAGGTCATCTAAGCCAACTTGGATGACCTTAGGTGGTCATCTAATGCAAGAGATGCAAGTTTGATCTCTGTGTCAGGAAGATCTCCTGGGAGGAGGAAATAGCAACCCACTCCAGTCTTCTTGCCTGGAGAATCCCATGGACAGAGGAGCCTGGTGGGCTACAGTCCATGGGGTCACAGAGTCAGACATGACTGAGCGACTAAGCACAGCACAGGACAAGCTGACTTAACAAATGCCTTTTGGGGCCTTCTGACCAGAGATCATTGTAGTCAACTAGGCCAGGAGTAGGTACCTTACGAAGCCAAGTCAGAGTCCTTCCCTAAGTTTCTTTTCTTTTTTTGGATGTAGAACAATCTCTCATGGTAAAAATCTGTCAAATGTAAATTTTGGGTATTGTTGGCTGGCCTGAAATGAGAGAGATTGAAACAGACCTGCGGAGGACAAGCCGTGGCAAGAGACGGAGATAGAACCTAGATGGGTTCAGGTACATGTGCAGCTCCTCGTCTCCCACAGTTTGTCAATTAATTATTCCTTGGATTGAGCCAGTGAAATTCCTCCCTATACACAAATTTATAGACATTGTTTTCTTTTGAGCATATTTTAGCTAGATTCTGGTCAACCGACACTGCTTAGTGTTATGTACCTCAATTAAAAGATCAAGCTATTTCCTTTTAGACAACATCTAAGAAAAGATAGTTGGTCAGAGTTGGCTTATTCTACAAACAGAATATATATACACACACACACACACACACACACACACACACATGTACACACACACACACATACACACACACACACACACACTAAGATATTCAAACCAAACAGATTCAGTTATGTAGACATTACTACTATGGATAAAAGAAGCAGTGGTAAATCTGAGTTAAGACATTTTCATAAAGGAAATTTATAGAGAGCTATTCAAGAGAGCTAAGAAGAAATAAAAGAAATACCTTTGCTTTATGTATTTTTCTCTATATTCAGTATTCAAAAGAAAGAGTTTCAACTGAGGGAATAAAATGTGTTCACTCTTCATCGTCTATCTCATGAAATAAGAGAGATGCCATGACTCATAAATCAACAGACTGTCCTAAAATCAGTTTCAACAAAGCACAAATATGCACAATTTCTCAATTTTGACTGGACCTTTTTTTCCCCCCAAGGTTGCCCCCTAAAATTATTCCAGGTGTGGAACAAGAGAGGGGATTACTTGGGGGCTGTAATAGTCCTGGAAACAATCTGGGATTCATCCTTCTCTGCCCCACAGCCATCCCTTTGTGCACTCCTCTCCCCAGTGGAAAAAAGAAGGCGGATTCCATCTCTCGAATAGTTCCATACATAGAAACTCACCCCCAAGAAGACATGGTAGCTGGCTATTTCGTTTTTTTTCAAATCATCTCTTTGTTGAGAAACATAATCACACTGTAATCTGTGTTGTTTTCCTAGAGGAAAACATAGGCAAAACACTCTCTGACATAAATCACAGCAGGATCCTCTATGACCCACCTCCCAGAGTAATGGAAATAAAAGCAAAAATAAACAAATGGGACCTAATTAAACGTAAAAGCTTTCACACAACGAAGGAAACTATAAGCAAGCTGAAAAGACAGCTTTCAGAATGGGAGAAAATAATAGCAAACAAAGCAACCGACAAAGAATTAATCTCAAAAATATACAAGCAGCTCATACAGCTCAATACCAGAAAAATAAACAAACCAATCAAAAAATGGGCCAAAGAACTAAATAGACCTTTCTCCGAAGAAGACATACAGATGGCTAACAAACACATGAAAAGATGCTCAATGTCACTCATTATCAGAGAAATGCAAATCAAAACCACAATGAGGTACCATCTCATGCTGGTCAGAATGGCTGCCATCAAAAAGTCTACAAACAGTGAATGTTGGAGAGGGTGTGGAGAAAAGGGAACCCTCTTACACTGTTGGTGGGAATGCAAACTAGTACAGCCACTATGGAGAACAGTGTGGAGATTCCTTAAAAAACTGAAAATAGAACTGCCATATGACCCAGCAACCCCACTGCTGGGCATACACACCGAGGAAACCAGAATTGAAAGAGACACATGTACCCCTATGTTCATCGCAGCACTGTTTACAATAGCTAGGACATGGAAGCAACCTAGATGTCCGTCGGCAGACAAATGGATAAGAAAGCTGTGGTACATATACACAATGGAATATTGCTCGGCTATTAAAAAGAACACATTTGAATCCGTTCTAATGAGGTGGATGAAACTGCAGCCTATTATACAGAGTGAAGTAAGTCAGAAAGAAAAACACCAATACAGTATACTAATGCATATATATGGAATTTAGAAAGATGATAATGATGACGCTATATGAAAGACAGCAAAAGAGACACAGACATAAAGAACAGACTTTTGGACTCTGTGGGAGAAGGCGAAGGTGGGATGATTTAAGAGAATATCTTTGAAACATGTATATTACCATATGTGAAATAGCTCGCCAGTCCAGGTTCAATCCATGAGACAGGGTGCTCAGGGCTGGTGCACTGGGATGACCCTGAGGGATGTGATGGGGAGGGAGGTGGGAGGGGGGTTCAGGATGGGGGACACATGTACTCCCATGGCTGATTCATGCCAACGTAGGGCAAAAACCACTACAATATTGTAAAGTAATTAGCCTCCAATTAAAATAAATAAATTAAAAAAATAAATGAAATTAAAAAGAAATCCAGTAGCTGATGGCTTTATGTTGTGGGTTGATTAATACTGAGAATGAGTTGTTACAGAGTTTGAAATTTGTTTATTTTCTGTTTCACCTTCTTTGCCCTATTCCCAAAAGATCAAACTATTTTCTTTTAGACAACATCTAAGAAAAGATAGTTGGTCAATAGTTGGTCAGGGTTGTTAGTAGTTGGCTTATTCTACCAACTGAAACATAAAGGAACACAAAGACGGCAAGTTTGCTTTTTTGTGTCAAGCAACAACCTGCTATGTTTCTGTGCCCTTGATAAGCTAGAAACCAGACTCTTCATATATTATTAATGTAGATAACATTTAGTGTCAAATTCAATAGAGCAATACATTGGAACCCTTATTTGTTTCAATTTGTGAAAATAAAGACATTATGCTAAGAACCTACTGACTACAGGGCAATAGTCCAAACATCTGCTAAAAACTCTCCTTAAACTTAAATAATGGAGCCATACCTTTGTTTAATGCCTTCTATAAAATATAATTTTTATGAGTTCTTTCTCTTAGCCTTTTGAATGCTCATATTCCTATGCAAAATTCAAGTCTTTATTATTTATTCATACTCTCTTATCTATACTATCCAATGGAGAAAAAATTGTTATGCAAAGTTATTAATTTAATTTTGATCGTGATAGGTACATGATACTTAATCTCCTGAACTTAAATTACTTTCTAGCTGCATTTGTGTTGGTCGCTCAGTCATGTCTGACTCTTCGCAGCCCCCACGGACTGTAGTCCACCAGGCTTTTCTGTCCATGGAATTCTCTAGGCATGAATAATGGAGTGGGTTGCCATTTCCTTCTCCAGGGGATCTTCCCACCCAGGGGGTTGAACCTGGGTCTCCTGCATTGCAGCCTGATTCTTTACCATCTGAGTCACCTAGCTGCATTACAATCCATGAATATCATAATTTCTTAAAGCACTGACCACTGAGCATTCACTACCAAACCACATTCAGCTCACCTGTCTCTTGATAAAGATACAATTGAAAGAAGGCTCAATGCTCCAATGGTGACAGACATCCAATTCAAAATAAGCACATATTTTAAGGGTACTAACTTGAGGAGTCCTACAAATGCTGTCCTAAAATTTTCATGCTTACATGAAATGTTTCCTTCAGAATAAAAGAAGCTTCACCTCTATCTACTATGTGAATTCTGAAAATGGAAAAAAAAAAATCAGGCTCTGCCTTTCTTGGCAGGGTCCCTTCACTGCTGAGAAAGTAAAATATGAGCAAAGGAGATTAGATCATTAAACAGTAAAAACACTTTTGATGGCTGTGATTGGAGAAACCAACACATTTTACCATTTTTTATTACATCTGTAAATCCTCTATAGAAATCCATTTATTGGAGGAAGATCTTATTCAGAGAGCATTGTATCTTAAAGCTAACCACACATCCAAAATGCTAAGCCTATGTTTTAAAGTATAAACTCTCCCTAGTGTGATTACAATTTGTTATTGAAAAATAATTACCTCTTGACTGCACTGGTACTTATATAAACAGCATCCTGAAGATGAGACAACTCGGAATGTTGCAAATAACCCCCAGTACCTGTTCGTATAACTCTGATCCTGTGTTTTCAAACAGGAACCACTTGCTGTTTTCAACTGGTCTGGAAATAGGTGTGCAAAGAGATAAAGAAAGGCAGCAACGAAAGGAACTATTTCATACCTGTTCTGCTCTTTCAAAGGAAACGGCTGCCTCTTTCCATTGTTCCCACACGAGCTTAAGTGAATCAATGGCGTCGAGTTACTTTTGATTTGCTACTCTATCAGCCAATAGATTATCCCTCTGGAAGACACAACAAAGAGAGAATAAAACATGCATGAACTTGAAGGTTGCCATTACAAGGCATATCCAGTGATACCAAAATACATGCTGTATCTGTATATCTAATTGGATCATCAGTCAGCTGGTGCTGGGCTCAACCAAATGGTGGTATGAATCTGCCTCCAGGTTTCCACCAGAACTTTCACTCAAGAAAATGGGCTATCCCCTGACATGCAAACTGGGTTCTTTTAATTTTTTTTTATTGAGATATAGTTGACATATTTAATTCCTTTCGGGTGTACAATGTAATGATTCAATGTTTGTATATATTGTTAAGAGATCACCAAGTCTAATTAACATCCATCACCATACATAGTTACAATTTTTTTTCTTGTGATGAAAACTTTTAAGATCGTCTCTCTTAGCAACTATCAATAGGCGATACAGTATTATTAACTATAGTCACCATGCTGTACGTTACATCTTCATGACTTATATTTATTTTGTAGCTAGAAGTTTGTACCTTTTGACCACCTCCAACTGTCACCACTGCTACATTACCCGCCCCCCCCACCCCTGCTTTGCTTAAGGCAACCACCAATCTGATCGCTGTATCTGTGAACTCAGGTTATTTTCAAGTTCCACATGTAAATGAGATTACATGGTATTTGTCTCAATTATTTCACACAGCATGATACCCTCAACATCCATCCATGTTGTCACGAATGTCAGGATTTCCTTTTTTATGGTTAAGTGCTATCTACCATGTTTTCTTTATCCACTGATACACACTTAGGTTGTTTCCGTATCTTGGCTATTGCAAATAATGCTGCTGTGACATGGAGGTACAGGTGTCTTTTTGAGTTAATGTTTTTATTTTCTTCAGATAAGTACCCAGATGTGAAACTCCTGAATCATATGGTAGTTCTTTTTTAGTTTTTGAGGTACTGTTTCCCATAGGTGCTGCACCAATTTACATTCTTATCAGCAGTGCACCAAGGTCTCCCTTTTCTCCACATGTTCATCAACATTTGTTATTTATAGACTTTTTGATGATAGCCAGCTTGACAGGTGTGAGGTGACACCTTACTGTGGTTGTGACTTGCATTTCCCTGATGATTAGTTATGTTGAACACTTTTTCATGTACCACCTGTGTGCCTTCTTTGAAAAAATACCTATTCAGATCTACCCACTTTTAATTGGATTGCTTGCTTGCTGTTTTGCTATTGATTTGTATGAATTCTTTACATATTCTAGATATTAACCCATTGTCAAATGTATGATTTGCAAATACTTTCTCCCATTTGGTAGGTTGCTTTTTTATTTTGTTGATGGTGTCCTTTGCTGCATAGAAGGTTTTTAACTTGATGTATTCTCACTTGCTTATTTTTGTTTTAGTCTTTGCTTTTGATGTCAAATCCAAAATATTGTCACCCACACCAATGTCAAAAGGTACTTCCAAACCTACATTTTCTTCTAAGAGTTTTGTTGTTTCAGGTCTTACATTCAACTTTTTAATCCATTTTGAGCTGATTTTTTTGCATATGATATAATATAGTGATCCAGTTTCATTCTTTTGCATGTGGCTGTCCAGTTTTCCCAACATCATTTATTGAAGAAACTATCCTTTCCCCAGTGTATATTTTTAGCTCATTTGTCATAGATTAATTGACCATATGAGCCTGGCTTTATTTCTGGGTTCTGTATTCTGTCCCACTGATCTGTATGTCTGTTTTTATGCCAATACCATACTGTTTTGATTACTATAGCATTATAATATAGTTTGAAATCAGGGAGTGTGATACCTCCAGCTTGGTGGTTCTTTCTGAAGGTTGCTTTGGATATTCAGGGTCAAGTTGAGTTCTTTTAAATTTTATTTTCCTTTGGTCTAAGGCTAATACTAATCAATTGCTTTAAGATTACTGGAAGGACCATGTAACATTAATAAGGGGAAAACTACAATTTTTCACTACATTAATCCAACAATTTTCATATCTGAACATTTTGCTCTAATTTTAGTTAATAAGCATTGAGCTGACTGAGGTGGTTTTAAGAATTAGAGACTTCTTGTTAAAACTCTTATATAACATAAAAATATAACATGATAAAATAGTTCCGTATGATTTTGAGTAAGATCATAAAGCTTGAAAAAGGGTTAAAGGAGACAGGTGTTACTCTTGAATTTTCCAAATGGGATCTTGCTCCTGAAATTGAAGGTAGAGTTTAAGTTTGCTTCTTAGCATGACACACAACAAACCCTAGTGCTATTTTGTGCAAATATTTCAAAGCACTCTCGCTTCTAGATAGCACTGTTTTTTTTTCCTCAGATACAATGGTTATTTCTCATAGATCCTGATTTCCAGCCGGAGTTTAGGAAGCAGCCCATCATCATGCAAAGAAATTAGGTGAGGATGTGGGGGAGGGGGCGGTGTGGAACTAAAGACATTTCGAAATAAATACCGAAGTTCCAGCATCACTTCATGTTAAGAACAATGTCCTTTTTTTAAAAAAAAATGAAGTATAATTAATTTACAATATTGCATTAGTTTCAAGTGTATAGCATAGTGATTCAGTTATACATGTGTGTGTCTATTGAGATACATATATATGTATATATATATACACATATATATATATGTGGGAAGCCAATATAGACATACATATGTACATATGTATCCTTCTTCAGATTCTTTTCCATTATAGGTTATTAGAAGATACTGAGTATAATTCCCAGTGTTATATGTAGGTCCTTGTTGTCTATTTTATATATAGTAGTGTATGCACATTAATCCCAAACTCCTGATTTATCTCTCTCCCATACACCCCACTATTCCCTTTGGGTAATCATACATTTGTTTTCTATGGGAGTCTATTTCTGTTTCATAAATGAGTTTGTTGGTATCACTTTTTTAGATTACACATTTAAATGATGTCATATGATATTTGTCTTTTGCTGTCTGACTTACTTCACTTATTATGATAATCTCTAAATCCATCTATGTTGTTGCAAATGATATTACTTCATTCCTTTTTTATGGCTGAGTAATATTCATATGTATGTATATGATATGTCATGTCTTTATCTATTCATCTGTCAGTGGACATTTAGGTTGCCTCCATGTCTTGGCTGTTGTAAATAGTGCTGCTATGAACTTTGGGGTGCTTGTATCTTTTTCAGTTAGAGTTTTCTCTGGATATATGCCCAGGATCATATGGTAACTCTTTTTATTTCTTTAAGGAACCTCCATACTGTTCTCCATAGTGGCTGCACCAATTTACATTCCCACCAACAATATAGAAAGGTTCCCTTTTCTCCACACCCTCTCCAGCATTTATTATTTGGAGACTTTTTAATGATGGCCATTCTGACTGCTTTGGGGTGATCCTTCATTGTAGCTTTAATTTGCATTTCTCTAGTAATTAGCAATATTGAGCATCTTTTCATGCTCCTGTTATCATCTGAATGTCTTCTTTGGAGAAATGTCTATTTAGGTCTTCTGCCCATTTTTTGATTGGGTTGTTTGTTTTTTGACATTAAGCTGTATGAGCTCTTTGTATATTTTGGAAATTAAGCCCTTGTCAGTAGCATTGTTTGTAAATATTTTCTCCCAGTCCATAGATTGTCTTTTTTCTTTTGCTCATGGTTTCCTTTGCTGTGCAGAAACATTTAATTACAAGGACAAAAGCTCTAAGTTTATAATTTTTTAAGTACTGCAAAACTCTTAGGTGAAGTAGAACTGTAGCTGTTTTTCAGAGAGAAAACATAGTTTCTTCTTCATCTAGTCATTCACCAGTTGGTTACCTACTAGATCCAGTCATTGCTTAAATGCTAGAAATACCCTGGTAAACAAAAATACAGACTCTGGGTTTGTGGTTTACAGAGTTACAGCCTACTAACAGAGGCAGATATTACTCAAATGATTGCTCAAATAAATATAAGAATTTGGAGAGGTGTTACAAGACCATGTAAATGTTAAAAGACTGTACAAAGGAAGATCAGAAAAAGCTTCTCTGAACAAAAATAGCCACGCAGATATCTGAAAAGAACCAAATGACTGGGTTCATATACTTCTCAAGTATACTTGAGAAGCAAGTATACTCTAGGCAGGAGGAAGAGCATATTCAATGGGCCTGGGCACTTAAACTGAAGAAGTAAAACATTCATGCTGAGGTGCGCTCTAACACATAGAATGTCAGCACATGCCTATATATGTATGGCTTCTGATATATAATCTGAAGATATAGCAGGAAATTCCGCTTAAACAAGTGAGGCTTTCTAGAAATGGTGAAGTTTAAATGATGTTTGTTAAAGGACATAACTCATGAGAAGCACATCAATAACTCCTTGATGCAAAATGCACTAAATGTACTGTAAAAGCAGTATAATCATTGAAGTTTGAATAGGGGAATTTAGAAAATATTACAAGACGAAGCAATGTGGCCTTTCTGTAAGTGAGAAAATTGGAGAGAGAAGTCTATGTGTGTGTGTTTGTATTGGGGGATGGGACACTACATTTTCCCTGTGTGTTCTATTTATGGGCTTCCGAGGTGGCGCTAGTGGTAAGAAAGCCACCTGCCAGTGCAGGAGACGAAAGAGATGTGGGTTCAATCCCTGGGTGGCGAAGATCCCCTGGAGGAAGGCATGGCAACCCACTCCAGTATTCTTGCCTGGAGAATCCCATGGACAGAGGAGCCTGACAGTATACAGTCCATGGGGTCACAAAGAGCGGGACACAACTGAAGCAACTTAGCACTCATAGATGTGCATTCTGTTTATCGGGTCTTCACTATTCCCTTAGGTGCTCCTGGAGACCTTTTATATACCTCTCTCAATTGCCACATAGGGTTAGGGTTATTATAATAAACGGCTAGTATCAATCATCAGCACAGAATCTGCAACAGGGACTAGATGAATTTTAATATTCAATCAAAATAACCTAAGAATCATAAACATTAGGGTACATGGTGTTTAATGTAAGCTTCGTATATCAGCAGATGCAAACACCACTCTTTTTGAACATGTGATGTACAAGGGCACGTAGTTGCAACAAATAATGTTAGTTGCTTAGTCATGTCTGACTCTTTGAGATCCCATGGAATGTAGCCCATGATCCCAGAGCCAGGCTCCTCTGTCCATGGAATTTTCCAGGCAAGAATACTGGAGTGTGTTGCCATTTCCTTCTCCAGGAGCTCTTCCCTATGCAGGGATCAAACCCAGGTCTCCTGCATTGCAGGAAGATTCTTTACCATCTGAGCCACCAGGGAAGGCCTAATCGAAAATAAATCTGAAGAACCCAATCTAAAGAACCCAGTGCAATGAACAAGGCATTATTATTGCTCTCTCTGTTATTATTACCCTACTACATTGTTGCTGTTATTATTGCTATTATATGGAATTCAGGTCATTTTTCAAAGGGACAAGTGATCTGGGTGAAATTCATTCAGTTAAGTGAATTTAGAAAGGGAAAAGATAAGTTATTCCTTTGACTGTGTAAAATTAAGAGGTTATTGGCTACCAGTCCAGCAGCACCTCAAACAAAATTACAGAACATTTCTGGCATTTCTGTAAAACCAAGTGTTCTTTTTTCGGAATGCAAATTGGTTAATTCCTATTATATTTCATAATTTTTCAAAGTTAAAAAATGTCCCTTTTAAGAAGAGGTTACAAAGAAGATGGAAATTATAAAGTGCCTAAATCTATAAATATGAAGAAAGCATAGAATCACAGAAGGCTAAGAGGGATGGTAACCACAAATCAAAAACCTACAACAGATATACAATTAAAGAGAAAGGAAAACAAGCACATCACTAAAAAAAATTATTAAACCACAAGGAAAGAAACTAAATGAAGAAAATAACAGAGAACTACAAAAGCAAAATGGCAGTAAGTACACACCTAGCAATAATAATTCTGAATGTCAATGGGTTAAATGTTTTAATAAGATAATATAGGGTGGCTGATTAGAAAAAAAAAAAAACAGGATCTGTCTTATAAGAGACTCACTTCAGAAATAAAAACACACAGAGATTGAAAATGAGAGGATGGAAAAAGATATTTCAATATTTAATAGATGGATATTTAAACAATGGAAATGACAAGAAACTGGAGATAGCAATACTCATAGCAGAAAAAAACAGACTTTAAAACAAAGTCTAATGAAAGATAAAGAAGAGCATTATATAATGATAAAGGGATCAATATAAGAAAAGAATATAGCACTTATCAACATATATGTACCTAATGTAGAAACACCTAAATATATAAAGCAAATATTAATGGACATAAAGGGAGAAGCTGACAAAACTACAATAGGAATAGAAGACTAACACCCCATTTGCATCAATGGACAGATTATCCAGACAGAAAATCAATAAGGAAATTGTGGTCTTAAATGATATTAGACTAACTAGATTTAATAGATATCTGCAAGGCATTCCATCTAAAAACAGAATATACATTTTTTTCAAGTACATGTGGAACATTCTCTATGATCAATCACATCTAGGCCACCAAATAAGTCTCAAGAAATATTAAAGGATAGAAATTATATCAAGAATTTTTTCTGATAACAGTAGTATGAAACTTGAAATCAATTGCAGAAAGAAAACTAGGGGGAAAATGGAGACTAGACAACATGCTAACATAAAAACAATGAGTCAATGAAGAAATTACAGAGGAAATAAATCAGAAAATACCTCCAGATGAATGAAAATGGAAGCACAACTTCCCAAACCTATGGAATGCAGGAAAATGCAGTTCTAAGAAGGAAGTTTATAGTGATTAGGCCTATCTCAAGGACAAAAAACATTTCAAATAAACAATCTAACTTAATATCTAAAGGAATTAGAAAAAGAAAATCAAAGTCAGCAAAAGGAAGGAAATAATAAAGATCAGAGAGAAAATAAAGTAGATACAAAAATAAAAGAAAATATCAGTGAAACCAACAGTAGTCTTTTTAAAAGACAAATATAAAATTGATAAACTTTTAGCCAGGCTTATAAAAAAGAGATAGGACCCAAATAAACGAAATAAGAAATGATAGAGGAAAACATAGCAACCAATAATATCGCAAGGATACAAAATATCATAGAATACTATGAACAATGATAGTCTAATAAATTGGATAACCTAGAAGAAATGGGCAAATTTCTAGAAACATACAACTCTCTAAGACTGAATCAGAAAGAAATAGACAATCTGAACAGACTGATCACTGGTAGTGAAATTGAATTTATAATTTAAAAACTCCCAGGAAACAAAAGCCCAGGACCAGACAGCTTCATAGGGGAATTTTACAAAACATATAAAGAAGAGCTAATACCTATCCTGCTCAAACTATTCCAAAGAAATAAAAAAAAAAGAGAATAAAGCACTCCCAAATTCATTCTACTATTACCCCGATCCCAAAACCAGACAAAGACACTACAACAAAGGAAATTAAAGCCAGTATCTCTGATGAATATAGATGCAAAAATCCTCAACAAAATATTAATAAGCTGAATTCAACAATATGTTAAAAGAATCATGCTTATACACCATGATCAAGTAGGACTTATTCCAGGGATACAAGGATGG
Organism: Cervus canadensis; assembly: GCF_019320065.1. Classification (NCBI taxonomy): domain Eukaryota; kingdom Metazoa; phylum Chordata; class Mammalia; order Artiodactyla; family Cervidae; genus Cervus; species Cervus canadensis. The sequence continues at coordinate 29,122,495 of NC_057397.1, read as the reverse complement.
TCCAGTATTTGCAGACCAATCAGTGTGATACACCACATTAAGACCTGGCTAAAAGAAATCACATAATCATCTCAATAGATGCAGAAAAAGCATTTGACAAAATTCAACATTCATTCATGATAAAAATTCTCATCAAAGTGGGTATAGGCGAAGATATCAAGTCCCATTACATCATGGCAGACAGATGAGGAAACAATGGAAACAGTCACAGATTTTATTTTCTTGGGCTCCAAAATCACTGCACATGGTGACTGCAGCCATGAAATTAAAAGACATTTGCTCCTTGGAAGAAAGGCTATGACCAACCGCCATTCAGTTCAGTTCAGTCACTCAGTCGTGTCCGACTCTTAGCGACCCCATGAATCGCAGCATGCCAGGCCTCCCTGTCCATCACCAGCTCCTGAAGTTTACTCAAACTCATGCCCATTGAGTCGGTGATGCCATCCAGCCATCTCATCCTCTGTCGTCCCCTTCTCCTCCTGCCCCCAATCCCTCTCAGCATCAGGGTCTTTTCTAATGAGTCAACTCTTCACATGAGATGGCCAAAGTACTGGAGTTTCAGCTTCAGCATCAGTCCTTCCAATGAACACCCCGGACTGATCTCCTTTAGGATGGACTGGTTGGATCTCCTTGCAGTCCAAGGGACTCTCAAGAGTCTTCTCCAACACCACAGTTCAAAAGCGTCAATTCTTTGGCGCTCAGCTTTCTTCACAGTCCAACTCTCACATCCATATATGACCACTGGAAAAACCATAGTCTTGACCAGATGGACCTTTGTTGGCAAAGTGATGTCTCTCCTTATACACAGCATATTAAAAAGCAGAGACATCACTTTGCCAGCAAAAGTCCGTATAGTCAAAGCTATGGTTTTTCCTGTAGTTGTGTGTGGATGTGAGAGTTGGACTATAAAGAAGGCTGAGCGCCGAAGAATTGATGCTTTCAAATTGTAGTGCTGGAGAAGACTCTTGAGAGCCTCTTGGACAGTGTGGAAATTAAACCAGTCAATCCTAAAGGAAATCAACCCTGAATACTCATTGGAAGGACTGATGCTGAGCTGAAGGTCTAATACTTTGGCCACCTGATGGGAAGAGCCGACTCACTGTAAAAGACCTTGATGCCGGGAAAGATTGAGGACAAGAGGAGAAGGGGGTGGCAGAGGATGAGATAGTTAGATAGCATCACTGACTCACTGAGTTTGAGCAAACTCCGGGAGATAATGAAGGACAGGGAAGCCTGGCATGCTGCAGTTCATGGGGTCCAAAGAGTTGGACATGACTTAGTGACTGAACAACAAAAATTCAAACAAAATAAAGAGCATTTATATAAAAAAGACCAATAACACAATTAGCATCATAATCACTGTGAAAATTTGACAGTCTTTCCTCTAGAGTCAGGAACAAGACAAGGATGCCCACTATCACCACGTCTATTTAACATAGTATTGGAAACGCTAGCCACAACAATCAGACAAGGAAAAGGAATAAAAGGCATCCAGATTGAAAGAGAACTAAATCTGTGACTATTTGCAGATTTCATGGTACTATTTCTAGAAAACCCTAAAGTCTCCAACAACAACAACAAAAAAACCTGTTGAAATGAATAAATAACTTTTTTTAATTTGCAGGATACAAGATTGATATACAGAAATCTGTTGCTTTTTGAAACAGTAATAATGAATTATCAGAAAGACAAATTTTAAAAATCTGGTTTAAAATCACATCAAAAAGACTAAAATATGTAAGAATAAACTTAACCAAGGAGATAAAAGATCTATATTCTGAAAACTGTAAAACATTAATGAAGGAAATTGAAGATGATACAAAGAAAATGGAAAGATACTCCATGTTCTTGGATTGGAAGAATTAATATTGTTAAAATGGGCTTACCACCTAAAGCAATCTACAGATGAAATGCACTCTCTATCAAAATACCCATGACATTTTTCACAGAAGTAGAACAAGTAATTCTAAGATTTACATGAAACTACAATGACATTTAATTGCCAAAGCAATCTTGAGAGAAAAAGGACAGAGCTGGAGGTATCAAGCTCCCTTACTTCAGGCTATACTCTGAAACTACAGTAAGCAAAACAGCATGGTACTGGCACAAAAACAGATATATTGATCAATGGGGCAGAATAGAGAGCCCAGAAATAAACCCACAAGCTTATGGTCATTTAATCTACAACAAAGGAGGCAAGAATATACAATGGAGAAAAGACAGTCTCTTCAGTAAGTGGTGCTGGAAAAACTGGACAACTACATGTAAAAGAATGAAATTAGAACATTCTCTAACACCATACACAAAAATAAACTCAAAATGGATTAAAGACCTAAATGTAAGACCAAATTCTATAAAACTCCTAAAGGAAAACATAGGCAGAATATTCTTTGACATAAATAACAGCAATATCTTTTTGGATCTGTCTCTTAAGGCAAAAGAAACAGAAGCAAAAATAAACAAATGGAACCTAACTAAACTTAAAAATGTTTGCACAGCAAAGGAAACCATTGACAAATGAAAAGACCACCTATGGAATGGGAGAAAATATTTGTAAATGATGTGACTGACAAGAGGTTAATATCCAAAATATATAAACAGCTTATACAACTGAACATCAAAAGACAAACACCTGATGAAAAATATGGGCAGAACTGAAGAGATGTTTTTCCAAAGAAGATATACAGATGACCCACATACTCTTGAAAATATGCTCAATATCACTAATCATCAGAGAAATGAAAATTGAAACCACAATGAGATGTTGCCTCACACCTGTCTACATGGCTGTTGACAAATAACATTTTGTCAAGGATGTGGAGAAAAGGGAACCCTCCTGCATTGTTGGTGGGAAAGAAAATTGGTGCAGTCCAATGAAAAATAGTACAGAGTTTGCTCAAAAAAATAAGAATAGAACTACCATCACTTCAGTTGAGTTCAGTTCAGTCACTCAGTAGTGTCCGACTCTTTGCAGCCCCATAAACTGCAGCACGCCAGGCCTCCCTGTCCATCAGAAACTCTGGGAACTTACTCAAACTCATGTCCATTGAGTTAGTGCTGTCATCCAACCATCTCAACCTCTGTCATCCCCTTCTCCTCCTGCCCTCAATCTTTCCCAGCATCAGGGTTTTTTCAAATGAGTCAGTTCTTTGCATCAGGTGGCCAAAAAAATTAGAGTTTCAGCTTCAGCATCAGTCCTTCCAATGAACACCCAGGACTGATCTTTAGGATGGACTGGTTGGATCTCCTTGCAGTCCAAGGGACTCTCAAGAGTCTTCTCCAACACCACAGTTCAAAAGCATCAATTCTTCGGTGCTCAGCTTTTTTCACAGTCCAACTCTCACATCCATCTGTGACTACTGGAAAAACCAAAGCTTTGACTAGATGGACCTTTGCTGGCAAAGTAATGTCTGTTTTTTAATATGCTGTCTAGGTTGGTCATAGCTTTTCTTCCAAGGAGCAAGTGTCTTTTAATTTCATGGCTGCAGTCACCATCTGCAGTGATTTTGGAGCCCCCAAAAATGAAGTCTCCAACTATTCCATTGTTTCTCCATCTACTTGCCATGAAGTGATGGGACCAGATGCCATGATCTTAGTTTTTTGAATGTTGAGCTTTATGCCAACTTTTTCACTCTCCTCTTTCACTTTCATCAAGAGGTTCTTTTGTTCCTCTTCACTTTCTGCCATAAGGGTGGTGTCATCTGCATATCTGAGGTTATTGATATTTCTCCTGCCAATCTTGATTCCAGCTTGTGCTTCATCCAACCCAGAATTTTGCATGGTGTACTCTGCATGTAAGTTAAATAGCAGGGTGACAATATACAGCCTTGATGTACTCCTTTTCCTATTTGGAACCAGTCTGTTGTTCCATGTTCAGTTCTAACTGTTGCTTCTTGACCTGCATGCAGACTTCTCAGGAGGCAGGTAAGGTGGTCTGGCATTCCCATCTCTTTAAGAATTTTCCAAGTTTGTTGTGATCCACACAGTTGAAGGCTTTGGCATAGTCAATAAAGCAGATGTTTTTTCTGGAACTCTCTTGCTTTTTCGATGATTCAGTGGATGTTGGCAATTTGATCTCTGGTTCCTCTGCCTTTTCTAAATCCAGCTTGAACATCTGCAACTTCACAGTTCATGTACTGTTGATGCCTGGCTTGGAGAATTTTGAGCATTACTTTGCTAGCATGTGAGATGAGTGCAATTGTGCAGTAGTTTAAACGTTCTTTGACATTGCCTTTCTTTGGGATTGAAATGAAAGCTGACCTTTTCCAGTCCAGTGACCACTGCTGAGTTTTCCAACTTTGCTGGCATATTGAGTGCAGCACTTTCATAGCATCATCTTTTAGGATTTGGAATAGCTCAACTGAAATTCCATCACCTGCGCTAGCTTTGCTGGTAGTGATGCTTCCTAAGGCCCACTTGACTTTGTAGTCCATGATGTCTGGCTCTAGGTGAGTGATCACACCATCGTGGTTATCTGGGTCATGAAGGTCTTTTTTGTAGAGTTCTTCTGTGTATTCTTGCCATCTCTTCTTAATATATAAGAAGCGACACAGCCTTGGCTCTTCTAAGGCTTAATATCTAAGAATATAGATATCTAAGAAGGTGTCTTAATATCTTAAGTCCTCTTAGTATCTAAGAAGGACCACAGCCTTGTCTAACAATGAAACTATGAGCCATGCCAGGTAGGGCCACCAAAGACAGACCATGGTGTAGAGTTCTGACAAAATGTGGTCCACTGGAGAAGGGAACGGCACACCACTTCAGTATTCTTGCCTTGAGAACCCCATAAACAGTATAAGAAGAACTACCATATGACTGAACAATTCCACTGCAAGGCAAAGAAAATAAAAACACTAATTCTAAGAAATGCATTCTCCCCAATGTTCATAGTAGCATTATTTATAATAGCCAAGATATGGAAGCAATCTATATGTCCATCAACAGATAAATGGATAAAGATGTAGTGTGTGTGCGTGTGTACATACACACACACACAATGGAATATTACTCAGCTGTAAAAAGAATAAAATTCTGCCATTTGCAACAATATGAATGGACCTAGAGAGTGTCATGCTTAGTGAAATAAGCCAGATAAATACAATTACTCTGTGTAATCATTTGTATGTGGAATCTAAAAAATGAACCAAACAAAGGAATATAACATAGGAATAGACTCACAGATATAGAGAACAAACTAGTGGCTACCAGTAGGGAGGGAGAAGGGGAGGGACAAGATAAGGGTATGGGATTAAGAGATGCATACTACTATGTATAAAATAAATAAACAATAAGGATATATTGTACAGTACAGGGAAATATATATGTTATTTTTAATAACTTTGAAATGGAATATAGTCTATAAAAATACTTAATCATTGTGCTATACATCTAAATTAATATAACATTGTAAATCAACTGTACTTCAGTTTTAAAAAGAACCATAGAAGACCTAAAGAGGGAAAAACTAGAGAGGAACTCTTTCTAAAATCAGTGGGAAAGGTTTTAAGAATTCTGATGTGTAGGTGCCACCCATGGTGTCCCAAAGCAAAAATCTCTTAGTTTTAACCTAACACAAAAGCTTGCACAGTGGACCCAGCTCAGGCACTTTTAGGGCTCCAGGTGGTTCTGTAGAGTTTCCTGCATTAAGAGCTAGTGCTGACTGGTTCCCAGATTCATTGGACCTGACAACTTTAGTTAAGTAACATGAGAAGCACTTGTTGACCAAGCAGCTGTCTGGAGGAATTTTCCTTTGCCTGGGTTTCCTAAGAAAACACTTAGATAAAATAATGGCATCTGTGTGATTCAACAGAAAATAAAATTTGGCTTCTCAAAGTTTAAATCAAGAAAAATTATCCAAAAAAAAACCATTCCTGTAGACTCTGGGCAAGTCACTTTAATCCACTTTTCTTCTCTACAAACAGTCATAAAATATGAACCCTTTTTATCTCTTAGAACTTTTATCAAATGTCTAGTATAGATGTGCCAAGAATGACACTAGGAACTTTCATAAACACAAATCTAATGATTATTTTCTAGGGTTGGGGTTTGAGCAGTTAAGACAATCGTTGGCTCTCTCTCTGCCCCCTAAAATTGAAACAGAGTATGCTGAAAGTGCTTTGATAATTTGAATGTGTAATCCTGGTAGATTTCACCCCAAATATCTAATTTATCAGTAAGCGGAATGAGCTATGCTATGCATATAGTGCAAGACATTGTACTGGGGGTTGTGATGCTTTTAGAGGTGATAATAATGGTGCTGGTGATGCCAGCAACTTACATGTTAGATTTTTTTGTTGGAAACCTACAGAAGTATGAGAAGGGTATACTCCTATCCTTATTTTACAGAGGAGGAATATAAGATTAGAGAGGCTGATGAACTGCCCAAATTTACCAGCTATTAAGCCGTGGACCTGGGCTTTGATGTCACATCCCAGGCTCTTAACTCACCAGAGAGCTTTGCTTCAGGAGTTCACGGTCTATTAATATATTCCCTTGCTTATCAATCTGTGAATGAGCCAGATGGTGTATGTTTTAAAGTTCATGAAAAAAAAAATTGGAGTAATGGATTTAAACAAGGAAGTATCAATAAGCCCGTTCCTTAGTGAGGTTCAATATGTAGTTCAGTGTCAAGGACAGTATCTGTTTGGTTAAATAAAACTCTGAATCTGAGACCTGTATTACTGAAAAAGTATTGATTGTGTCTTGTACCCTGCTAGGAAACATAACATGGACTTCACAGATGTGAAATTTAAACACCTTGTCGCTTACTTACAGTAAGCACTTGCTGTGATAAACCAAGGAGACGTCAAGTCCAACAGAAGTGTTTATTTGACAAAATGTCTCTAAGCAGAATGTTGATCCTTGATGTTGCCTGTAGTTGTTCCCCATTCACATTAGCTCAAGATGTCTCTTTTGTTAATTAGCTAAAAGAGATCGAGGACAAAAACAAAAATAAAAACCTTTACTCAAGGCAAAATTTCCCTTCAATATGGTTTCCAGTATAGTGATTATTCTGCACATTGTCATATAAATGTGACCAAACAGACTACAAAGCCAACAGAGTACACAGCTATCAGAATAGTAGTCATTCCTTTTTTTTTTTTTTTTTGCATTTAAGTAGTAGTTCAATAGCACTGGCCATAGATATATCTTTAACGCTAATAAACCCACTAACTGCTCAGTCGTGTCCAACTCTTTGCAGCCCCATGGACTGTAGCCCACCAGGCTTCTCTGTCCATGGGCTTCTCCAGGCAAGAATATTGGAGTGAATTGCCATTTCCTCCTCCAGGGGATCATTCCATCTCAGGGATCCAATCCTCGTCTCTTGCATCTCCTGCATTGGCAGGTGGATTCCTTACCACTAACACCATAAGGCCCACTTTCAAATGAAGCCTCAACCAGCACAGGTAACAGACATGTATTTGAAAGAGAAAGAAATACTTAAGGATTCCTTCTAGAGATTAATAACTGCCCTTATATCATACTTGGTAATTTCCTAAGGTTTTCCACGTTAGATACATTATCTGACACTCAGTGTCTGTTTTAAGGAAGAGCCAACTGACTACTTGTGGTCATGTCACTTTCCCCAAGCATGAACATCAATCCTGAGGGGCAGGAAGCTGGAACTAGGGCCCCACCTAAGTACTCTACTTCCAAATCTGTCCTTTTATATCCTTGTTAATTTAAAAGGCTCAATTGAGAAACAGAATCATAAATAGCCGAGAATCCTCTTGCACGTGGTCAAGCAGCTCCTGCAACAACCACAGGCCTGGAAGCAGGGCAGTCCTCTGAACTTGCACCAGTTTCTCATGTCCACAGTGGATTTTCCAGAGGAACATTTCAACTTACTCACTGGGGTAATGGCTATGACTTTGTGCCCTCTCTTGTAGGTACAGGGCTCCCCAGGTGGCACAATAGTAAAGAACCTGCCTGCCAATGCAGGAGACATAAGAGACACAGGTTCAGTCCCTGGAAGATCCCCTGGAGGAGGGCATGGCAACCCACTCCAGTATTCTCGCCTGGAGAATCCCATGGACAGAGAAGCCTGGCAGGCCATGGTCCATGGGGTCACACAGAGTTGGACGTGACAGAAGCGACTTTGCAGCAGCAACAGCATTGTAAATACCCATTTCCCCCTCTGTTTGCTAAAGGTTTGTCTTTCAGATGAACAGCTAGGACCCACTAACTTGTAATCAACTCATTAGTTTTTTGGTCTGCATGACCTTCTTCTGTTTTGTGGAGTAAGCGGTGCTTTACAGTTGACAACATGTCATTGCTAAGCACAGTCTCGCTGTCTGCTGAATGCCTTTGGAAGGTGCACAGACTGAATAGCTAAAGCTGAGATGCCTCTCCCAGTGGGTGGAAGTAGACAGGCCCCTTTCTTTTTCTTCTTTTTTAATGTATTTGGCTTCGCTGGGTCTTAGTTGTGGCACATGAACTTGTAGTTGAGACATGTGGGATCTAGTTCTCTGATCAGGGATCAAACCCCGATCCCCTGCATTGCAAGCTCAGAGTCTTAGCCACTGGACCACCAGTAGACAGTCTCCTTTCTGAATGATATGTAGTCAGGGGCACACATACACACATCCATGGCTTCTAAGCCTGCAGGATGAGATAGGCTCTGATGCTGTCTCCCTCCTGTCCTCCTAGGTGGGCACTTGTGCAGCTCGGGCTCTCTTCACAGGCCTCAGAGACCCAAAGCTGAGCCCTGTCACCCCTTCCAGGGCCCTCACCACCCCTGTCAAACCTCCCCTGGGCCATTCCCAACTGCTCTACACCTGCTTCTCCCAGACTCTTCCATGAGTCCTGCACCGCTGTCCAGAGTGCTCCAGAAGCCATGAACATTCTGCCAGAACATCCTCGCAGCCAGAGACGATTGGTGAGAGCTGATCCAGGGCCACAGACCCTGGGTCACCAGCTGGATCACCAGCTGGCCACCACCAAAGTCCCACCAACTGTCAGGGCAACAACTAATGAAGTAAAAGTAGTGAGAGCATTAGTCACTCAGTCGTGTCCAACTCTGTGTGACCCTATGGACTGGGTAGCCTGCCAGGCTGCTCTGTCCATGGGATTGTCCAGGCAGGAATACTGGAGTGGATAGCCATTCCCTTTCTCCAGGAGATCTTCCCGACCGGGGGATCGAACCTGGGTCTCCCACACTGCAGGCAGATTCTTTACTGTCTGAGCCTCCAGGGGAGCCACAGGACCCCTGCAGTCCTTCAGCCCTCCTTGTGGGGTCTCCTCTATCGGGCTTCTCCACTCTTTCAGGGCCAGATACTAAGTGTAGAACTCAGGAAACCAGTTAAATGACTGGCCCTGGAAGTAACAAGCCGGGTCCGCACACGAATTAGCTTGTACCTGGGACACAATCCACACCCTCCCAAAGAGCAGAGCAGACCGGACAGTCTCAGCATGGGGTGGGAGGGTCAGTGACAAGGGCTTCCCCACAAAGGAAGCTGTAACCCTGCCCAGCACCCTCTGGTGGGTGTCCCACGACCCGGCGTCAGGACTTGGACATCCAGAAAGTGGTCTCAAAAGCCTTTGCTGTATCTTTCTTAGGGACAGAGCAAAACAGTCAAAAGAATAATTTTCAACATTTGATCTCACATTAGGAAAATGAAGCCGAGCATCTATTCCCTGTGACTGTATCGCCCTCTGGTGTTCAAAATGTAATGAACCGTAAACAGGAATTTCAGCTTCTAAACAGTCCTCACCCGAAATCACCAGTTCTGTTTAGTATCCCTGGACTTCTCAGCTAGCAAAATGGTAAAGAATCTGCTTGCCAATGCAGGAGACGCAGGAGATCCGGGTTCAATCCTTGGATGGGCAAGATCCCTGGAGATGGGAATGACAATTCTCTCCAGTATTCTTGCCTGGAAAATTCCATGGACAGAGAAGCCTGGCATGCTACAGTCTACAGGGTCACAAAGAGTTGGACATGACTGAACACACGCGCAGACAGATACTCATCGCTGACGCGGCTCCCTCAGCTACCTGAGATTCTGAGAATCACCAAGAAAAACACTCATGGAAATATCAGGGTGGGGCAAGCCATGGCTAGAGGGGACACCACCCTTTTGCTGCGTTCTTCTGAAGCTGAAGTTTTGCAATAGTGTCGAGTAGCTAGGCAGTTGGGGGGGTTAAAACATAACCTTATAAAAATCTGTTCTGAAGTTTCTGTCTGAAGGGGGAAACTTAGGGGCAGTTACTGCAATTCAGAGGTCTCATACCCATTGACTGGGCCAGAGCAGAAGACCCAAGAGCTCCAGGCAGCGAATCCACAACCAGCACATCAGTGCCTACTGGTTGCTGCTGGGGGAGGCAGAGGCCAAGAGCCATTCCCACGCTCTTGCTCGCTCTCGCTTTCACTCTCTCTCTCTCTCTCTCTGGCACATCACAGAGGTCCCGAAACACCAGATCTCAGTCAGGTGTTCCTCAACCAGCAAGGTGGGGTAAGTGTTTTAAAGGCAAGAGCACACTGCAGTCTGAAAGGGCTGCTCTGGCCTCACACTCAGCTACCTTGAATTTATAGCTTCTGGTTACCAGTTAGAAGAGGAGACAACTCATCTACACTTAAAAGCACACTCCAGGGTGTATGCCCAGTAGTGAGATGCTTGGGTCATATGCTAGTTTTATTCCTAGTTTTTTAAGGAGTCTCCATACTGTTCTCCATAGTGGTTCTATCCATTTGCACTCACACCAACAGTGTAAGAAGGTTCCCTTTTCTGCACACCCTCTCCAGCATTTATTGTCTGTAGACTTTGATGGTGGGCATTCTGACTAGTGTGAGGTGATACCTCATTGTGGTTTTGATTTGCATTTCTCTAATAATGAGCTATGTTGAGTATCTTTCCATGTGTTTATTATGCACCTGTATGTTTTCTTTGGAGAAATGTCTGTTTAGCTCTTCTGCCCACTTTTTGATTGGGTTGTTCATTTTTCTGGTTTTGAGCTGCATAAGCTGCTTGTACATTTTGGAGATTAATTCTTTGTCAGTTGTTTTGTTTGCTACTACTTTCTCCCGTTCTGAGGGCTGTCTTTTCACCTTGCTTGAAAAAGATACCTGTACCCCAGTGTTCACTGCAGCACTATTTATAATAATAGCTAGGACATGGAAGCAACCTAGATGTCCATCGGCAGATGAATGGATAAGGAAGTTGTGGTACATATACACAATGGAATATTACTCAGCCATAAAAAGGAATGCATTTGAGTCAGTTCTAATGAGGTGGATGAACCTAGAGTCTATTATACAGAGTGAAGTAAGTCAGAAAGAGAAAGACAAATGCCATATATTAACGCATATATATGGAATCTGGAAAGATGATATGACAATCCCACATACATGGCAGCAAAGAAGCCACAGACATAAAGAATAGACTTTTGGATTCAAAGGAAGGAGGAGAAGGTGAGATGATTTGCAAGAATAGCATTGAAACATATGTATTACCATAGGTAAAATAGATGACCAGTGTGGGTTTGATGTATAAAGCAGGGCACCCAAAGCTGGTGCTCTGTGACAACTTGGAGGGATAGGATAGGGAGGAAGGTGGGAGGGGGGTTCAGGATGAGGGGGACACATGTGTACTTATGGCCGATTCATACTGATATATGGCGAAAACTATCACAATATTGTAAAGTAATTATCCTCCAATTAAAATAAATAATTTTTTTTTTTTTTTTAAAAAGCACACTCGACAATCCGAGGCAGCTGACAAGGAGGAGCAGATGACAGTGCAGGACAGCCAGGCTGGGGGAGGGGGAAGGGGGGGTTCCCTGGGAGCCAGAGCACGGGAACAGGGATCTTCCCTCCATAGTTCTCACTGGGGAACTTCCGCCGGTCTGGTGCCCAGACTGGATGGCATGGCAGGTGTCGGTTTCTAGCCATGCTGAACAAGCTAGTACAAAGTGGATGGCTTAGAACAACGGAAGCGTATCATCTCACAGCCCTGGGAGGCTGAAGTCTGAAATCAAGGTGTTGTGGGCCAGGCCGGTTTCTTCTGGTGGCTCCAAGGGAACAAAGCTCATGGCATCCTCTTAGCTTCTGGCACTGGGCCATCCTTGGCATGCCTCAGTCTCTGCCTCCATCGCCACAGTGTCCTCCCTGCTCTGTCTTCATACGGTGCTCCTCTCTCTGTGTGTCTGTGTCTGCGGCTGCTCTTATAGACTACAGTCATGTGGGATTAAGGACCCACGTTGCCCACTCCAGTATCCGTGCCTGGGAAATCCACGGACAGAGGAGGGTGGGGGGCAGGTGGCGGCTACGGTCCATGGGGTCACAGAAGAGTCAGATACGACTGAGCGACTAAACAACAATAACTATTACTCCATGATGTCCTCATCTTAACTGACATCTTAATTACATGGGCAGAACCCTACTTTCAAGAAGGTCACATCCACACACGCTGGGCATTATGACATTTCTCCTTTAGTGACACAGTTAAACCCACAACAGGACTGTAAGGCTGGGCAGATTGGAGGTTCTCATTAGGCCTATTCAGTGGTGTACTGGAAAATGTTCAGCAACCAGATTTCCAGGGGAGAAAAAGCCCTAGTGGTGAAGTGTTTGAAAATTTTCTTGGCATAACTGTTCCCTCCCAGGTCTGCTTCAAGCTACCAACATAACACCCAGCTTGCCAAAATTCCAGAAAATTTGACGATGTGCATCCCTCATCCACTGGTGCGAACCAACTCCCACATGCTGTTGAGCCTACAATAACTTACAATGTCAATGGCTAAAAGGAGTTGTCCAAAACAGTTTGTTCTGTGTGTTTACACAGGCTTCTCTTGTGGCACAGTGGTGAAGTGTCTTCCTGCCAGTACAGGAAATGCAGGGTTGATCCCTGGAGGAGGGCACGGCAACCCACTCCAGTATTCTTGCCTGGAAAATTCCATGAGCAGAGGAGCCTGGAGGGCTTTAGTCCAAAGGGTTGCAAAGAGTTTGACACGACTGACTACACACACATATTAGTTTACCTGTTGAGGCCAAGGTGCCCCTACAACTTTTGATTATCTGTACATAAGGTGACCAATTCATGTATACTGCATATCAACTTTTAAATCTGAGCACGCCTTGGGGCCATTCTATTTTCTGGGCCTCCCTAGCCCTGAAGCAGCTGCAGCAGCATTCTCCTTCCAGCCTTCCAGACACTCTGCCCCCAACCTTTGATGTCCTTACCGTCCACAGGTCCCGTTTGCCCCATGGCTGTCCCCAGATCTATCAACTCACTCGTGTTCCTCAGGATCGTGGCACTCGGCTCTCACTCTCTCCACCCCAAGTCCTGTAACTGACCTTTGACTGAAGGTCCTTCAGCTCCCACCTAGTCCTCCCAGCCAGCCCACCCTCCCTTGTGACCCCTTGTTCAGGTACCTGGATGTTCTCCAGGTCACAAACCTTGAACTCCAGCCTCACCCACTACTGCCTACCTCACCACCTCACTTCCCTGTGCTCGTGGTACTAATCTCACTAGTACCCCCAGCTCCCCAAATCTATCAGCTTGTTCCTCTCTTCCATCCTCTCCCTTTTCAGCTTAGATACTGTAACTATAATATATATTCCCTTGTCCATGCTCCCAATTCCTTTTACCACTCCAGCCAACATCCAGCTGTGCATCAATGGCTAAGGCAGATGTCAGCACCACAGACCCACTATCTCTGGTACCAGCTGCAACCATGCCCCATACCCTCTGTGTGTCTTGTTGCCAAGTTCTGTCCAACTCTTTGAGACCCCATGGAAGGCAGCATGCCAGGCCTCCCTCTCCCTCACTATCTCCCAGAGTTTGCCTGTGTGTCCTAGGGGAACCCTAATCCTTTCACCATTCTCCATCACTCTCATCCCAAACTCCTTTTTCAATTCCATCGAAAGACATTATGCCCTACTTGGGAAAGAAACATGGAGTACTCGACGGTTAATAAGGTATTTTCACATAGCTTCATTTGACTGCCACAGAAGCTGGGGCAGGCAGGCAGGGAAAGAGTTCTTATTCCCATTTCATAAACCAAGAGACTCCTCTGAGGCTCAGAGGAGCTTCATGTTAACACTGGACAGTTACTAGCAAAGCCCCGGTTGGTGCACAGGTTCCAAGATCCCCTAGTCAAGCAGTGAAGTGGATATTTGTCCAAGGGCATGAGTGAGTCCTTGGCAGCCAGGACGAGCAACCATGTCTCTGTGTACCTTCCAGATTCTCTATCCACCTCTAGGGTGTGCTGCCTTCACAACAATGGCTCTATTGCTCTCAAAACACCTGAAGTTCATTTATCCTTTATGTTTGTGTATGTGTGTTAGTTGCTTGTGCGTGCTAAGTCATTACAGTTGTATCCGACTCTTTGTGACCCCATGGAGTGTAGCCCATTAGGCTCCTCTGTCTGTGGAATTCTCCAGGCAAGAATACTGGAGTGGGTTGCCTTCCCTTCTCCAGGAGATCTTCCCCACCCTGGGATCAAACCTGCATCTCCTGCATTGCAGGCAGATTCTTTACCATCTGAGTCACTGAGGAAGCCCCCCTTTTATGTTTAAAAAATTTTAAAGTAGAATGATCTTGAAAACAATAAGCAATGTTATTTTACGTTTTTTTTTTCAAGTTGTTCCCACCAAGGACTGTTTCTCTGTGTAAATATCTGACAATGTCCTCAGAGCCTTGCCTGACATAAGCACAGCTGCCCTCAGCTCTTGTCATCAGGTTTGCAGGCTCTGGAAACAACAAACCAACAACAAAACAAAGGGAGCCAGACCAGGGATCTAATCTAGAAATGTCATTCCATGCAGCCCAAATGCGTGCCTGTTGGCCTGCCATGGAGAATCCTCTGGGTGGATCCCTGCAAACTAACAGTGAAGCTGAGTTTCTGTGAATACATGATATAAGCCAAAGCCAGTTCCGTTGGGAATGGGGTCCATAGTGAGTCATTCACTTCAATTCCAGACAGATGGGAATCTCAGCCCTTTCCAGGCCCTTCCAGTGAAACATGAAGACTAAAGGGACTCTGTTTCTGTTCATAAGAAAGGTCCACCCCATTCCAGCATCTCTAGCAGCACTTACTTTGTTTGTGCTGTTGTTCTTTGTTGTTCTTCAGTCACTCAGTCATGTCCAATTCTTTGCGACCCCATGAACTGCAGCACGCCCGGCTTCCCCGTCCATCACAAAATCCCAGAGCTTGCTAAAACTCATGTCTGTCGAGTCGAAGGTGCCATCCAACCATCTCATCTTCTGTCTCCCACTTCTCTTCCTGCCCTCAATCTTTCCCAGCATCAGGGTCTTTTCCAATGAGTCTGCTCTTCGAATCAGGTGGCCAAAGTATTGGAGCTTCAGCATCAGTCCTTCCAATGAATATTCAGGGTTGATTTCCTTTAGGATTGACTGGTTTGATGTCCTTTCTGTCCAAGGGACTCTCAGGAGTCCTCTCCAACACCACAGTTTGAAAGCATGAATTCTTTGGTGAGCAGCCTTCTTTACGGTCCAGTTATCAAACATCAGTGTACGTGGAAGCAGACACGCAAGAGGGATGCTGACCTCCCTTGTCATCTGGCGTAGCCTGCATGTCTTTCTGCCCCTCAGCTGCTGCCTTGGAGATAAACTGTTCTTCACCTGGCCCTGCAGCCCTGCCCCCACCCCCTCACAACTGATATCTCTGGGGAACACTGGCCTGGGGGACAGATGACTCAGCCCGTGACTGTAAACTTGGGTAAGACATAAGAGGAACCTCTGATTCCTCCTCTCTAGGAACCGAGGCTTGCTGTGACCTACCCAACTCAGCCGCACTGTTAGGACTGCCTATGTTCTCCCAAAGAAGGGGACTCGCAGGAAGCAGCCCAGAGAGGGGACAGAGGAGTCCCCTTTATACAAGGTTGGTTTAGGGGCTCCTAGTACAGTATTTCCTGACAGTGCTGGTGGAGGTAGGAAGTAAGGAGCAGCAACTTGTAGGCCGAGGAGCAGACCCAACAAAGGGAAAGCCCAGGCCTGTCCCATGGGTGAATCAGCAGGTGGCACACCTGTAGAATTTTTTATTCATGTGCATTTTATCCTGGCTTTATGGGCAGATTTTGGGAATGGGTAGAACAGGATGAAGGCCTTCCCACATGGCACTAGTGGTAAAGAATCCGCCTGCCAATGCAGGAGACAAGGATTCGATCCCTGGGTTGAGAAGATCCCTTGGAGGAGGGTATAATCACCCACTCCAGCATTTTGCCTGGAGAATCCCATGGACAGTGGAGCCTGGTGGGCTACAGTCCATGGGGTTGCAAAGAGTTGAACATGATTGAAGTGACTTAGCACTTATACACTGAAATCCAAGTTGGGGAGGAAAAAGGGTCTGATTACTGTTTACACTGTGAAGGGCAAAAGATGATAAAATGCCCACCAAGTCTTTGAAAATCAAAATAACAGGAAGACAAGACCATCAGGAATAATACTTACAGGCATAGATGTCTATTCACCAAGATACATTGAATACCTATGAGCCCTGGGGACTCTAGCAAATGAATGAAAGAGATGGGAGCCTGTATCAACTACAGTGTCCTCTAAAAGCTAAGTGTCTGGAGAGTCCTTGGCCAGCCTTATTCAAAGCGTCATCTCTGAGAAGAAAAATCTCCACTACTCTGAGCTTAACTCTGATTGGCAGTGGGGCTCTGACGTTTTAGAGTTGATAACCCGCCTTGCTGCACCTGTATAGGTACAATTTGAAGCACACTTCATAGATTAAAGACTGATCTTTTTGCCCAAGAAATATGATCTGATAAGCCAGGTTGGCCAGTTGACTCCATGATGAAAGAAAATTTAGCTTGTGCTAAATTTGTGTGGCTGCAGAGGGAGTTCTCTTACTTTAGATTGGAAAAAAGCTGCGTGAAGGGAGAGAGTGCCCCAGGGTGGAGCCAGGAAGAGTTTAAAGCAGCCAGCACAGGAGGATCTGAGGATGGGGTGCAAGGAAAAGGACACCTCAAAACCAAGTTTGACTTTGATGTTAATCAGCAGGGGGTTTGTGAGATCACCATAGGAGCATTGCCATAGTAGACACTGAAGAGAATGAAGCTGACATAAAAATGGTATAACGAAATACAGTTTCCCATTTTTTAAAAAAAGGAAGGCCTATGTTTCGGCTTCTCTGGTGGCTCAGATGCTAAAGAATCTGTCTACAGTACCGGAGACCTGCAGTACAGGGTTCAATCCTTGGGTCAGAAAGATCCCCTGGAGAAGAGAATGGCAACCCACTCCAAAATCTTGCCTGGAGAATCAGAAATCTTGCCTGGACAGGGGAGCCTGGCGGGCTACAGTCCACAGGGTCTCAAAGAGTCGGATACGACTGAGCAATTAACACACACAAGGCTTCTGTATACTAATCTCATTTTTAAAAGTAGATCTGTGCATCTGTATATACACATATGTACACGGAGAGCATGCACATAATACATACTCAGACACATTTGTATATGTACAAAACCTTTCTGGAGAGTATGTAAAACTTGCAAAATCTCCATGGAGGAAAAGGACTGGGGCCTGGGGTGGGAGGGAGAATTGTTTTTCATAGCGTAGCACTGTTTAATTTTCTTTTTTTTTTTTTTTTTTACAACATGCACATATAACTTTTCAATTAAAACACTTTTTTTTTTCATTAAACTATGTTTGAGGAAGAATTGCCAGCACCAAGAAGGGCCCCCTGCCTTGAGCAGCTGTGCGCTGTCAGCATTTAACACCCCACCTCAGTAGCTCTGCTGTCTAGTCTGTCTGTGACCAGTCTTCTCCTTTCTGGCCATGCTCCACACCACTTCCAGTTTTCTCTTTCAAGAACGTAGGTGGGATGGGGTGGGAGGTGGGAGGGAGGTTCTAGAGGGAGGGGACATATGTATACCTAGAGCTGATTCATGTTGATGCATGTCAGAGTCCACCACAGTATTGTAAAGAAATTATCCTCCAATTAAAAATAAGTTAAAAAAAAAAAAAAGGTAGGGTTACCCAGGCCAGGAAATCCTTGTTGCCTCCTGTTTCTTTCAGGATAATGTGAAGTCTCCCTGGTGTGAGGCATTATCAGGAAGTGGTACTGCACCTAGGACAGTGTCTGCTGGGCCTTTTCTGGCTGTCTTTCTTCACTTCTCCTCCAAGTAATCCAGGCCTGGTCAATCAACCAGACCTCATTAGTCCTCCTTTCTAAAGCTCCCGGAAGCCCAGTCTTCCTCTCTTCCCACTATCACTAATCTAGACCCAGTTCATCACCTCCTTAGTTTACCCTGCCAGCATTCTAATTGAGACTCCTTTCTCCAGGCTCTCTTCATTCCCATCTTTTCTCTGGACACTATATTCTTTTAAAATGCAGGTAGTATCCTATCCCTCCCCTGCTTATAACCCTTTAGAGTGGCCCGCTGATGTCAAGCTAAAGTCCCAGCTCCTTAGCAGGGCTAGCCTCTGCATCTTTCTCCAGAGCCATCTCCTCTCGGCTCCTTCCCCTCGACTCAGACTCGACTTCCACTACCTCCTGTGAGCTGGTCAGAGGAGACAGGTTGTCTCCTCTGAGTTTTTGACATGCTATGTGCTCAGTTGCACAGGCATGTCCAACTCTGTGACCGCATGGACTGTAGCCCACCAGGGATTCTCCAGGCAAAAATGCTGGAGTGGGTTGCGATGCCCTCCTCCAAGGGATCTTCTCAACCCAGAGATTGAATGCATATCTCCTGCATTTGCAGACAAGATTCTTTACCACTAGCACCACCTGGGAATCCTCTCTGACATGTTAATCCCTGTCTTAAAAAATTCTTCTGCTCCCTTCTCCCTGGTGTTCCAACCACACCCAGCTTACTCCTTCAGCATAAAGGGTCATACATAATAAGAATGTCATGAGAAGATCATAAGTAATGGGGGAAGAAAGTGGTCACCCCTTTGAGGAGGATTCGTGCAGGAGTTTAGCTATCAGAATAAACCTGCATAAGAAAGAACAGAGGGTAGGAAAGTTCTGGGCAGGCTGGAGAAAGGGAAGCAAAGGGATCCATCCGGTGCAGAGGGTGGGGAGGACCAGGTGAACAGGTGGCCGGGGAGAGGCACGGCTCAGGGAGGCTGGAGAAAGTGAAGGACCTCCTGAAAGCCAAGATGAGTTTGTGTATGCATGCTAAGTCCCTGTAGCCATGTCCAACTCTGTGTGACCCCATGGACCGTAGCCTGCCAGGCTCCTCTGTCCATGGGATTCTCCAGGCAAGAATACTGGAGTGGGTTGCCATGCCCTCCTCTAGGGGATCTTACCAAACCAGGGATCGAACACGGGTCCTTTACGTCTCCTGCATTGGTCAACGGGACCTTAACCACTTGCACCACCTGGGAAGCCCAAGATGAGTTCAGTCCTCATTTTTTTTAAACAGTGGGAAACGTAAACTGTTTTAAAACTGGCAAGTGACAAACTCTAGTGTTTATTTTAGAAAGGTGTGATCAGCAGAGTGCAGAGGAATGAAGCTGGGGAGATGACTTACCCCGGGAAACATGATGGGAAACAGCCTGGTCCAGGGCAGCTGCCAGCAGAACCGGCAGGAAGTGATGGATTCCAAAGAGATGTGGAGCCTTAACCTCCTGGGCCTGGTGGCCCACAGTTCTAGCCAGAATAGCTGGAAATGTGCTGAGGTCATGGGCAGAGATGGGAGTCACAAAAGGAGATCAGATTTGGGGGAAGATAATGAATCAGATTTAGAACACGTTGACTTGGGGCGTAAAGTCAGGAAGCCTAGGTCCATAATTAAAGTGCAACACAACTCAGGTTACGGCAGGTGGGCCCTTTCACAGACAGCACCTGTGAGGGTGGGTTTCATCCTTTCTGGAGTGTCATGTTTCCGGGACTCCAGTTTCCTTGTCCCAAAGCAACCTTGTGAACTGTTCGTATCACATGCAAAGAAGGCGTTGTGAAAGCACGGGGAGAGGGTGGAGATGAGGGCTGAGCGGGACAAGACCCATTGGGCCGGGGCCAAAATTTGTGCCAGAAAATTGTCTTCCTCCCCAAGCTTGCATCAGTCACGGTTCTATTTCTCTTCAAAAGTTCTCTCAAGTCCTAACTGTGCTGTGATGAGCAACCTAAACCCTGGAGACAACTTTGCCTCTGCCCTGGGCTCTCTGAAGTCCTGGGCACTCTGAAGTCCACAAGAGCATTTCTTACATGGTTATGCAGTTCTTTCTTTGTTTTTGAACTCTTCACAGGTGTATATCTCATCTCCTCACCTAAATCCTTAATTGTTAAAAGAACCCAATTTATGGCAAACATTGTATTTTGTTATTGCCACTGTGCCTGGTATACTGGTACATCGTCCATTGTCAAAAACTACAGATTTGATTGAAACTGACACTGAATTCATTTGGGGTAGAAAGAAGAAAGGATAATAACCACCTTGGAAGGACAGGATACAAGAAGTTTTATGCTGGTGAGAGGAGTAAGATAATGTCAGTTCCTAGCGTACAAAGAACTGATTCTAACATGAAAGGAAAGCTTTCACCTCTGCTGATAGAAATGGCTTTGCATTCTAAACATGCTTGAAAGGAGCAGAAGAATACTGGCATTCTAGTTGTCAAGTGAGTGGTCTTCTCAACTGGCTAACAAGTCTGTTTTTCTTGGACCACCTTTTGTTTATAAGTAGTATTGGTAAAATAATATAATAGTTAACTATACTACATTGTGGGGCTTCCCCAATGGCTCAGCGGGTTAAGAATCCTCCTGCAATGCAGGAGACATAGGAGATGTCGGTTTGATCCATGCACTAGGAAGATCCCTTGGAGGAGGAAATGGCTACACATTCCAGTATTCTTGCCTGGGAAATCCCATGGACAGAGAAACCTGGTGGGCTACAGTCCATGGGTTCTCAAAGAGCTGAGTATGACTAAGTAACACACACACACACACACACACACACACACACACACACACATCCATTACGATCACCCTTCATCCTACACTGGGGAACTGGAGGAATGGGCCCTACCACTCACAACGTTCAGTAGAGGCACAACCAGACGAAGTGGAATGACTCAAAACTGATTCAGAGTCTTCTCCTAAGAGCAGCCCAAAGCACGCCTCTGGACACTGGCAGAGATGAGGGCAGCGGGCCCTGGGGTGTCTGCTTCTCACTCCTGCCAAGGGCTCCGTTCTCCTTCCTTGTAGAGCACATCTTGCTCTTTCTGCGATTCCCCCAAGGGCGAGGTAAACAGCAGGAGAGTTCCTTCTTGGCCCTGGTGGCAGCAGCGCCTGTTGGCTCCGGGTCACATTCCTTTCCAGACTTCACAGACCTTGGGTTACAAAGGGCTCGTTGCACAATTCTTGGGAGAGTGGGTATGGGGGCTGGGCTAAGTTGAAGGGGAGTGTCTGGCATGTGTCAGCCATCCAGGTGTGGCCGTTTGCCAAGGCTCCCCAGGTGGCGGCCTTGAGAGAGGGAGGAGAGGAGGAGGGAGAGAGAGGGAGAGAGTCAAATGTCAGGATCTCTGGTGAGGTAGATTTCCTTTCTCTTTTTTCTCTCCCACGGCTGTTAATAACACTTGTCAGGATGCATTTCTCAGGTGGAAAGCTTTTCAAAAGTACAGTCAGCATACCTGTGTTTCAGCTTGCTGGAGATATTTGAAAGTTCAGAACCCACAATGGAGAATCTGAAACGAAAGCTCCTCTTATCCCTCCATTTTTCATAGTCAAGCTTTCTCCTGCCGTTTGATGCGATAAGATGTATAAAATTACTCAATCTATTGCACAACTTTTGAAATGAATATGGAAGCTGAAAGATACTACTACAGCTTTGTTTAAACCCTATGCCATGATGGAATCGTCTTTCCTGTTGGTAATCATTTCATAATTCTCTTTTATTAAAGACAGTTAATCTGGAAAACCAGAAACCTATGGAAGATCCTTATAGGATAAATGCATTTCAGTGAGTTAAAAAACAAGCTAGTGACCTAGAAAATATTAATCGGGTCTTTGGAGCCGGTGGCTATACAAATGAGGTCTGTGCTTATATTCAACAACTCTTCATTTCATTTTCTTTCAGATTTTGGGACTTTAGGCTGATGTTAATAAACTTGCAATGAATTCAGTTGGAGGAAACTCTGAGTATCTGTATCAGGGAGTGCCTGGACTCAAACTTACAGATTAATTAGAGCAGCAAAACATAGATAATTCTACATAAAACGAACTCTGGACATGCCTTAAATTGCTCCTAAATTATCAATGACTCTAAACAAAATGTCAATTCATGGTTTAAGTCAGGAAAGGCTCATATAGGAGACAAACTAGGTAATAAAGATAGGTCTGTTACCACGGATGGTGTAAACCTCCATGCCTGCCAGATTAAGTTTACTCACACATGCATTTGCAGAGTACACACATACATACCACAGAGGATACACGTGCATACACATAAGCAAAGGCTTCCCTGGTGGCTCAGACAGTAAAGAATCTGCCTGCCAACACAGGAGACACAGGTTCAATCCCTGGATCCGGAAGATCCCCTAGAGAAGGGAATAGCAAATGGCAACCCACTCTGGTATTCTTGCCAGGAGGATTCCATGAACAGAGGAGCCTGGCAGACATGACTGAGCAACTATTACTACTACACATAAGAAAAGTGATCTACCTAAACTGGAAAAGGCCACAGAAAGTTTGTATATTTATTATAAAGCAAAAAGGTCATTAACTGTATAAATGCCTTTTTTTTTTTTTAAATGGACTACTTCTAATCAGGTCTGATGCTGGGAAAGATTGAAGACAGGAGGAGAAGGGGACAACAGAGGATGAGATGGTTGGATGGCATCACCATCTTGATGGACATGAGTTTGAGCAGGCTCCAGGAGTTGATGATGGACTGAGAAGCCTGGTGTGCTGCAGTCCATGGGGTCGCAAAGTACTAGACATGACTGAGTGACTGAAATGAACTAAACTGAACTGAATCAGGTCAGAAGGCAGAGTAGGCAATCCATTTCCCTGGATTCATTTTCATTGTATTCTCAGCCTTTTGAATGAGGTCTTAGGTGCTTTCTCTTGAGCTTGGTCAAAGCTTGTTTTGTTTGGAGCTGAAGGTTGGGAGAGCTTTGGTGAATAGTGTCACCTACCTAGAGTACCTGAGTTTACCAATAACCACACTAAGGTGATAAAAGGAGATTTCCTTATCTTAGAATATCCTGACTTAGAAATTAAAATAGTTCAAGTATGAGCCAGTAAATTCCTTCAGGATGAATTGGGGCAGGGAGTACTGAAGAGGCCGCCAGGCTGAGAGTGAGAGGATTTAAGCCTTAGGCTCAAGATAGCACTAACTAGCTCAATGGCCTAAGTCAAGATATTTAACCTCTCTGTGCTGGTTTCCTTTACTGGAAATTAGGACATTGGAATGGATGATCTTCTAGTTACCTGCCCCCCAACTCTAAAAGTCTGTGGTGTGTGACTAACACAAGGGTCAGAGAACATTATAGTCAATAAATGTAAATGTAGACAAGTTAGAATATTCTGTGTTTTGTGGATGTTATTTTAGGTTAAACTTAAACATAGTTTTCAGGGCTTTCCAGATGCCACCAGTGGTAAAGAACTGCCAATTCAAGAGATGTAAGACTTGCAGGTTTGAAACCTGGGTTGGGAAGATGCCCTGGAGGAGGGCATGGAAGCCCAGTCTAGTATTCTAGCCTAAAGAATCCCATGGACAAAAGCCTGGTGGGCTGTGGTTCCTAGGGTCACAAAGAGTGGGACACGACTAACAACTGCACAGCACAAATGTAGTTTTCAATGACTATAAAATGAATAAAGTCTAAACACTGGACCAGTGAGCTTTTACTTTCCAAGGACTTGAGGTTGGGTCATAATCTAATTGTGAAAATCATAGTGGCTTCTCTAGATGGAAGTTGAATATGTGCTAGAGTCAATGTGCAAACACATTTTGTTTTTATCTGAGCCTTTGGATTTATTTACATGCTTCAGATTATTACTACTTTTATAGAGCGAGTGAATATTGGCTTTGCAGCTGGGACATATTTATTCCCAGGGTGTTGGAGGCCAGAGTGTTAAAATTGTGTGCTGTGGATAGAGACTGGGTCTCCCCGCCTTGTCTGTTCCTCTTGGGGTCCCTGGCGGGCAACTAATCTACCTGTCAGAACATTGGACTGCTGCTTCCACTTGGGAAAGGAACATGGCAATAAACTTGGATCTCGCAGGCGGATCTCAGCGTGCCTGCCTGAACAGTGCTGCACTTGGCTCTGGGGTCGTGGTGTGCCGAGGGCAGCCAATGTAGATGAGTCAGAGCCTGGCACCCACCCCACCCTCCGCCCTCCTGGTAAACAGAGCAGCTATTTGCCGTCACTCAGAGGCTCCCAGGGCCTCGAGACTCCAGGAAGAAACAAATAAGTTAGAAGCCAAAACCCCAAGGCAAGGTAAAGAAAACAGAACTGTCTGCCTCCCCAGCGATGATTTCACTAGTGGGAGTTCTTTAGGGGGAGGAGCAGTAGACAGTCTCAACTGAGCTGTTTTACTTTCTTCTCAACCAGAAGGCCCTTCTCTTTCACTGTTTCTAGGGGTGACCTTTTGCCTTTTAAGCCTTGAAACTTCAAAAGCAGACTTGAAAATCAATATTGATTGCTAATCCATAATATCTTTTCCCTCCCTTTTATTTTGTTTGCATTTTTTATACAACCTTCTATTAAAATACTTCTTTCAGTTAACTTGTTTTTCATTTAGTTTATTCTTCCCCCATAGAATTCCATGGACAGAGGAGCCTGGTAGGCTATAGTCCGTGGGTCACAAAGAGTATCTTACTCATTTGGGGCTTCCCAGGTGGCACTAATGGTAAAAAAAACCTGCCTGCCAATGCAGGAGACATAAGAGACTCGGGTTCGATCCCTGGATTGGGAAAATCCCCTGGAGGAGGGCATGGTAACTGACTTCAGTATTCTTGCCTGGAGAATCCCAAAGACAGGAGCCTGGAAGGCTACAGTCCATAGGGTCACACAGAGTCGGACATGACTGAAGCAAGTTACCACTCACTCACATCATTCTGGGGAGAAGCTATTAAAAGAATACCTGGATAAAAGAATAGACATCACCAGGCACTAACTGAAGACTGTTTTAGAAAGCAGTTTTACACTGACCTCTTGAGGTTCTCTTGCCTCTTTTACACCCCTCAATGGATGGGGAGAGGACTAGGCACCAACAGTCTTGAAAATGTCCTTGTGGTGTGTCTTCATAGTAGTCAATCTGGCTGTTTGGAGAAGATGCCACAGCTATGTTTCTGCTGGGAGCTCCTGTGGCATTTGATCTGCTCATTTGGATCCTTTACATTGCCCAAAAGTAACTGGTGCATCATCTCTGTGCTTACCCTGTTACTCCTAAGTCTGGAGACACGCCTATCTCGTAGTCCTGTCCTCTGGATAGCCATTCCCTTCTCCAGGGGATCTTCCTGACCCAGGGGTTGAACCCAGGTCTACTGCACTGCAGGCATATTCTTTATTGTCTGAGCCATCAGGGAAGCCCCTTGTTCCTTTAGACATAGTAAATTTGTTCTGAGTTTAGCAAATGTCACGTACCTGAACCAGAGTCATGGCTGGCTGATTCCTTCTAGCTCCATCAGGTAGCGTCCCACCTTTAATACAGCAGATAATTTCTCCTCAGTAGCCAGGGTTGAGCCTGGGCTGGACATTGTGATGTCACAGAAAGGAATCCTTACTCCTCCCAAAGGCCCACCTGGGACCCTCCAGTGGAGTACTTCCTCTCCTGCCCATGGCAGGAGGTTGGGAAGGTACACCCCCTCATCTCTAAACTGACCCACAGAATGATAGAATCTTAAATGTGGGCAGAGACGTAGGAGACCTCATGACTCAGTTTTGGTCTAACTGCCTGACTTTGAAGCTGGGAAATCGAGGCCCAGGGTGGTTAAGTGTCAGAGATACGTCTCCAAGCCAGGTGCCTTCAGCGTTGTCCCCTACCCTTCTGAACATGCCGTTTTCACTCTAGGCTATACTGTCTGGGTCTTGTCAGCATCGCCATTTTCTGATAAGCACCTCATGGGGGTAATTCTCACCTGAATCCACTCACAGAAAGAGACCATTTGAATCATTTGAAATATGGAAAGAGAACAGAGTCTCAGTGAAAATCATTCGTTTTTCCAACAGTGTATAGGCTGCCAGAAATAGCAAATTCTCGTCCTAGCCTGAACTCAGAAATCCTGAGCTAGCAGACCAATCCTAGATTAACCAGTAATGTGACTTCTGGGTAACCTGATGTTGTCCGTGAGATCTGATGATAAGGAGAAAAGCTCAAAAGCCCAGGATTAGTACTGCTGCAGTGCCAAATCAGGCCCTAGTGTTTGCTGAGGAGGGCACAGGAAGGAATGAGCTGTAAACAGAGAGACTCTCACTGGAATTCATTTCTTTCCTTTCATACTCTTCACTTTCTCTAGATACTGTCCCCATATGGTATTCAAAAATTACCTGCATTCATTGCACAAAACGACTTGTATCTGTGAAGCTAGGGAATTGTGCTTTTGAAATCTCTCAAGGTGGGACTAGATATTGCACTCTTATAATACCAACGACTGATGTTTTATATCATGCTTTAGCATTTACAAGCCATCTTCACATATATCATTTCATTTCATCTTCACAGCTCGATGAGGTAGTGTATTTTTAGTACATTTTTATGGGTGAGAAAATTATAGCTTACAGAGGTTGTGACTTGCACAAGATCACAAAGCTAATTATGTGAAAAGGGTAACATTAACTACAAACCAGATCTTCCAACCAAACTTTTCCCCCACCACAGGGCTTCCGCAGGGATGGGAGGAATTGTCCTTTGGTTACCGAACACACTTGAGGGCAATTCCATTAAGCAGTCCTTTGAGAAATGAAGAAATTATTCCCAAGGAACATAAATACCTCTTTGTTAACCCCCTAAATGTCTTCATAAAAACTTAGAGAAATGATTGAAAAAGAAAGTGAAAGTGTTAGTCACTCAGTTGTATCTGACTCTTGGCAACCCCATGGACTGTATCCCACCAGGCTTCTCTGTCCATGGAATTCTCCAGGCAAGAATACTGGAGTGGGTTGCCATTTTCTTCTTCAGGGGATCATCTCAACCCAGGGATTGAACGCAGGCTTCCTACATTGGCAGGCAGATTCCTTACTATGAGCCACTAGGGAAGCCCATAATTACCCAGAAAGTGAAAGTGAAAGTCACTCAGTCATGTCTGACTCTTTGCGACCCTGTGGGCCATACAGTCCATGGAATTCTCCAAGCCAGAATGCTGGAGTGGGCAGCCACTCCCTTCTTCAGGGGATCTTCCCAACCCAGGGATCGAACCCAGTTCTCCCGCATTGCAGGTGGCTTCTTTACCAGCTGAACCACCAGGGAAGCCCCATAATTACCTAAACCAGACCTAAATCCATTTAACATGTAAATGCAAAATTTTTTGGCCAGCTTTCATATAATATATGCTGATTTTTCCAGAAATGCAGCTACTTTGTACATCAGGGAAGACCATTCTTTATCTTGTTCAGAACTTTACCGAAAGTTGTTCACAATTTTGGAAAATCAGCATCTCCAATGGCCATGCCACTCACAGTATTTGAGTTACCTTGAAACTCGCCTCTTTGTGTCTGTACTCCCAACCTCACTTTCTCATTGAATCTCCCATTAGGTCCACCATAGTAGTCAAGACCAGCCACCTAATTCACTAAAATATATATTCTTTTATACAAATTATTCTCTCTTGTTTCTCCTTTTTATCTAGGATAGAGCATTATACTGATTTTTATTAAATTACATAGATAGGCTATCTCTGATTTTCATTTTGGGATTGGACAAGGCGAGTTAAAACTTTGTCATTGAAAGGGAACACTGGGCCTGATAGGATGAACACCTCACTGTCATCGAGTCCAAGAAGTTGCTTGAAACGTTCATGGGCACAACTAAGGATCTCAGTGTAATCCACATAGTCTTCATAAGAGTCGATGATCAGAGTGCTACCTTCTTTAGCCTTACTAAAGGCAACAGTATCTGCAAAATTACAGGCTCAATGTACGAGTTGTATTTTTCAGTTACTCGCAAACAAAAAGTGTAACCATTAAAAAATGTTTAAACTGTGTTTATGTAACACTAAAAAAAACACTTTATGCATCAACTATGGCACATATTACATATCATGCTTTAGGAAATACATGATTTCATGCTTTAGGAAATGTAAGATTTTCCATTTTAATGATGCAGAGGAATGCCCAGAAGACAGTAGTGAGCAAAAAAGATCCATTGCAAAAAAGTAGGTACCATTTTTAATAAATACAAGTATTGGGAAAATTGAAAGAGCTACACCAAAATATTAACAGGGGTTAGGGGTTATCTCAGAATGGGAGACTGTGCGTGATTCAGTTCTTTTGCTTGGCTACCTTTTCTAAATGTTTTAGAATAGACATATATTGTACTTAAATTAAGAAAAAAGGCTATTTGAAACAGAGATATGGCACATTTATATTCATATATACATCTCTGTAGTGCCTGACTTCTTTAACAAGCATTATGACTTTTGCTATTAATATTTTAAAAATCTAATAAAGCAGAAAATAAAACAGAAAAATGTTGAAAGGAATACTCTTGTAAATATAGTGAATGAGTATCAAATTTTCCTCAGTTGAGCCAGAAATGTTATAACATTTTTATATAGTGCGTGGTGTGTACTATGTTGCTTCTGTCGTGTTCTACTCTTTGCAGTGCTATGGACCATAGCCCACCAGGCTCCTCTGTCTATGGGATTCTCCAGGCAAGAATATTGGAGTGGGTTTGCCATCTCGTCTTCTAGAGGATCTTCCCAACCCTGAGATCAAACCCAGGTCTCCCGCATTGCAGGCAGATTCTTTACCAGCTGAGCCACCAGGGAAGCCCAAGAGAGTCTGAAGGGCTTGTGAAAACACAGATCACCAGCCCTGCCCTCAAAAACCCCAGTTCTGAGCCCTGAGCAGTCCCAAGACTGTATTTTTAACAAGTTCCCAGATGAAGATGGACCTGCCCTCAGGACCTCACTTTGAGAATCCCGCCCAGAAACTGAAAGTTCTACAGGCACTTTCACAGAAACAGGAAAACACAGTTTGGGACCCTGAGTCTTTACCTATTAAAGACTCAGCAAAGCATTTGTATATTAAGGAATTTTGTTCTTTCTTTGCTTTTCCATTTTCTTTAATTAGGATTTCTTTCCACAGATAATGTTTATTTTCCTGCGAAAATGCTTGTTTTTGTCCATCCCTTCAGGGTTCTCCAAGGTTAAACAACATCCCTTTTCCTTTATTTTGTACTTTTTAAATATGAAAATGTTGTAGACGAACATAATATCTGACTTTAAAGATGCCTGCATTTATTTGATTTCAACGACCTATTGAACACCCGTGTTAGCATATAATTACCAGGAGCTAAAACTCCAAAATAGGTAAGGGATATTAACACACTGTGTGCTAGAGATTTTAATTAAGCCTTAGTGACTCTGAAGCTGGACTTTTCTTTAAGGGATGTTATGAGAATCAACATGATCTTGAAAAAATAAATCTAACTCCAGGCCTTTTTCCAAGCCAAACTACTTGTGCTTATTAGAAATGTAAGCATGCCTGGAGAATCAGAAAGATATATGTTGCTAATGTTTACTCCCACGAGACCCACCTCATGTGCTCATAAAAATCGTAATATTTTCTCAAAACAAAGGTAGTACTGTACACCCCTACATAATTCATTTTTAAGTAGTGCTAATGACATTAGTAAGGGAAAATGTCAGCCAAGCTGCAATAAAACGTTTCCAGGCCAATAAAAGTACCGTAGCTGAGTCGAATGCTTTAAAATTACTGGGTTTGAAAGGTTAAAATAATAAGTGATCACAGATCCAAGAAATAAAATGCTCAAGTCATTTGCAGAGACATTTTCTACTATGTCATAACTAAAGTTGTAGGGACTCCTCAGTATAGATCCTGTAAGGTGATCCTTTGAGGACCCCCTTTGCTATGTGACTCCTCTCTTTCCGAAGAACAGAAAGTTATATACAGGACCAATAACACAGACATCTTAGGAAATTCTTAAAACATATATTTTGTTTTGTAATGTCTTTGTGTAATCCCATTGTGGCATAACAACCTGTTCTTTCAGAAATGCTTTAAGCCAAATATAAAAGCACACTGTGAAGATCTACATCTCCAAAGACTAGGGCTGATATTGATCTAATTTTCTCACCAAGGCACCTTTTCAGAACATTTTTCCAATTTTTTTTTCATTTCTACCTGTGTACTGCCAGCGCATTATTACCAACACATCTTCCTCCACCCTCCTCATGCGTGTGTGCTCAGTCACATGACCCCATGAACTGCAGCCCTACCAGGCTCCTCTGTTCATGGGGTTTCCCAGGCAAGAAGGCTGGAGTGGGCTGCCATTTCCTTCTTCACTACCGCTTACACCCATGAAAGAAGCAGACACAATCATGGCTCGGGAGTTAAGGAATATATCATTTATTGAGCATTGTGATTAGGCACTTAACATATATTTTCTTCTCACCACTCACTTGTGAGCTAGATGTGTTGTTATTGCCATTAATTTGTAAGGACACAGTTCAGAGAAGTAAAATTTTCCTTGAACTCTGTGGTAGTGAGTGGAGACGAGACTGAACCTGAGGAATACCCGACTCCAGAGGTTGTGCTCTCTCGCCCGGACTGAATCATCCTAAAATGAGGTCTATTGCTTACACCTTCTCCTACTCTGGAGAATTATGTTTGGCCTTAAAAGCTGAGCTAGAGTTTCCAAGAGGAGCACAAATAACCAAGAGAACGAGAAAAGTCTAAACAAAGCTCTTTAGTTTCAACAATTTCTATTAACGAAAACATGAGCGCTAGCAAATAATCCAAAGTTAGTGGTTTCATACATGTACTTTGTACAAAGAAATTGTTTCTAGGTCAGTTAAAAATTTGAAACTGAAGTGTTTCTAGTTCATTTGAAATTTTGTAAATTATATATTAAATGCATTGTATGTGCATGCATGCTAAGTCGCATCTGTCATGTCCAGCTCTTTTGCGACACTATGGGACTATAGCCCACCAGGCTCCTCTGTCCATGGGATTCTCCAGGCAACAATACTGGATTGGGTTGCCATGCCCTCCTCCAGGGGATCTTCCCAACCCAAGGATTGAACCCACATTTTTTATGTCCCCTTCATTGGCAAGGGAGTTCTTTACCACTAGTGCCACTAGGGAAACCCGTTAAATGCCTTACAAGAACTAATTATTTAGCAAAAACATGAAGCTTTGTTGAAAAAAAAGAATATTCACATCCTAACTTACTTCCTTTGTAAAGTTGGGATTTCCTTTTCATAATCCATCTACTTCCTCAAGTGTTCATTTCAAACCAACGGTGCACAAGGCACCTGCCAGATGCTACAGGGATGCATTGAATACAGACAGTGTCCTCAGAGAGCTTAGAGCCTAATGGTGCAGGAGTTAAATAGCAAAAACAAACAAACAAACAAATAACTGTACTACAGAAAGCAGTGTATAAGTATCGTAAGAGAATTATCATCAAAGTGCCATGAGATGTTAAAGGAGAGAGAACTGACATCTAGGTCTGGCAGTCAAGGAAAGCTTCATGAAGTGGAAGACATATGAAATGAGTGAAAGGATGGGTACTTTATTCATTCGTTTATTTTATTCATTCGTTTATTCATCATTATTTATTTTTGACTGCGCTGGGTCTTTGTCGCTGCTCAAGGGCTTTCTCTAGCTGCGGTGAGCAGGAGTTACTCTCTAGTTGCGGTGTTCAGGCTTCTTATTGCAGTGTCTTCTCTTGTTGCAGAGCATAGGCTCTCGGTCATGCAGGCTTTGGTAGTTATGGCGTGTGGGCTCAGTAGTTGTGGCACACAGGCTTAGTTGCCCTGTGGCATGTGGGATCTTTCTGGACCAGGGATCAGATCTGTGTCCCCTGCGTTGGCAGGTGGATTCTTAACCATTGGACCACCAGGGAAGTCCAGGATGAGTACTTTCCTGATAAGTAAGATGAGAGTGACAGGTGAGAAGGAATTTCTGGGCACAGCTGAGTTAGAGCTTGTCTTATCAATAATTCTAATCAAGTCAAAGTCTTAGTGCTACAAAATGCAATTCAGGATATTCATTTATTTGTATCCACCCAAAGTCTTTGAGAGAAAATATGATTAACCCACACATATAACAGGATTGTTAAAAATTATGTCAATGTATGGCAAAACCCACTACGATATTGTAAAGTAATTAGCCTCCTACTAATAAAAATAAATGGGAAAAAAAAGAAAAAAAATTATATAGGAATGCCTACACGTGCATGCATGCTGAGTCACTTCAGTCGTGTCCAACTCTGTGTGACACTATGGACTGTAGCCTGCTAGACTCTGTCCATGGGATTCTCCAGGCAAGAATACTGGAGTGGATTGCCATGCCCTTCTGCAAAGGATCTTCTCGACCCAGGGATTGAACCCACTGGCAAGCAGGTTCTTTACCACTAGCTCCACCTGGGAAGCCCAGCAATGGCTCAGCTCTTGGTAAATCTGCCTCTTCTCCCCTTTCTTTACCGCAAATAGTTACCCCAGGTAAAG
Source organism: Cervus canadensis (assembly GCF_019320065.1). NCBI lineage: Eukaryota > Metazoa > Chordata > Mammalia > Artiodactyla > Cervidae > Cervus > Cervus canadensis. The sequence continues at coordinate 29,089,950 of NC_057397.1, read as the reverse complement.
AAAATCCTAACACCATACAGATTGCTCACACTACAAGTGGTCTGCAACCTCAGTTATGCCCTCAACACAAGGCAGCTCTTCTATTGTCCATTTCACAGTTATTGTTAACCTTCTCCAATCTCCAGAAGCCCTCTGCCTTACCTATTTCCCTCTCAGTCTAGGCAGTGACCTCATCTCCTTTGTAAAGAACTCAGAAGTCACTGTGTCATCTCTCCCGACTCAAACCCCACACCTCTCTGAACATACCCATATCTGCATCCTCTCTTCACTCCTTCCTTCAGCTCAGTTGTAAACCCAGCCCTCCTCCAGATCAGTGCTGATACCTCTGTGCCCTGAGCCCCATTCAGGCTAAAATAATTATTTAGCAAAAACTTGATATAGCACTCAGGGGCTACTTCAAGGAACTTACTCCGTAACTTACCCCTTTAGCTAATTTCTAACATCGTATCTCTCTCTCTCTCTCTGCTGACTCCCCCTTCCCAGCATAAAAACATTCTCAAATCTCTTCTCTCTCTCTATGCTGACTCTCTCTTCCCAGCATAAAAACATTCTTAAGTCTCTTCTATTTATAAAAATACAAACCCTCTATTAAACTCAGACCCCTTTCCCCAACACAGCTACTTTCAGTTCTCTTTCCTCCTTTGCCGAGCCAAGCTAATGGAAAGAATAATCTACAGAGTCACCTTTCAGGCCACAACACCAATGTCCAAAGCAAAACAGAGAGGATACAAAAGTACCCAGGCTTGATATCATTTTATACATAACGACTTCCTTCATGACATCACTCCCAAACTCTCCTAGGACTTCCTTCAAGCTACAGCTGGTAGACAGGCTACTCATGTCCTGCCTGAAAGACTGTTTATAGCGTTTTCACGTGATTTTTCACATTCTCATGCCATTGCCAGGATATGTGGTGATGGAGTATGTACAGAGTCAGGAGGAGCTGGACTCCTGGTCGGCCACCGTCTGTGTTTCTGTCTTACCTCAGTGTGGGAATCACAAAGATATAAGCATTCAGCAGTTTCCCTTCCTCATAAGATCTTAGTATAATCGGCATGTTCTCTAGAAACCTATTGAACTCATGATGTTTTATTTCTAACATGCTATTAATTATCTCTGTTTGCCTTCCCCTTCACTTTCAGATGGTTTCTCCTCTGAATTTCTGATTAATTTCTGATTAATACTCAGATGGCATTCAGAAATCTAAAGAAATTTAGTGACTCCACAGTGACCTAATCTTTTCTCTGAGTAGTTAAACTTCTTCTCGTTGTTGTTTATTTGCTAAGTTATGTCTGACTCTTTGCAACCCCGTGGACTGCAGCACAACAGGCTTCCTTGTCCTTCACTATCTTCCCAAGTTTGCTCAAACTCATGTCCATTGAGTTGGTGATGCCATTTAACTATCACATTCTCTTGTCGTCCCCTTGTCCTCCTGCTTTCAGTCTTTCCCAGCATCAGGGTCCTTTTCAATGAGTTGGCTCATTGCATCAAGTGGCCAAAGTATTGGAGCTTCAGCATCAGTCCTTCCAATGAACTCTTAGGGTCAATTTCCTTTAGGATCGACTAGTTTGATCTCTTTGCTGTCCAAGGAACTCTCAAGAGTCCTTTCTGCACCACAATTTGAAAGCATCTGCAGTAGTTAAACTTCTACCCAAGTTTGATTACTAATTGATCCTAAGATAATATTGGTAGGAAACACCCAAGGGCTAGTAACAGCTTTTTAGGAAAAGAATGAAGAGATCACCATGTAAATCAGGACACCAACTGAGCATATGTTCCAATTTAAGAGACAAATGTGGAAAGAATAGCTGCTTTTTAGAAGACAGAGAATTGATTTTTTTTTTTTTTTTTTACTGTGTAAGACGCTGTAAAGATATATAAAGTGATACAGAGATGGTCACATGTGGTACCTGCCCAAAGAACTCCCCAGCTGATGGGGGGAAGGAGACAGAAATCACATACAATTCAAATGCAGACCAAGAGTTGTTAAGATCACCATTTTTGGAGTTAAATCCTAAGTTCAAATCTTTGCCCAGTTTCCTCATCTATATAGTGGAAATAACAGTACTTACTTTGCAGGAGCCTGCAAGGAAGAAATGAGATGAATAGTGAATGTAAGTTTAGCATGGATGAAGCATATTTGAAGTTCCCAAGGATAAGTCAGTGTGATTTGGGCTGTTATTAGCTTTATCATTATTATGGAGGGATAGGCCAGATACTGTATGGATTTAAAGGAAGAAGAGATCACATATGCTTGGGAGATTGAAGAAAGATTTACTTAGTAGGCAGACTTTTGGAAAAACCTTGGAGAGTGTGTAATGTTTCTTCAGGTCAAGGTGAAGGAGCTGTGTCTCTCTGCAGTCCTGGCATAGGACCCAGAGCCTGCCCATGGCATCATCTTAAGGGTCATGGGTAAAAATGAAACTTGGTATGTATTAAAATTTACAATACTTGTTTATGACTGTACCTGGTCATTTCATTTATTTAATAAGTTCCTATTTATATTTTTGATTTGAAACAGGCAATTCTTGTTAAAGTTCTATAATATCCATAGTAGTCCAAAAAGCAAGTAAAGGGTATTTTCAATAAATGCTATTGTAAAATAATTTCAAAAGAGCACACTTGTTATTAATGACAGGCAGTGTATTATGTACCTCTTGCCTTGTCATCCTGTCTATGGAGTACATGTTGTAAAGGAAGAAAAGTGGGTAATTATATTTCACATGAACATCAAATTGAGTGTTCCTTTCTTCCAGTTTTATAAAGTAGAATTGTGGCAAGATTGTCCCTAGCTAATGCCAGGAAAAATGAAAAATAAATGTCTTTTTAAAAATGTCTCTTATATAAACAAGTAAAATCTGTTAAAGTGGTTTGTGGTCATTGAACACAAGTCTGTTCCCGTTAAAACAAACTCCATGGATAAGTCTGAATTATTTTATGTTGGTGTTTTGTTGTATCAAATATTGCTTAACATGAAATTAAGTATATAAAGTTTACATCAGAGCAAAATAAATATCATTATTATTACTAATTTATCCATTGCTAGCAATTATTCAAATAATTTTTCAATAAGAGTCTTAATTTTTTCTATATTCACCTTAATGGGTGCAAGTTGATGGCTCAAAAAATGGACAAGTGATTTTTTTAATCTTTTATATAAATAGAAAAATTAATTTTTGTCTCTGATGTCTATTTTAATAATTGCCTTCAAGATACTTATTAGAAAAATGCTGTTGAGATATGATTATTAAGATTTGTGTGGTCTGCATAAAAATTATTTAAGAGGTTTTAAAAGTAAAAAAATAAAACAAAAACAAAATTATCTAAGAGGTTCTAATATTCCTTGGCATTCGATACCTCAGTCTCATTCCCAAGGAATTTTTTAATAACAGAACCTTATTTGGGACTATAATTATTAAACTTTGATATAAAATTCTGGACATTAATCATTTGAGAACATTTCTGGTATGTGTTGTGGATGTCATATTTGGAATACTCTAAATTGCACTCATTTCACATGCTAGTAAAGTAATGCTCAAAATTCTCCAAGCCAGGCTTCAGCAATACGTGAACCGTGAACGTCCAGATGTTCAAGCTGGTTTTAGAAAAGGCAGAGGAACCAGAGATCAAATTGCCAACATCTGCTGGATCATCAAAAAAGCAAAAGAGTACCAGAAAAATATCTATTTCTGCTTTATTGATTATGCCAAAGCCTTTGTGTGGACCACAATAAACTGTGGAAAATTCTGAAAGAGATGGGAATACCAGACCACCTGACCTGCCTCTTGAGAAACCTATATGCAGGTCAGGAAGCAACAGTTAGAACTGGACATGGACCAACAGACTGGTTCCAAATAGGAAAAGGAGTACGTCAAGGCTGTATATTGTCACCCTGCTTATTTAACTTATATGCAGAGTACATCATGAGAAACGCTGGGCTAGAAGGAGCACAAGCTAGAATCAAGATTGCCGGGAGAAATATCAATAACCTCAGATATGCAGATGACACCACCCTTATGGCAGAAAGTGAAGAGGAACTGAAGAGCCTCTTGATGAAAGTGAAAGAGGAGAGTGAAAAACTTGGCTTAAAGCTCAACTTTCAGAAAACTAAGATAGTGGCATCCGGTCCCATCACTTCATGGGAAATAGATGGGGAAACAGTGGAAACAGTGTCAGACTTTATTTTTTTGGGCTTCAAAATCACTGAAGATGGTGATTGCAGCCTTGAAATGAAAAGACGCTTACTCCTTGGAAGGAAAGTTATGACCAACCTAGATAGCATATTAAAAAGCAGAGACATTACTTTGCCAACAAAGGTCCTTATGGTCAAGGCTATGGTTTTTCCAGTGGTCATGTATGGATGTGAGAGTTGGACTGTGAAGAAAGCTGAGTGCCGAAGAATTGACGCTTTTGAACTGTGGTGTTGGAGAAGACTCTTGAGAGTCCCTTGGACTGCAAGGAGATCCAACCAGTCCATCCTAAAGGAGATCAGTCCTGGGTGTTCATTGGAAGGACTGATGCTGAAACTGAAACTCCAATACTTCGGCCACCTCATGCAAAGAGTTGACTCATTGGTAAAGACGCTGATGCTGGGAGGGGTTGAGGGCAGGAGGAGAAGGGGATGACAGAGGATGAGATGGCTGGATGGCATCACTGACTCGATGGGCATGAGTTTGAGTAAACGCCAGGAGTTGGTGATGGACAGGGAGGCCTGGCGTGCTGCGATTCATGGGGTCGCAGAGTCGGACACGACTGAGCGACTGAACTGAACCTGATTTTGGAAATAGAGCTGATCATTATCTAGAGGGACATTCCAACTTTCTCCTCCACCTACTCTCTCACCTTTGCTGCCATGCTGTGCTCAGTCACTTAGTCGTGTCCGACTCTTTGCGACCCCGTGGACTGTATCCTAGGATTGTATCTGGATCCTAATTCTAAAATTCTAAAATCACTGGACATACGTTGCCAAGTTCCCAACCTGAATGTGGGGATTGTTCCTGGATCAAGCTCCAGTTCTCTTCCCTGGGAATTAATGCTTCTCTCCATTGTTCTCATGGCTATTGGCTCCACCTTCTGGGAGTAGTTTTTCATCATCCTTTTTGGTCATATCTAAAGAAGTATACATCCTCCCTGGCAGCTGAGCAGCTTCCTCTTCCTACTATTTGCCTGTAGAATGTTGGAGACCCTAAGGTCTTTTTTAAAAAAATCAAATCTTAACCAAGAATATAAGTGAGTGTGTGTGCTCAGTCATGTCTGACTCTTTGCAGCCCCATGGACTGTAGCCCGCCAGGCTCCTCTGTCCATGAGATTCTCCAGGCGAGAATACTAGAGTGGGTTGCCATACCCTCCTCCAGGGGATCTTCCCGACCCAGGGGTTGAACCTGCATCTCTTTCATCTCCTGCATTGGCTGGAGGATTCTTTAGCGCTGGCACCATCTGGGAAGCCCAACTGAGAATAGTTTGAGATTTACACCAATGCTGAGTTAGTACAAAGAGTTCCCATTTACTCAACACCCTGTTTCTCCTGTGTGGTAACATCTTACATTAATATGGTCTATTTTTCACAATTAATGAACCTATGTTGATATGTTATTGTTATCCTAAGATCTTTTATTATGGTTCAGAAAGTCACAGTATCATTTGGGGGAAAAAAGTCACAGTCTCTTTTAATCCAGGCAAGTCTGCTTTGGCACTTAAATCTCTCTCGGAGCCTATTAAAACTCTGAGTGTGTGACTTGAGTCAGCTCTAAGGGCAGCAGCCATATCCACATCATTTTCAAGGTTCCTTCTCTCTAGAATTAACTACAGATAGTTTATCAAATTTGTGAAACCTCCTCCTTATTTCTTTCCGATGAGCTCTTTTGTTCAGATGAAAGAATGTATTAGGGGCCACTTTAATCCATTCAGAGGTTTTACAGAGAGTATCATGGTGAGTTTTTGTTTGATCTTTGTCATGAGACTGGGTCTTTATTAGCATCTCAACCAGCCTTTGTGACTTTAAACATTTTTCAGTTTTTCTTGTTCTATTCGAAAACGAGAAACAGTTCTGTTTTCAAAGTTGCAAGTTTTGAAATTTATGGAGTCACTCTTCACTCTTTCGTTCCTGCTTGCAGGCAGGTCAGTTTCTTCTTAAAACTGACTTATCAAAAGAAGCAACCAACTCATGCTAATAACAGTCTTATCTTGAAATCTCTTCAACCCAAAACCATGCATTCATGAGATATACTTTCTGTCTTCAAGTTATCTTGGTTGACAGTTTTACCGAATATTTACTGCTTCATAAGATGGGTCATCATTTTTCCAGTTTCCAACACTTTCTTGCTTCCTGGTTCAGTCCCAAGACCAAAGACACCTATTTTAGGTTTTTTTGTTTTTTTTTTTTAATCTGTTATTATTTACTTATTTATCCCCTGTATTTCAAGTTTTTATCTCAGTAGCATCACATTTTTAAGGACTAATTTCTGTGTTAGTCAGTTTTTACTGCAATAATGCTATGTAGTAAATATCCCCCAGAGGTCCGTGATTTCTAAAATAAAGGCCTCTGGCTCATGGATCTTTGGCTTGGTTGCCCTCAGCCTGCAGATTGTTCAGATCTGCTTCTCTGCTCCTATCTAGGACGCAGGAAGGAGAGGGCTCTTTATATGGCAAAGATCAGGAATGCAAAAGGCTGAACCAAACCAAACATACAGAATTTAAGCCTTTGCTCACATTTTATTGACCAAAACAAGTCACACTAATATCAATGGAGGGAGGAGTTGTCTTTGTTCAGTTGCTCAGTCATGTCGAAAGGAAAACATCCTATTTTAATTATTCTGTTTTATGTGTGTTTGCAACCCCATGGACTGTAGCACGCCAGGCTTCCCTGTCCTTCACTATCTCCTGGAGTTTGATCAAACTCAGGTCCATTGAGTTGATGATGCCATCCAACCATTTCATCCTTTGTCACCCCCCTTCTCCTCCTGTCTTCAATCTTTCCCAGCATCAGGGACTTTTCCAGTGAGTCAGCTCTTCACATCATGTGGCCAAAGTATTGGAGAGGAGAAAGCAAATTCTTACATGCAAATAATACATTTTACCTCACCAGACATAAGTCTGGCTTCCAGAATTCATCATTCAGATGATCCCTAAAATGGAGGGGAGCAGGAACGGGAGGGGTAAAAATATAGTTAGGAAAATTTTTGTACATATCAGTTCAGTTCAGTCACTCAGTCGTTTGCCCAACTCTTTGCGACCCGTGGACTGCCACAGGCCAGGCTTGCCTATCCTCCACTGTCTCCTGGAGTTTGCTCAAACTCACGTCCATTGAGTCAGTGATGCCATCCAACCATCTCATCCTGTTATCCCGTTTCTCCTTTGCCTTCCATCTTTCCCAGCATCAGGGTCTTTTCCAAAGAGGTGGCTCTTTACATCAGGTGTCCAAAGTATTGGAGCTTCAGCATCAATGCTTCCAATGAATACTCAGGGTTGATTTCCTTCAGGATTGACTGGTTTGATCTCCCATCCCTTCATACCAAAGCCAAGGATCCTGGCCCCACTGATATACTTCAGTACACACACTCCTCCTGGGATGTTGGACAGCAGACCTAGCCACACTTGGAATAGCTACATTTTTCTCAGGGCCTTCCTCTCTTCATCCCCATGGACTGCAGTTCTTTGGGGTCATCATCACCTCTAGCCTGGCTTCCTACAACAACCTTTGAGCCTGGCTCTTTCTCCAGCCTGCCCATCTCCAAACCGTTCTCCATTCAAAGTAATCCAGAGTAATCTTTCTAGGGTGGAAATTTCATCTTGTGGCTCTCTCAGCATAAGTCTCTCAAGGTTTTTACTTTTTGTCTCTAGTAAATAAAATAGCTTTGCACGTGTGCCTGCCACCACCCCCACCAGCTGGTCCCAGAATACTGGGCTTTGGTAAAGGGTCAAGTTTCTCTCATCCTCTCAGACTCCCACACCTTCAGGCTCCTGATACAAGGGAATGGTGTCCTTTCTGCGGGGCGGGCCTCCTGGGCAGCGAAGGTGATGCTGGGAGCCTGAGTGTGCCGAAAGCTTTCCCTGCACCCTGCCCAGCCCCCATACACCACTTCTGACCTCCCCAGAGAGGGAAATGACTACTGACAGAAATGCAATCATGCTGCCAGACACATGGTGTCAGCTCTACAAATTGTGAAACTGAAGTCTGCGGCCCTTTGATTCTGTCCCTGTGGTGTCAGGAAGTGAGTAAAGACAGCTGCTGGGAAGCTGGTGGAGAAGGGGGAAAAGTTAGCCTCTCAGGAAATTGGGGAAAAATTCTCTTCTTTAGGCATCCAGAAACTAGAAGAAAACGGTTCCTGTCTGAGGTGGGTGTCATGAGGTCAGTTCAGTTCAGTTCAGTTCAGTCACTCGGATGTGTCCAGCTCTTTGCAACCCCATGGACTGTAGCACGCCAGGCTTCCCTGTCCATCACCAACTCCTGGAGTTTGCTCAAACTCATGTCCATTGAGTCGGTGATGCCATCCAACCATCTCATCCTCTGTCGTCCCCTTCTCCTCCTGCCTTAATCTTTCTCAGCATCAGGGTCTTTTCCTCATGAGATACCTTCTTACGATTCTCCAGCAGCATGACTAGGAGGTGGGAGCTGTCCTTCAGTATCCTTTCTCGTTCTTGTATAGAGCAGCGAAGAGACCCAAGCATAGTCACAGAGTTGATAGGCTGTCAGGATCTGTAAAAGTCACATTTACTCTTTAACAGATCCCTCTTACCCAGACAGAATTACTGTTCTCTTTGGAAATTATTTTAATCAAGTCTTTAATTTTTTATCTTCAAGTCATAAACACATCAGACTAGCTCAAACAAAGCAGCATGGTTATTAAATAAGAACTCTGGGGTATCTTATAAAGCTGACAGTCAAGAAAGTGAGTCTTGTGAGTAACCAAAATGAGGAATTGGCTATTACAGTAAAAACTGAAGCCAAATCTGAGCAGTATGTGTTGGTATTGATGTTTTCCTATAATTTTTAATGCCAGTAAAATTCTAGGAGACCAAATTCTAGACTTGTCAAATACCAGCTATATCCAGCTTCTCTTTCTCCCTGAAACTGACCTTCCCACCACTTTCTATGCGGGAAACCAACATGAACTTGTTCCCTACACATGGCAGCTGCTGGCAGAACCAGATAAGGTTATGTGATCCAAGAGCAGTTTACCCCTTGCTGGCCAGAAACCCATGAGATGGGTCACCGCAAAGGTCTTGTCCCAGTAGTATCAATGGTAGTTGTTGTTTAGTTGCTAAGTTAGGTCCGACTCTTTGGAGACCCCATGGACTGCAGCCCACCAGGCTCCTCTGTCCGTGGGATTCTCCAGGCAAGAATACTGGAGTGGATTGCCATTTCCTTCTCCAGGGCATCTTCCCCACCCAGGGATTGAACCTGCATCTCTTGCATTGCAGGCAGATTCTTTACCACTGAACCACCAGAGAAACCCTCAATGGTAGTTAGTCAATCCAGTTAATCCAGGTTCCTCTGGATGGTGGAAAATATGGAAATATTGGCCAGTGAGTGATAAAGGTAAATGGAACCAGTTTACAGAAGGACACAGATACCTTAGCTAAGAGACCATGTTGGCTCAGAGAGGTGGAGAGAGTCACTGGCCTCTAGACCCGTCTTGCCTCATTCTAGTTTGCAGGTGCCTGTGTTAGTTTGCTAGGGGTGCTATAAGAAAGCACCACAGACTGAGTGGCTTAAACAGATATTTATTTTGTCTCAATTCTGGAGGCTAGAAGTCTCATAGAGTGTTGGCAAGTTTGGTCTCTCCTTGGCTCATAGATGACTGTCTTCTCCCTATATCTCCACAGAACTCTCCCTCTGTGCATGTCTGTGTTCTAATCTCTTCTTACCAGGATACCAGTCAGATTGAATTGGGGCTCATGTAATGACTTCATTTTAACCTACTTACCTCTTTAAAGATCTGTCTCCAAATGCAGTCACATTCTGAGGTATTGGGGTTAGAACTTCAATATATAAATGCGAGGAGACCCAATTCAGTCCATGCCAATGCCACCTCCCTTTTTTTGCCGAGTCCTGACTAAGTCTATACAATGAAAAGAACCTAATAAACTGTATTAGCACTCTCTGTTGTAATCAGCAGAAAACCCAATTCCAACAGTTTTTAGGAGAAAGGGCGCAAGCAACTGAGAAGTCAGAAGTGTCACTAACTTTAAGTACATCTGAATCCAGAACTCAGATAACATCCTTTGATTGGTTAGGATCCTGGCAGGACATACATGGCTCAATCCAATCAGGTTTTATCCACTGGACAGGGCTGCCACCTTCTTCTACTCCCAACTCTCTACCTCTGCCACTGTCAATGATTCTGACACCCCATCTCTGACAGAAAGCAAAGTGATCTGGGCCCCTCAGAAAGCAAAGTTATCAGATGAACCATAGAAACAAAAGATTACACTAAGTTTAACCCTAAAGATTTGAATTCCAATCCCAAAGAAAGGCAATGCCAAACAACGTTCAAACTACTGCACAAATGCACTCATCTCACATGCTAGCAAAGTAATGCTCAAAATTCTCCAAGCCAGGCATCAACAGTACTTCCAGGTGTTCAAGCTGGATTTAGAAAAGGCAGAGGAACCAGAGATCAAATTGCCAACATCTGTTGGATCATCAAAAAAGCAAGAGAGTTCCAGAAAAACATCTACTTCTGCTTTATTGACTATGCCAAAGCCTTCGACTGTGTGGATCACAACAAACTGTGGAAAATTCTTAAAAACATGGGACTACCAGGCCACCTTACCTGCCTCCTGAGAAATTTGTATGCAGGTCAAGAAGCAACAGTTAGAACTGGACATAGAATGACAGACTGGTTCCAACTCAGCAAAGGAATATGTCAAGTATGTCAGTATATTGTCACCCTGCTTATTTAATATATGCAGAGGACATCATGTGAAATGCTGGGCTGGATGAAGCACAAGCTGGAATCAAGATTGCTGGGAGAAATATCAATAACCTCAGATATGCAGATGACACCACCCTTATGGCAGAAAGTGAAGAAGAACTAAGGAGCTTCTTAAGGAAAGTGAAAGAGGAGAGTGAAAAAGTTGACTTAAAACTCAACATTCAAAAAACTAAGATCATTGCATCTGGTCCCATCACTTCATGGCAAATAGATGGGAAAACAATGGAAACAGTGAGAGACTATTATCTTGGGCTCCAAAATCACTGCAGATGGTGACGGCAGCCATGAAATTAAAAGACGCTTGCTCCTTGGAAGAAAAGCTATGACCAACCTAGATAGCATATTAAAAAGCAGAGACATTACTTGGCCAACAAAGGTCCGTCTAGCTAGTCAAAGCTATGGTTTTTTTAGTATTCACATATGAATGTGAGAGTTGGACTATAAAGAAAGCTGAGCACTGAAGAATTGATGCTTTTGAACTGTGGTGTTGGAGAAGACTCTTGAGAGTCCCTTGGACTGCAAGAAGATCCAACCAGTTCATCCTAAAGGAAATTAGTTCTGAATACTCATTGGAAGGACTGATGCTGAAGCTGAAACTCCAATACTTTAGCCACCTGATGGGAGGAACTGACTCATTGGAAAAGACCCTGATGCTGGGAAAGATTGAAGGCAGGAGGAGAAGGGGACAACAGAGGATGAGATGGATGGATGGTATCACTGACTCAATGGACATGAGTTTGA